>NW_027423213.1:0-382962 GCF_048934315.1 Petromyzon marinus
CCCCCCTCCCTCCACACACCCCTCTCCCCGCCACGTCCTCCCCTCTCACACCCTCCCACCCCTCTCCTCGCCCTCACCCACTCCACCCACTCACCACCTCCCACTCACTCCCCCTCCTCCACACTCCACTCTCCACCCACTCCTCCACTCTCCACTCTCCACCCATCCACCTCCACTCTCCACCCCCCTGCCTCTCCACTCTCCACTCCCACCCACTCCTCCACTCTCCACTCTCCACCCACTCCTCCACTCTCCACTCTCCACCCACTCCCTGCACTCTCCACTCTCCACCCACTCCTCCACACTCCACTCTCCACCCACTCCTCCACTCTCCACTCTCCACCCTCCTCTCTCCACTCTCACCCACTCCTCCACTCTCCACCCACTCCTCCACTCTCCACTCTCCACCCACTCCTCCACTCTCCACCCACTCCTCACTCTCCACTCTCCCACCCACTCCTCCACTCTCCACTCTTTACCCACTCCTCCACTCTCCACTCTCCACCCACTCCTCCACTCTCCACTCCCCACCCACTCCTCCACTCTCCACTCTCACCCAATCCTCCACTCTCCACTCTCCACCCACTCCTCCACTCTCCACTCTCCACCCACTCCTCCACTCTCCACTCTCCACCCACTCCTCCACTCTCCACTCTCCACCCACTCCTGCACTCTCCACTCTCCACCCACCCTCCACTCTCCACTCTCCACCCACTCCTCCACTCTCCACTCTCCACCCACTCCTCCACTCTCCACTCTCCATCCACTCCTCCACTCTCCACTCTCCACCCACTCCTCCACTCTCCCTCTCCACCCACTCCTCCACACTCCACTCTCCACCCTCTCCTCCACTCTCCACTCTCCACCCACTCCTCCACTCTCCACTCTCCACCCACTCCTCCACTCCCCACTCTCCACCCACTCCTCCACTCCCCATTCTCCACCCACTCCTCCACCCCCCACTCTCCACGCCACTCCTCCATTCTCCACTCTCCACCCACTCCTCCACTCTCCACTCTCCACACACTCTTCCACTCTCCACTCTCTCCCACTCTCCACTCTCCACTCTCCCACCCACTCCTCCACTCTCCACTCTCCACCCACTCCTCCACTCTCCACTCTCCACCCACTCCTCCACTTTCCAATCTCCACCCACTCCTCCACTCTCCACTCTCCACCCACTTCCTTCCACCTCAACTCTCCACCCACTCCTCCACTCTCCACTCTCCACCCACTCCTCCACTCTCCACTCTCCACCCACTCCTCCACTCTCCACTCTCCACCCACTCCTCCACTCTCCACTCTCCACCCACTCCTCCACTCTCCACTCTCCACCCACTCCTCCACTCTCCACTCTCCACCCACTCCTCCACTCTCCACCCACTCTCCACTCTCCACTCTCCACCCACCTTCCACACTCCACTCTCCACCCACTCCTCACTCTCCACTCTCCACCCACTCCTCCACTCTCCACTCTCCACCCACTCCTCCACTCTCCACTCTCCACCCACTCCTCCACTCTCCACTCTCCACCCACTCCTCCACTCTCCACTCTCCACCCACTCCTCCACTCTCCAATCTCCACCCACTCCTCACTCTCCACTCTCCACCCACTCCTCCACTCTCCACTCTCCATCCACTCCTCCACTCTCCACCCACTCCTCCACTCTCCACTCTCCACCCACTCCTCCACTCTCCACTCTCCACCCACTCCTCCACTCTCCACTCTCCACCCACTCCTCCACTCTCCACTCTCCACCCACTCCTGCACTCTCCACTCTCCATCCACTCCTCCACTCTCCACTCTCCACCCACTCCTCCACTCTCCACTCTCCACCCACTCCTCCACTCTCCACCCACTCCTCCACTCTCCACCCCTCCTCCACTCTCTACTCTCCACCGACTCCTCCACTCTCCACTCTCCACCACTCCTCCACTCTCCACCCACTCCTCCACTCTCCACTCTCCTCCCACTCCTCCACTCTCAACTCTCCACCCACTCCTCCACTCTCCACTTCCCACCCACTCCTCCACTCTCCACTCTCCACCCACTCCTCCACTCTCCACTCTCCACCCACTCCTCCACTCTCCACTCTCCACCCACTCCTCCACTCTCCACTCTCCACCCACTCCTCCACTCTCCACTCTCCACCCACCCTCCACTCTCCACTCTCCACCCACTCTCTCCACCCACTCTCCACTCTCCACTCTCCACCCACTCCTCCACTCTCCACTCTCCACCCACATCTCCCCTCTCCACTCTCCACCCACTCCTCCACTCTCCAATCTCCACCCACTCCTCCACTCTCCACTCTCCACCCACTCCTCCACTCTGCACTCTCCACCCACTCCTCCCACTCTCCACTCTCCACCCAATCCTCCACTCTCCACTCTCCACCCACTCCTCCACTCTCCACTCTCCACCCACTCCTCCACTCTCCACTCTCCATCCACTCCTCCACTCTCCACTCTCCACCCACTCCTCCACTCTCCACCAACTCCTCCACTCTCCACTCTCCACCCACTCCTCCACTCTCCACTCTCCACCCACTCTTCCATTCTCCACTATCCACCCACTCCTCCACTCTCCACTCTCCACCCACTTCTCCACTCTCCACCCACTCCTCCACTCTCCACTCTCCACCAACTCTCCACTCTCCACTCTCCACCCACTCCTCCACTCTCCACTCTCCACCCACTCCTCCTCCACTCTCCACTCTCCACCCACTCCTCCACTCTCCACTCTCCACCCACTCCTCCACTCTCCACTCTCCACCCACTCCTCCACTCTCCACCCACTCCTCCACTCTCCACCCACTCCTCCACTCTCCACTCTCCACCCACTCCTCCACTCTCCACTCTCCACCCACTCCTCCACTCCCCACTCTCCACCCCACTCCTCCACTCCCCACTCTCCACCGACTCCTCCACTCCCCACTCTCCACCATTCCTCCACTCTCCACTCTCCACTCTCCACCCACTCCTCCACTCTCCACTCTCCACCCACTCCTCCACTCTCCACTCTCCACCCACTCCTCCACTCTGTTGTATACGGCCCTTTTTCCACAATTAATATCCATAAGAATATTCACGGATGCATACACATAGATTTCTTTTTCCTTTCTTTCGTGACAAACAATATATATATATATTTTAATAATGAATAAAACCCGTAAGCCAGAAACACGAAAAACCAGATGTCGGTCATAAACAGACCATTAAAAAAATAAAGAAATAATAAAACTCTCGAGGCGAGGATGTTAGCAGCTATCTGCGAAGATCTCCAGATGAACAAGAGTTTGATGTGCCCTAAGGGAGGTCACGCAGAGGGAAGCCCTCCGCAAGCCAGAAATGAGGACGCCCACGGGTTAAACTATTTTTTTAAAACAACGGTTCAAAATTAAAATGCAATAACAAGAATAAGCTAAAGTTAGCGGTCCTCGCGCTCACTACAATTAAGACCAGGCCACCAGATACATCAGTGAATTATTATCCAATGATTAATTCGCTATCAAATGATTTTCACCTTTAATACTTTTACTGTTAAAACAAAGCTTGGAGCAGGAATACCGATTCACATCAAAGGTTATCGAGAAGGAACGAGACAATGGGCAAACTTGCGAAAGAGTTTAAACAATATCCCAAGCAACCCCGACCACCTTTGTCTCTCTCACAGCGCGGAGAAGCAGGAATCACACCTTATCACAAGGGGCCATCTGGAAAAGCCAGCCGGGTTTGATGAGGAGACACACCCACCCCACACACGGCAACCAGGAAAAGAAAGTTTTAAAGAAAATTGCAAAATAATATTAATAATAACAACGTGTTAACCTTACACGACATTCCATTATAGAACCTTACAGAACCAAGGGATATGGATTCCAACAATCAAGAAATGGACCTTTTAAACTCAGGATGATAATTATTTTTCTTTTTAATAATTCTATCATAACAATTCGAACCTCAGTAAAACCGAGAGGTGTCGGGAGGACGTAGTTACAAACACGAGTCTTGGCGAACATGGGACCAAATGGTATTTGAGAAATATAAGTCGAAAGAATAAAGAGGTGCTCCCGACCACCTTTGTCTCTCCCGAAGAGCGCGAGAGAGGAATTTCACGCCAAGACAACCAGAACGTTATCGCGGGGACCATCTGCCACACACGGAACTTAGTAATAGCCCCCACCCCACCCTGCACACGGGCAGCAAAAGAGCGAGCGAGCTTTAAGTTAAACTGTCACACATTTATAAACGCACAAAGTGACGAAAATTAATAAACTAAGTAAGAGCCAAGGCAACGGGGTGGATTAGGCTGGTAGAATGTGGAGTCGAAATGATATTTGCAAAGTATAGAGAGATGGGAAGATCCCGGCCACCTTTGTCTTTCCCTGCAGCACGTGATAAAATGCATACGCTCGGAAGAGCATCTTCACTTGGAAATAAATCAAATACTATGAATCACAAGCAGGATCATAACTGTGTATGATAAGATACCAACTGTGATGTGAAATGTTAAACTTAAAAAAATCTTAACCATTTCTTTGTGCGTCGGAACGCGTACAGAAAAGGGGGGGGGGGGGGAACCCGCCTCTCTCTCTGGGTGGAGGGATTAGACAACCAGACGCCACCAAGATGAATCGAGGTGTCTGTTGTCTTGATGTTTATGGCTTGAGGAAAGACCCGAACAGGACCGTGTCATAAATGACACACACACAAACATACACACTGACACACGAACCCCCCCACCACCGACACACGAACCCCCCCCCCCCCCCCACCGACATACGATCAGATCAAAGATAGCTCCGCCTCGTGAGGGGGAGCCGAGAGGGAGAGAGATTTTTGGCATAAAAAGGAGCCGTTTCAGCATTGAAATCAACTCATCAGCCCTCGGGGCCAACTCATCAGCCCTCGGGGGCAGCTCAACAGAAGAAGACTCATCTCAACTCAGCTCAACAGAAGAAGACTCATCTCTACTCATCTCAGCAGAAGACCCGCTCAACTCATCTCAGCAGAAGAACAGCCATCACCGACGCCGGAGACGTCTCTACAACTCGCCGAATTGGCGAGTGTCGCCGATTGGCGACCCGCTGCCGCTGTTAGTGGCCAGCGCCACCACGAGCGAATCGTGAGCCTGCAATCTACAACCGCCGACGACGGAGCACCAGCGCGCCGCTGCGGGCGTGCTTCTAACGCCGTCTACCAGACGGTCATCTCAGCTACAACAACGCATCTACTCGTTCACCAACGTTCGTCGAGTCCGAACCAACTACTGAAAGAAGAATCAACTGATACGTATGATACACTGCCCCCCACTACACGACAAACCAGACGTCTGCTTGACGCAAAGAATCGATTCCGAACATTGGCCTACTCTTTCACCACTCATACCATTCAACACACACTCACGGGTCATTAACAAAGCCTAAAAACCTCAAGCCATTGAACCATCCGTGATTGTGGAAACATCGCAACGACCGAGTGAATAATCTATCGTTTTTAAGAGTGTTCATAATTTTCTCTGTAATGTTGTGCTGGGGCTGTACTTCTAACCGCATAAATTACCAACTGACCCATTAACAAGGATTCATTCTTGACACCTCACCACGGAGCGCCGCTCGCGGGGATAGAGAGCGTGTTCAACCGGTTCCCTGTCAGGGGTCTGGCCACAATTAATTAAAAGATTGGCCCGAGATAAGGATATCAAAAGAAAACATCGCCACCCATTGAGTCGCATTGAGAAGTTGATTAGAAATACTTGAGTCGTTCGTTAATATTTGTCTTTCTGCATAATCTTGCTGGTATCCACGAATGAAATAACGAATTGAAACGCATATTTGTGCCTCCAAGAATAATACTGGTTGGAGTGCCCTGTCAACGAGTAGCGTTGCATAATAATCAGTCATCCTATTGTGAACAACGTGACAATAATTGCATTAAGGGCCGCGCATGATCAATGACCGAATGCTGTGTTGTGTGACAATTCAAGTAACGAAGCATGGTGGCCATCGAGTGGTGTTGATAAGGCAATTCGAAGTATTTCAGTCGAACGCTTTAAATTCATAATCGTTATGAATCAATGAACGAACATCAACGTGGTACTGTGCTGACGATTTCAAGCATAATAACTTCGCATATCAGGATGTATTAAGGATTGGATACGAATCAAAGACCAAGTGCCGTGTTGTGTAACAATTCAAGCATACGGGTTTGCATATTATAAAGTTAAGGTTTGATAGAATAGTTCGCATGTTTTTAATCTCTCTCTCAACAACCGATCGATTGCGTTACGCGTCGGGAATTAACCACAGGTGCCGCTATCGAGGTGAAACAACGCAATCGTGATGGTATCATGTTAACGCTGTGTTGAAATTCCAAAATCCCGACATTGAGTTTTTATATTATCCAAAAATTAAAGTTAGCTAGAAATAAAATTGATTAAAGCAGAAGGTTTGTGTGTGATTCTTCCTGAAATTCTGCATAATATTGTTCTGCGTTTGAGATCTGAATCCTGGGGACCTATCATAAGCACACTATCACCACACATAATCCATAACACACATAATCCGTAATGTTCAATCGAGAGTAATCGTATTCTTATCGATAATACGGAATTAAAGAGCAGAGTCGAATCGACTCTCTCTCATTCACGCTCACAACGCCTGCGTCACTGCATACGATCAATTGCGTTATTCCAATTCATAACACAATCCTCGTCACCGAGGCTCGACCTGATAATCCATAACGACCTGCATTATCATAACCACGCCCACTCGCATAAATTAATACAATTATCTCTCGAATCCGCATAATTTATGCGCATAATTACACTGATTAACATAATTTCGGATAAATTATGCAAATCTCAAATTTCATTTAATTTTCATTATTTTCATCAATTTTCATAACACCTATATATACAACACACCCCCTCGTGCGACATTCCAGCCTTCATAGGCGCTGCTGGCTAACAGCACTTGCCCCAACATTCTGGTTAGGCTATTCGGGGGATGACTGTCGCTGTTTGTGTGTGTGTGTGCTTGCGGGCATTCACCCCCAAACCCCCCCCGTGTGCAGTTATGGGGACTCATTATGCCCCCTCCCGACAAACGGGCCCACATCCAGACTCAAGGTAAGTGACAATAAAAACATATTTTTTTTCTATTTATGTAACTTTATTTTTTGTTTACCATACAGTATTTATTACAGTATTATTTGCAAATGTATAATATTCCGTGTTATGACTTTAACAATGCTTCCAATTTTTTGTTAAACCGTAATACATTTTACAACACTTCCAGTATGTGAATTTAAATACAGTACACTATTTTATTCAGACTTATGAACTGTTCGACTTACTAACGATTCTCTGTAATGGAATCCAAAAGTTGTACTATTCATTAACAACACCTCCCATTGGTATGGTTGACTACATGTGATGCAAAATAAGTTAAACATAGATAAATATATATTGTACAACACTTTCCCCAACAGTGTGTTGAGGCTACATGGGGGACCTTTGTGTTTGTGCTTGTGATTGTATTGTGGAGGCCTTCTTAGGTGCTGCTCCTTGCTAATAGCACTTGCCCCAATAGTCTCTTGATTCTATACGGGGAACGTTTGTCTTTGTGAATAATGTTTTAATGGGACGGTGTCATTTTCAAAATTGCCCCAATGTTTTTAAATGGTCGACTTGCGTTTCAGCCATTTTCGGACCCAATTAATACATCTCTTCATTTCTTGAGCTTGGTGGCGGTGGTGGCAGCTGTGGCAGCGGCGGTGGCAGTGGCGTTGGTGGTGGTGGCATCTTTGTAAATTTGAGAATTGGCGCATTTCAGCTCTTTCAGCTGTCTACTGAGATGCCGGCACTCTTTGCGCATCTTCTCTTCGCCGTGCCACTTTTCCTCGTGACGCGCCAGCTTCCCGCGCAGCCTAAACTGCTTCTGCCCTCTCTGTGGATTCAGGAAGTTCAACTCCCTCAGGTGGATGCGCAGCGACCTACGGAGACCTTCCTTTTTACAGCGCAGCGACATTTGCCGCTGTGCTGCATTGCAGTCTCGGAGAAAATCCGCACGGAGAGACGCACGCTCGCAGCAAGGCACTCTCGTCGACTCCAGCTCCAACTGGTGCTCTTTAAGCTGTTGAACCAGGCCCCTGTTCTCTCTCTGGAGAGTCTCTCGGTTATCCATCAACTCCTCCTGCTGCTGCTGTAGCTTCAGATGGGGCGTCTTGTTCTTCTGACAGAGCTCCACATTCTGCTGGCCCATCATCTCCCTTTGCAGCGTCGTGGTCTCGCGGTGAAAGTCTGAGATGGAAAGCGTAAAACGAAGATAAATGAAGATCCCCATCCCAAGCAGGGCCAAGAGCAGAACGCCAACGATCAGCAGCGCCATGCTCAGCTCGTGTTGACGGCACGCGGGACAGAGGCAAGTGTGATGCACGTCACGAAGGGGCGTGTTATTTATACCAACGTCATAACCGGATGTGACGTACACCTTGACGGGACAGTCATCCCTGCCCACTTATTGTCAATCATTGCCAACCACGTGACTCCACGGCCCCGCCCCTAACCGCGCAGCTCCTCCCCCATACTCTTCTTCCGCCTGCCCCACGTGACGCGAAGCGAGCCAATCACGCGAGAGGCGGCGCACGGTCGGCCCCGCGACCGCTTCCCGCCATTCTTGCAATGGGCGGTGGGGGGGCGAGATCACTCCACGTCGCGAGCGGGAGGAGGAGGTACTAGGGGGAGGGGCCAGCAGGGACGAGGGGGAGGGGCCAGGAGGAACGAGGGGGAGGGGCCAGGAGGGACGAGGGGGAGGGGCCAGGAGGGACGAGGGGGAGGGGCCAGGAGGAACGAGGGGGAGGGGCCAGGAGAGACGAGGGGGAGGGGCCAGGAGGGACGAGGGGGAGGGGCCAGGAGGGACGAGGGGCCAGGAGGGACGAGGGGGAGGGGCCAGGAGCGGGAGGGGGGGGCCGTGGCGCCGCTCTTGGGCCGCGAGGCCTCCCCCTGGGCCCGCGGCGCCACGCGGAGACCGCGACAGCAGCAGCAGGAGGTGGTGGTGGTGTTTGTGGTTGTAGGCACGGGAGAGGTGGTGGTGGTGTTTGTGGTTGTAGGCACGGGAGAGGTGGTGGTGGTGTTTGTGGTTGTAGGCACGGGAGAGGTGGTCACGGACAGGCGGTGAGTGCCGGGTGATGGAGGGGGGGGTGAGGGAGTGGATTTCAAGGTGAGTGAGTTAATGAGGAGAATTAATAGGTGAGGAGGGTGAGTGAGTTGAAGGGTGAGGTGAGTGAGTGGGTGAGTGGTGAGTTCACGACAGGGAGATTGGGGCTGAGTGAGTGAACGCAGCGCACGGTAAAGATCCCCTGAGAGCATTCGCAAGAGTTGGACATTGAGTGCCGCTGTCAGGGTCCACACGCAAATTACTCACTTGGCATGATATACAAATTAACCATTGTAAACGATAACTTTTAAAAAAGTCCGCTATTTGTCAGAGCTAATGCGATGTGCGTTCAGCATATTTGTAGCACGTTATAACCAACGTCAACATCGTCATTTAGAGTAACCATTAGTCCATACGCGTCACTTGCTAATAGTCCCCGGGTCAATCACAACTTTGCCGTGCGTGCAGGCTTTGTCTCTGGCTGCTCGCTAGGGCTGCGATGCCTTTCCATGCCACAAGATGACGTTCATTGCTCCTTCCACACCGCGACAATATTTACTACAGTGTTCTATAACGCGGTAGTTGCGTTGCTGAATAACACCGCGTTGTGTAAACTCCCTCGTTACAATGACTAATACAGGGTAAAGCACAGTCCGTGATAACAGCGTGAGATGCGTGTGTCGGCTGAACAAAGACTGAGGCGCGTGGGGAGCATCAGGAAGCATCCAGCAGCATCCCAATGCCTCGTGTGACGCTGTGCCCAGGCAGCCGTACAACCGCACATTCCTACTCGCGCGACGTGGTTCTGTTGACTCAACCACTTAGCATTCGCGTTATAAAACGTGTTCCCTAATACATCCATCGTGCCATATCCAAATGGCGTTATGAAAACACGCGTTAAGGCAGAACGAACTCTATAAACTATTTTTATTTTACCAGGTGAGACCCACTGAGCTATGTGGCTGTTTTCCAGAAGCGACCTGTCCACAAATGATAGATCAGCTAAATGGCTAATCACGTTAGAAATGTGTAGCACCAGCCACAAATACTCTAGACATGGGATCCCCTTTGACAGGGTCAGTGTCTACTTAGATTCACTCACTCCGCCTATTGTCATGCGGCGTGTGCAGCTGCGTCGTGACACTTGGTAGAGTGCTGTCTTTGAGGCAGAGAACTTTAAAACCGTGTGCAGTGGTTAATTTGCTTAACAGCTTTACACCGAACTCCTTGCTTGTGGTAAAACATGTTTGCGACTTTGCTGATTGAGAACTATGCAGATTTAGATTTATAGTAACATGTACTTGGTGTGAGATGAACTTCCAAACAATTTCCTTTGCTCAACATTTTGGAATTAACGTCTTTTTAAATGGTCAGCTTAAGTGATTCCGTGATGTTTATGTAACTTGACCATTAAGATTATCTATGGTGCACAATTATTTCAGGATTATTTTTCATAAGTAAACTTTAAACTGAACCCATATGTGATATTATATTGCCTGATTATTTTAATTTTTAATGTAGTCTACATGCTCTTCTGGGGATATTAACCCACATTTACCATTCATTGATGTTCCCTTTGACATTGGTAATTGGCATTGTCACACCATAGTAATTCATGGGCAATTATGTAATTCTCTCTGTGTCTATCTTTCTCTGCATCTGTCTGTGTGGTTGTCTCTCTCTGCCGGTGTGTTTTTCTCTATATGCGTCTCTCGTGTGTCTCTTTGTGTGTGCCTCTGTCTGTGTGTGGATGTCTCTCGGTGTCTGTGTCTCTCTTTCCTTTTCCACGATGTGGTGTTGTATTTACATGCAAATTCTACCTGTAGCCCCGCCCACTTACCCTTGGGCTGAGCTTATCTCAAGCCAATATAACTTCGTGTTTCAGCAGTTTTCTCGCTATATTTTTTCACCTGATGATGGTTGCTTGTGTTGCGATCGAAACGTCGTGATCTATTATTTTTTTCTACCTACGTGACTTTACCGAAAGAACCAAAGAGTATTGTGATTGTAATTTAGATTGTGATCGTTGTGGTGGAGGTGGTGATATTGATGGTGGTGTTAACGATAGCGGTGATTTTGGTGGTTGTAATGGTGGTATTGATGGTGGTAATGGTGGTTGACTATTACCCCTCTCGTGTCCTTACTTCCACCACCAGGTTTAAGAATCTGCCGGTGTCTGTGCTGGAGGTGGACGTCTGGATCTGTGCGGTCTGGAGCAGTGGACAATAGACTCCTGCAGCTCAGCCAGGTGGACGCACTGGGCAGGGAGCAAGATGGTGGTGGCCTTAGAGACCCACTTACTCCCACAGAGAGCCATAGACTCACTCAGAGAGAGCACTCACACAGAGAGCCAGAGTCTCACTGACACAGAGCCATAGACTCACTCACATGGAGACACATAGACTCACTCAAACAGAGAACCATTGATTAACCCACACAGAGAACCATAGAATCACTCGCACAGATTCACACAGAGAGACATAGACTCACTCACGCAGAGGACTATATGCAGTACATCCTCGTCTTTTATGTAATGTGTTTCGCTTAGCGCACACCACACCCACTATAACTGGAGTAGCACATGACGGACTGCTCTTATGAGTGGTGTGGGTGTTGGCAGCGTTGTTCTGTATTGCTGGGAGCTGATGCTGTACCGGAGCGCACTGTGTAATGTGGCGTGTCATCCTCTTCCTCAGCCTTTGTTCCAGCATCTGTGTGTAGTGTCATCTCACTCACTCCCTTATAGTTTTCACTCATCATATCTCCCTTTCACGTCCTTTGTATGTATATTGATGAATGTAACACAATTTTTTATTATTATTTGGCTGCTATAAATTTCCACGTCATAAGCTACTTCATTCATCTATCATTTGTGGCCAGTTCGCTTCTGAAATAGAAGCTAATAGCTTAGAGGGCTTTACTAGGTAAGATAAAAATAGTTTGTTTTTTATTTTTTTGTGATTTGCTTACCTTTCCTATACTTTTCACTTCGATTGTGTTTTTGCATCGTTTGTTCTTGTAACTTTCTGTACCACCCCAACTGGAAATCTGTGAAAAAGGGCTTTTTAGATTCCTCCAGTATAAATAACGATTATAATATAGATCTTCTACATATACACAACACATTTAAAATAAACATAGAAAACAGTGTACTGTACTCTCAATTAAAAATAGTAATAAAAGTTACATTGTGCTAAAACGGAGCCTCCCCCTTTACCGTTTTTCCTTGTAGAAAAGTTTTCTGCTTGACGTAAAATAGCTTTAAGCAGCAATTTTCGACAACGCAACCCCCGCGTTAAGCAACGATATGTTGTACTCACTTACACAGAGAGACATAGACTCAAACTTGATTTGGCACTTTCGTGACTGCAGGAATTACTCTTTGGTTATTTCGGTAAAGTCACGTAGACTTGCACAGAAAGCCATAATCTCACTCGAACAGAGAGACTTGGAGTCAATCACACAGAGCCATCGACTCATTCAAACACAGATGATGATAACAGATACCCATGAACTCACATTGAGACCCATGGACTCACACAGAGACCAGTAAACTTACCAGACCCGTAGACTCACAGAGACGCATAGACTTACAGAGAGGTATAGACTTACACAGAGACCCATAGACTTACAGAGAGGTAAAGACTTACACAGAGACCCATAGACTGGTGAGCGAGATTTGAACTCGGATCACCAGATTTGTAGCACAGCACATTCGCCGATACACTACCGTTTACCTTACACACTCACACACGCACTCAGATGCTCACTCATTCACGCAACCAGACGCTCACTTACACATTCAATCAATCACTCACACACTCGCGTTTTATTGCATGTAGCAATATCTTCAGGAGCTAAATGTCAATTATTGAGGTCTGTTAAGATAAGCGAGTGTGTGGGTGTGTGGATGACATAGCAATAGTGGGTGAGTAGGTGAGTGAAGAGGTGAGCTCAGTCGCATGTTGCAGGTATCCCCCAGGACAAGGCGGGTCATATTTAGGGTGTGTAACATGTTGATTGACTGGGTTGAGTGTTGCGTGTTTGTGAGCGAGTAGGTAAGCTCACTCGAATGTCGCAGGTCTCGCCCAGCGTTTTCCAATCAAAGATTAAACAGATGAATGAGTGGTGGGATTTTTGTTATTGTTTTCAGGTGATCGGCACCACGTTAACACAAATATCTGTATTACACCTTCATCCATGTAATAGCTGTGTCCATCTTACACCTCCATTTTCTTAGAAGCCTCTGGATTTGACATAGGGCATCTTTTTCTGTGTGTGTGTGTCTGTGTGACCCAGTCCTGAACCTTCCCTCGGTCGACTCACCCTCTAAAGAGTACCTGGTGCAGTGTCTATAATAAACATCAACAATTGGGAGAGACAAAGGTGGCCGCGTGCATGGTGTTGGCCACATCACATCCCTACAGCAGATTTTGGCGAACCATCGAACAAAGGCGGTCGCTGCATCACACTTTCAGAAGCGCTTCTGCGGCCGTCTCGAACGCTCTTCCTTCTGATAGAAGCCACTGGAGCTGTGCACTTTTACATCTTGATTGAAAACTAATTTCTTTAGAACTACTTTTTGTGCTGAGTTTGATGTCCTTCCCCTGCACCTCCGATTAGCACAGTTGGCTACGTACCGTGCAAAAGAAGTTCTACATACAAAATACATACCACCCCCTCGTGTGTTCCACAGCACAAGGCTCCACAACTTGCCCTAACATGTCTATTGAGGCTACTTTGGTGACCTGTGTGTGTGCATAATTAATTATCATTATTTTATTAAATGGCCTTAATCAACAAAGTACACGAGTCCATTGAGGGACGGGGACAGCGTGGGACCCTTCGTGGAGCCGATTCTCGCAATGGCGGAGGAAGAGTTGGAGGGATGCAGCAGAGGAGGGGGTGGCACCGCACGATGTTCGTGCTGAGAGTGAACGTGGCACTGGGGGAGGCTCCGGAGTTGGGCCTCTTCAGGGCGACTGGCGATAGAGTGGAGAAGTCGAGGTGAGAGTGACTCGGGGAATGGGGGTGAGGTGAGTGGAGGGGTGACTCGGGGAGTGAGATTAGTGGAGGGGTGACTAGGGGAGTGGACGTGCACCTGATTATGCACGAATGTGAGTGGACTGCCCATGCATTCATCATCATTATGGGCATCATCACCAGTGGTAAATCCACTGTTTGATGAAGGCCTCCCCAAACCAACGTCACTTCTCGTGACGCCTGCGCTGTGACAATCGGCCCCAGCACCTGTGCATGAGCTTCCCACCTCCTCCTCCCCTCCAAGTTACTCTTGATCATCAGCCATCGTCACTTCCAGAAACGTTTTCATCTGCGTGTTGCTCTTTCCTTCTCATCATGGTCAACATGAGGAGGGATCTTACCTCTGTGTATGTTCTCTCATCTGCGCGTTCCTCTGTCTTGGTGTGATTTCGAGCACGTGTCTCTGCATGCTTCTCTGCGCAGGGTTTGTTCTGTACGTGTTTTTTGAGCTGGTGGCCGCGTCTGAACCGTGTCGTGCCCGTCAGGATGCCACTCAATACAAAACAAATGGAAGGAGTGAAATTATCTTGGGACCACAGCCTTGTCTCAATTCTTCACCCCTGGTGTACAAGTCAGCAGCTGGGACCATCACTGCTATCCATTAACATGTACGGGCTGCTAAGGATTCTCTTCATCTCTGGGTCTCTACCTCTAAATGATGACTCTGAGTATTGACCGCAGTGCATTTCTCAGCTCTATCGAGTACCCGGTAAGATCGAGAAACTCTCAGCTCACACGGTGGCTTCGGGTGATCAGCCAATGAATACATCAGGATGTGCATCCTCATGAATAACCAACGTGCATTGCGGAAGGTGCCGACTGACTGCCATGTTGCATACTGCTGTATAAATAACCCACCCACACATGCACAAGCCTGTGTGGGTATGCTTATTATCCGGTAATTGTATAGTGTTTCGCGTATTGCGCTATGAACTTGGCAACACCAGTACCGATGAACTAAAGTGGTTTTGGGCTAACTCGAGGTCGACTCAGCCTCCAATGAGTACCTGGTGCGGTGTGTAAACATCACTACTCAGGAGATAAAGGCGGCCAGGCATGGTGCTGGCCACCCTCCCCATTGTGTACCATGCTGGCTTTCATAGTTGCTCGCTAAAAGCACTTGCCTCAAGAGTCCGTTGAGGTTATACAGACAACCTTTGTGTTTGTGTTTAATGTTTTAATTGGTAGCGGTGTAATTTTAAATGTAAAATTTTTTCATGGCCGACTTGCACTTTGGCCACTTCCAGACCCAACAAATAAATCTGTTCCTTTTCTTGGTGGCGGTGGTGACGGTGGTGGCGGTGGTGGCTTTGATGTATATTTATAGAGTGCCTTCTCTCTTGACATAACAAGCACAAGGCAGTGACAGAATGGAATGATTTAGATGGCAGGGGTGTACAAAGTTTGAGGAATAAGTGACAGCGATAGACAGTAATGGGATCGGAGAAGAGTAGGGACGAGAAGGAGTGGAGGCTTAAGGGGAGAGAAGAGGTAGAGAATGGGCAATGGAGAAGAGGTGGGGCTTTAAGGGAGGAATGGAAGAAGGTTAAGTAGAGGGACCATAAATGAGATTTGGCACAAAGAGGAGGGACAGAGACAGAAAATTGGGAACAAAGAGGACGAGAGAGGACATGGAAGGAGATGAAAGAGGCAAAATTATGTAGAGCAAGTCCATGGAGAGGTTTAAAGACCAGCGACAGGTATATTAAAAGACAGCGGTAGTGAACGAGAAGCCATTGGAGTTGAAGGAGGAGAGGCAAAGTGTGAGAATTAAAGGGGAGATTGAAAATAACTCGTGCAGAAGAATTTTTTATTTGGTGGAGGGGAATGAGGGCAGATGCAGGGAATTCAAGAAGAAAATTACATTTGTAATTAGAGGTAGCTCTGTTATATACACTTCTGTGGGTGACTGTCTATACATATGTGGTTCATAAAGCAGTGCGCCAACCACAAATAACTCTGTCCGCGTGTGATTTTTTCTCACAATTTAAAGGATTTCAACTGCACGGCAGTGCGTACAGCTGTAGACCCCTAAGTCGTATGTGATGTGCAACTTTTAGGCCTTGTAAATATTCCCACACACAGATCTTCTTAATGTGATGTTTTTTTCAATTGTAGAGGATTATCATCGTTAAAATGTTTCCTCAGGCACGTGTATATGCATAAACACGATTTGATCAAGACTTGTCACACTAGACTTTCGCGACTACAAAGTAGAGCAGTAATGCATGGTGCTGTTTTTGTTTTATTTTAATTACTTAGATTCGCTCGGGGAGGGTACATGCGGAGTGTTTTTGTATCTGAACGTGTAAACGTGACTTTACCGTAAAAAAACCAAGTATACTATTTTCACTGATACCATTGTGAAATCTATTGTTTCCAGCCTGCATAATTTATATTTGTTGTGATTGGTTTTATCATCATTTACAGATTTGATTACTGTTACCTTTAGACAACTGTGTATGGGGTCACCATAGTGTAAAGGTCATCTCCATATATGGGGCTGCCAGAGGCATATGGCAAGAGAAATTATCGATTACCGTCCTGCACTAATGAGTCCTAATTAGACGAAACCGGTCCACAGTTGTCTTTGTCTCACTGCTGCCTGTTGCTGGGACGGCCATGTGTTCTCAACGCTTTGAGTCTGTGGTCTAAACCAGGGGTCCCCAACCCCCGGGCCGCGGACCGGTACCGGTCCGTGGCCTGTTAGGAATCGGGCCGCACAGCAGGAGGCGAGCGGTGGGCGAGCGAGCGAAGCTTCATCTGTATTTACAGCCGCTCCCCATCGCTTGCATTACCGTCTGAGATCCGCCTCCTGTCAGATCAGCGGCGGCATTAGATTCTCATAGGAGCGCGAACCCTACTGTCAACTGCGCATGCCAGGGATCTAGGTTGCACGCTCCTTATGAGAAGTCGGAATCCGTAACTTATTATAGTCTGCGCGTGGCCTGCCTATTATTGTATTTACCACTTCCGTCCGCGCCTCTCTCCCGCACTGTGCACTTGTCTCAGTCACAGTTTTGGTGTAAAGCCCACAAGCTAGCCCTCGCCAAAATGAGCAAAAAAGAAACGTCGTTGGAGAGCTTCTTTGAAAAGGGGGAAAGGCCCAATGATGACCCCCCCCCCCAGTCCGTGAAAAAAATTTATTCCACGAAACTGGTCCCTGGTGCCAAAAAGGTTGGGGACCGCCGGTCTAAACGACAACTTGGTCACAAATTCAGTTTTTCTGAGCTGTTGGTCTAGATAAGTTGGAGAGGGTGGGTGCATGCATGCTGCACACCTATGTATGGTTTTTCATCTAAGATGACTCCCTGTCTCTTTAAATGCCGTGAATCCTACACCTGGAGGGTGATGGTGGTAACGATGGTGTGGGTGGTGACGTTGGTGACGGTGGTAACGATGCTGAAAGTGGTGACGGTGGTAACAATGGTGTGGGTGGTGATGATAGTGACGGTGGTGACGATGGTGATGGTGGTGACGGTGGTGACAGCGCTGACACTGGGACGCCTGCATGGCGCGACTGCCTCTCAAGGGCAAAGCTGGGCCACGTGGTTTGCGAGGAATGCAATCCCCTTTGCACTTCTAAAGGGCACCCCCAGTGGCAACTTTTTTTTTTGCACAATAAGAAGGCGACTCAGCATTTCACCTGCAAGCGGCTTTGCTCTGCACGTAGGGGTGCTGATTGCTCGATATAAAATACAATTGAGTAATGTCCGATTATCACGGTTGGCTAAGCACGGTGCAACAGAAGGTCGACATACATACAAGGATCTTATTGCAGCCTCGTAATTTAATAACACACTAATCCACATTCTCGCATTTAGCCACAAACACGCGCAGTTGAGCACACCCACAGCTAGACGATAACGCGTGCTTCTCTCGAGTTATCTGCTTTCATCTGGCTCTCGTGATCGCCGGCCTTGCCTCGCCACAGCTGCTGTGGAGTCGCCTTTGTGCAGAATATAAATTACAACGTAGAAACGCATACAGCCCCTGTCTACTGATCTATTTTATCATCTGTAAAACAAGTAATCCTGATTTGTTTACAGATGTTTTACTAACTAAAAGTCTATCCTCCCAAGAGCGGGTGAGTGAGCGGGTGAATGTGTATGGATGTGTGGGTGAGCAGGTGGGTGGTGAGTGGGTGGGTGGTGAGTGGTTGGGTGGGTGTGTGAGTGAGTGGGTGAGCGAATGGGTGGTTGAGCAGGTGGCAGGTGTGTGAGTGGGTGGGTGAGTGAGCAGGTGGGTGGTTGAGCACTTGGGTTGGTAAGCGGGTATGGTTGGTGGGCGGGTGGGCAGGCGGGTGGGTGAGAGTGTGAGTGAGTGGGTGAGCGGGTGGGTAAGCAGATGGTGAGTGTGTGAGTAGGTGGGTGAGTGAGCGAGTGAGCGGGTGGGTGAGCAGGTGGGTGGATAAGCAGATGACAGGTGTGTGAGAGGGTGGGTGAGTGAGCGGGTGAGTGGGCGAGTGAGCGGGTGGGTGGGTGAGCGGGTGGGTGGGTGAGCAGTTGGGTAGGTGAGCGGATGGGTTGGTGAGTGGGTGGGTGGTGAGTGTGTGAATGAATGAAGGAATGGGTGGATGGTGAGTGGGTGAGTGGTTGAGAGCGTGGGTGAGCGAGTGAATGGGTGGACGAGTGAGTGGTGAGCAAATCGGCGAGCGAGTTGGTGAGCCAGTGGTGAGTGGGTGAGCGGGTAGGTGGATGAGTGGTGGGTGGGTTAGGGGGTGAGCGGTTAGGTAGTGAGTGGCTGGGTGAGCGAGTGGATGAGCTGCTGGGTGAGCGAGTGGGTGAGCGGGCGGTTGAGTGGGTGGGTGGTGAAGGGGTAGGTGAATGGCTGGGTGGTGAATGGGTAACTGGCTGGTGGGTGAGTGTGAGGGTGAGTGGGTGAGCGGGTGGGCGAGTTGTGAGCGAATGGCAGCGCTGCTCGTGAAGCTGAGTCTCTGTGAGTCTCTGTGTAAGCCTCCGTGTGTCTCCGTGTCTCTGTGCGAGTCTGTGAATCATGAGGTGAGTTTATTTGCGAGTCTTTGCGTGCGTCTCTGTGCGAGTCCCCGAGTCTCCGTGTCTCTCTCAGGACCCCCTGGATGCGTTGAGGCAGCTCTGATCGCGTAACTGTGAATCTCTCAAGGCGGAGTTCTCCAGCGGAGAGTCTCGCGTCTTGTCCTGGACTCGCACCCAGGAGTCTTTCGCCCAAGAGCTCCTGGATCTGCCCCACTGCCAGGACCACTGCGTGCATCTCCACGGCAACCGCCGTAGCAATCGCGGCAACCAACATCACCGCGATGGTCACCATAGAGACCGCCATGATTATAGCAACTTCCATCGCCATAGCAGCAACCACCATCACCACAGTAATCACCGTAGTTACCACAATCACTGTCAGCAACCATAGCGTAGCAACCACAATCAGTCTAGCAACAACCACCATCACCACAGCCACCAATATGGCAACTACAATACAGCAATCACCATCAACATAGTTGCAATCACAGCATAGAAACCACATTCACTCTAGCAGCAAACCACCATCACCACAGCAATCATCGTAGTAACCACCGTCACCAAAGCAACCACCATAACTGGAATCCAATAGGAATGAGTCATTATGTTGACGATGATGTTTTTGTTGCTGCAAGTTGCAAATCAACTTTTTTCTAAACTCAAATGAAGAAACACCATCTCTACCCCCCCCCCTTTCCTCGCGCTCGGTTGCCTAGCGACGCCGTGTGTGCTGTAAGTACCAATAATAAGTTCATAGTTCATTTATTTGGTATAGCCCTGTGAGCCATTCGGCTCTTGAATCGGGTGCAACCGCAACAAACAAAAAACATGAACAAGAAAACGTCTTAAAGTGATTATGTGACTGTGCAAACAAAAAATACAGGAAAAAAATATCAAAATATTCCTGAAATAGCACCGTACACCAACGCTGTGCGCAAAAATCCCAGTGGGATGCAAGTCAAAATAACAACAACCACAAGACAACTAAGATTAAGGCCATCAGTCAACTCCGTACTACAATAAACAAAAACATGGCCAAAACAAAAAAAAACCTTTTCGAAATCACCAAAATAAAACCCATAAATCCAATGTAACAGTGATCATAGGGACTGTGACCGAATTTTTTACAATAAACTACATAAATTAATTATAACACCAAAATCTAGAGCCATATTTTAGGCCACTGAATAGCAGTGGCAGCTAGGGTTGTACAACTCCTAGAGCAGTTTTGAGTGAAGATCTCATAGGTGGTGATTCAAGTTGCAGTTTATTGGTAATAGCATTCCAGACCCTATGGGCATCAATAGCAAAGGTCCTTCAGTTTTAGTATGGCAATAGGGAATGTGAAGCTGGTAAATAAACACCGAGTTGTCTCCAAAGTCCGTGTCTCCGCGATCTCTCTCCCTGCTATACTAAGGTTTTAAAAATTTTCCCCCCTGATTCTGCTGAAGATTTCCTCTTCATACTTCCTCGTCTCCTTGTTCTCGAGTGCCTCTTCTCATTGCGTTCTGGATGTCCATTTTAGTCGTAGGTTGCATAGTACCAACCACTGAGGCATGGACAGTCCTAAACATGGGATTGGAAACTGCAAAACAGGGAGTGGCTCTTCTTTTGAATAAAACAATGAATGCGGTGTGGGAAGCTGCGAATCTCAAGTAACGGTGGGCTCACCTCCCATTATCGGGAGTCAGGTAATGGTGGCTTGGTCACAGGAAGATGCGCTTGAGAGTCTTCCACTCTGGTGGTGGGTGTCCATCTCGGACCTCATTAAAACCGACAGTGGCCTGGTTTCAGCCAGCTGATGAAAGTTGTAATAAATAATTTCATCATCGCTTGCAGTTGGGGTTGGCATCGTCCCCCTCTCCTACTTATGCCCATCCATCCTGGGTTTAACCAGGCTGGATTGTGAGCTCACATCACGTGAGCTCTTCCAACGGGCAATGCTTGAGTTGACTGGGTCATCTAGCCAACATACCCAGCCTCCACATGCTCAAGTAGCTTATGTTGGGGCAGATAGAGGGTTATAAACGGACATCACACAGGCTGGAAAAGAGATGGATTGATGCAGTAAAGGAGAATGTGGAGCCGAGTGTATTTGCTAAAGACGGCGCTCAAGGGAGAGCTGCATTTTGGGGACATGGGTGTTACGAGATAAGAAATAGGCTGAGCCATTTTCCCAAAGAGCACTTGACTCTAGAGCCTGTATGGCTATTAGGGGTTCTTTGTCTCAGCTTTTTGTGTGGAGGAGAGGGAAAGAGTGCTCTTAGCAGAGAGAGAGAATTTCAAATATGATAATAACAATGTTGTCCATCTATCTGCGATAACATCACTGGCATCCCAAGACTAATTTTTTTAAGCCTGCCCTGGGACGGCTGACTATTTCCATGAAACAGGTGTTTGGCTTTGTGTGGGAGGGAACCGGAGTACCGGGAGAAACTCCACCTTGCACATGAGAGAATAACACTCACAGTTCTGCAACCAGATGGAATTCACAGACCCACTTGCTGTACTGCTAGATAAAGGCCTTTCTATGTATTATCTGTAGTAATGCTTTTTTTTCTAGATTTGAAGCTTTCGTGACTGCAAGGATCCATACTCTTTGGTTCAATTCGGTAAAGTCACGTAGGTAAAAAAGAAAATAACAAAAATCACGACGTTTCGACCACAACACAAGTTGCCTTCATCAGGTGAAGGGACCGAGCTGTCATTAGGACAGCGTTGGAGTGAAAACAGCCAAGCCCAGGTCGCGTCATTTAAGCTGTGTGGAAGCAAAACGCTTGGCCAAGGAATTAGCATAAAAATGAGCATGATGTACGTAGGAGGTGCATGGGCCATGATGGACCAGCAGCGGGGGGGGGGGGGAGTAGAGTGAGTGAGTGGAGTGAGTGAGTGGAGTGGAGTGAGTGAGTGGAGTGAGTGAGTGGAGTGAGTGAGTGGATGGAGTGAGTGAGTGGAGTGAGTGAGTGGAGTGAGTGAGTGGAGTGAGTGAGTGGAGTGAGTGAGTGGAGTGAGTGTTTTAGAACATCTTTCCAATGATTGCTTAATTTGAAACCATCCTCTTGGTTGAAATTGTGTCTGTGTTTGTAAATCTGAATTGCCTCGTGGACAAATCTCTGATTAAAACCCGTGGGTTTGCAGAGAACCTTGGTATCGGAGAAAACTACATCGTGATCACCCACAGCATTGTAACAGTGGTCAGCTACGGCAGAATAATTCGTTCTGCCGTGTTTCAAATCTGATTTGTGCTCGCGAATTCTGTCAGACATGTCGCTTCGTCTCCCCGATATAGCAATCACCACAAGTGCAGCTCAATTTGTAAACCGCGGGGTACTGTAAGTCAGGAACGACATCCTTCACGGATGGGATCAGGTCACGGATTTTGTGCACTGTATTGAACCGGACCAGGATCTTGTGTTTGTTTGGAATTTTGGAGATCTTTTTAGTAACGCCTGCTATATATGGTAGAGTGATGGTTTTGACCGGAGTATCAAGTGGTTGTTTCTGTATGGAGGGAGAAACAGCTTGGCGGATGGTATGGTCAGAGTATCCGTTTCTCTTGAGGGCCAGGTGTACATGTTTTAATTCACTGGTCAGGTGGTGTTGGTCCGAAATGCAATGTGCCCTGTGGTATAACGTTTTGATGAGATAATTATTTTGAGCTGGGTGGTGGTGGGAATCAGGTTTCAAGTAGGAATCTGTGTGGGTGGGTTTCCTGTAGACCGAATGCCCCAGTGAGCCATCAGGTCTCCTCTCAAACAGAACATCCAAGAATGGTAGCTTGCCATCTTTCTCCACTTCCATGGTGAATTTGATGGCGGGATGTCTAGAATTGATGTGGTGTAGGAAAAGGTTCAAAGCTGGGAGGCCATGTGGCCAAATGACGAAAGTGTCATCCACATATCTCTTCCACAGGGAAGGTCTGAGGGTGGAAGTCTGGATGGCATCTGATTCAAATTTCTCCATGAAAACATTGGCTATCACTGGTGATAATGGAGAACCCATGGGGATACCCTAATTTTGTTTGTAGAAGCTGCCATTCCAAGTAAAGTAGGTAGGTATTGGTGAGGCAGTGTCTAATCAGCGCAGGTGTATCGGGGTCTAGTCCATGTTGGACCAAATTTTCAATTATTTCAATGGTATCAGGTACCGGGACCTTGGTGAACAGGGAGACCACATCGAAGCTTGACAAGGATATCGTCAGGGGACAGTACAACGTCTTTGACCATAGAGACCAAATAAGCTGAGTTAAGTACTGCTGAGGAGGTCTTGCCAGTGAAAGGTAGCAAGGTATCTGACAGAAAACATGCTAGCTTATAGGTAGGGGAGTTGATCGTGGATACGATGGGTTGTAGTGGAGTGCCTTCTTTATGAATCTTGGGGAGACCATAGAATCTAGGGGGTCTTGCAGCAGAAGGTTTAGAATCTAGGGGGTCTTGCAGCAGAAGGTTTTAAGGAGGGACGTTTAGTTGGTTCGATTAGGGAGGTCGAACTTGTGATGATCTTGTTGGTTTTTATAGTTAGGCTATTAGTAGGGTCATTTTTAATGTTTGAGTAACTTCCATCGTTGAGTAGGTTCTGGATTTTGTTGTTGTACGAATCTTTATCCATAATTACAGTAGCGTTGCCTTTGTCGGCTGAGAGGATGACTATATCACTTCTGGTTTTTAAATTCGCGAGTTCAGAGCGTTCATTTTTGCTTGTGTTGCTAATGGGTTTCTTAGCATTATTCTTAGCTCTTTCGGTAAAGTCACGTTGAAGGGAAACAATAAAGTAATAAAATATATATAAAACAATAAAAAAAATTCTCACGTTTCGACCATAACACAAACGGTCGTCATCAGGGTGTGTCGGTTTGCATAAATTTATTTATTTTTTAAACGGTGCATTTATATATTTATAAAAAACGTCAGCGCCACGTGCAGCGATTTGGCAGTTTATTTAGAAGGACTAGTCCATCTATGTTCTGAAAAGAGGAGGGGGGAGACGAAAAATTAATGTATGCTGTCTGAAAGCCACTGTAAGCGTGAACAATCAATTAAGACCTGAAATGGTTTATCAAATCTTTCCAATGATTGCTAAGCCAGAATCCATTTTCTCGGTTGAAATTGTCTCTGTGCTTGTATATGTGGATAGCCTCATGAACGAATCTCTCATGGTAGCCAGATGGCTTACAAAGAACACCGTTTAAAATACACCGTTTAAAAATAAATAAATGTATGCAAACCGACACACCTGATGACGATGGTTTGTGTTATGGTCGAAACGTCGTGAGAATTTTTTTCTTGTTTTATATATATATTTTATTATTTTATTGTTTCCCTTCAATGTGACTTTACCGAAAGAGCTAAGAATATGAATTACTGCAGTCACGAAAGCTTTAAATCAACATTTCTTAGCATTCTTAGGAATAGTGGATATTTCAGCTCTCGCAACGTCAGCTTGGATGTGTCCTATGCCTTTAAGGGCCGCATCGACCTGAAAGATATCTACAGGAATGTTTCGGGGTGACAGCAAAATTTAGCCCTCTAGCCAGTACTGTTTTCAGATTGTCCGAAATCGGGGTGCTACTCTGATTAATGACGATTTTGTTAACGTCTAGTTTTGTTATATGTGGGACTGGGTTCTTCTTCGATAGGTGGTTGAATTTAGAAATCAAGTTAGCTTTGTATTTGACTGAAAGTGAATCGGCAGAAGAAGCAGTCATGTTGTCTACGTGGTTCCAATCAGCAGGTGACATTTTTGTGTTAGCGTTAAATGAGCTTGTAGGAGAGTCTTGTCTAAAGTATCGAGTCAAAACGGAGTAGTCTTATCCTCTCTGAGATAAAAGATAGGCTGGCCTTAAACAGAATCTGTTTAGAATTCGGTGAGGATACAGCAGCAGATGTTAGTGTGAAAGCGATGGGTATTACCTTGTTGTCGCGGCATCTTTTGAGGAAGGTCAGCGTCTCGATGAGCTTTGACTTATTGTCCCGTTGTCTGTTGAAAGCGCTAACAGATAGGTGAAAGCCCTCCCCGTAGAGGTTATCAATTCTAGATTTGAAGCTTTCGTGACTGCAAGGATCCATACTCTTTGGTTCTATTCGGTAAAGTCACGTAGGTAAAAAAGAAAATAACAAAAATCGCGACGTTTTGGCCACAACACAAGTGGCCTTCATCAGGTGAAGGGACCGTGCTGTCATGAGGACAGCGTTGGAGTGAAAACAGCCAAGCCCAGGTCGTGTCCTTTAAGCTATGTGGGAGGAAGCAAAACGCTTGACAAAGGAATTAGCATAAAAATGAGCATGATGTACGTAGGAGGTGCATGGGCCATGATGGACCAGGAGCGGGTGGGGACCATGACAGACCAGCAGCGGGGGGGGGGGGAGTAGAGTGAGTGAGTGGAGTTAGTGAGTGGAGTGAGTGGAGTGAGTGAGTGAGTGGAGTGAGTGAGTGGAGTGAGTGGAGTGAGTGGAGTGAGTGAGTGGAGTGAGTGGAGTGAGTGAGTGGAGTGAGTGGAGTGAGTGAGTGGAGTGAGTGAGTGGAGTGAGTGAGTGAGCGGAGTGAGTGAGTGAGTGGAGTGTGTGGAGTGAAATATGCAGCTGTGAAAGTTTGGAATACCACTACTTGAAGAAAAAATTACTGTACCATTGAAAATTTGTTTAATGTGTGGTTTGATTTAGAACATCTTTCCAATGATTGCTTAATTTGAAATCATCCTCTCGGTTGAAATTGTGTCTGTTTGTAAATCTGAATTGCCTCGTGGACAAATCTCTGATAAAAACCCGTGGGTTTGCAGAGAACCTTGGTATCGGAGAAAACTATATCGTGATCACCCACAGCGTTGTAACAGTGGTCAGCTACGGCAGAATTCGTTCTGCCGTGTTTCAAATCTGATTTGTGCTCGCGAATTCGGTCGCTGCTGGTCCGTCATGGTCCCCACCCGCTCCTGGTCCATCATGGCCCATGCACCTCCTACGTACATCATGCTCATTTTTATGCGAATTCCTTTGTCAAGCGTTTTGCTTCCTCCCACATAGCTTAAAGGACGCGACCTGGGCTTGGCTGTCTTCACTCCAACGCTGTCCTCATGACAGCACGGTCCCTTCACCTGAAAGGCCACTTGTGTTGTGGCCGAAACGTCGTGATTTTTGTTATTTTCTTTTTTACCTACGTGACTTTACCGAATAGAACCAACGAGTAAATGCTTTTTTTCTATATTTCACCATTACGCCCTGTATGGGTTGGTGAAGCGAGGGGGGGCAGGACTGATTCTTCTTCACTCGACTGCTTTCAGGCCATGGGTTTGTCGTGTGGTGCATCTAAGCACTGCAACTGCTCCACCTGATATTCCTTTGCACCGTTGCACGTAAGATATTCTATCGCAATGGATTTTCCAGATTAAATATTTTCTAAAATAAAAAATGCAATGCAGGAAAAACAGAAAAACTGCCACGACACGGTGGGCAGGTGTGAGATAGAATGGATTAAAATGATCACGACTGAACACCCATCCCGAACACACCGTAGTGGTGTTCACTTCATCTGGTGGCGAGATGTTAACGAACACCTTGTGAAAGGCCCAAGGCAGATCCCTGGGTTTGATCTTCCAAGAAGCTCATGGTCCACCCTAAACCGCATCCACTGCACAAACCATGGCAGATGCAGATAGCTGATGCACAAATGGAAAATTAAAACTCTCCAGTGTTCAACTGTGGTCATCCAGAACAGACCAATCAACATACAATGAAGCAATGTCCGATCCACATGACAATGACACACTGCGCTACTCTTGACGTGGTTATCTGGCTTGACCACCTGAATGTGAAATTGTAGTTGTTACTCTGCATCTACATCAGCCATCTGAAAACAGAAGACAAAATGATAGGGGAGGGAGGGGTAGAGAATGGGAAATGGAGAAGCGGTGAGGCTTTAAGAGAGGAACAGAATGAGGTTAAGGAGGGGGACTGCTTAATGTGCTGGGGAAAGTTATTCCAGTGGAGGTGTCCAGAGAGAAGGATTGGGCGTAGGGAGATGGAGGGACAGGGAAGATTGGGAACGGAGAGGACGAGAGGGCACATGGAAGGAGATGAGGGGCAAGATGAGGTAGGGCAAGGCCCTAGAAAGATTTGAAGATGAGCATCAGGCATTTTAAAAGGCAGCGGTAGTGAACGGGAAGCCAGTGAAGTTGAAGTAGGAGAGGTAAAATGTAAAAAATAAATGGTAGATTGAAAATAACTTGTGTGGAAGAATGTTGTATTTGTGGAGGAGAGTGAGGGTTGATTCAGGGAGACCAAGACGACGAGAATAACAGTGGTCCAGACGGTTAAAGATCAGAAAATTAACTAGGAGTGGGATAATAGTGGGAGGGATTAGTGGTATAGTGGGCGTGGCAAGCTGTGAAATTGGCAGATCTTAATGGTAGTGGGCTGGGTTAGTGATGAAGTGGGTTGGGCTAAGTGAGGGAGTAGGCGGGCCTCGTTGGGGAGTGTGCGGGTCTCATGATGGAATGGGCATCCCTAGTGGTAGAGTGGGCGGTGCTAGTTGGGGGGGGGGGGCTCTCTGTATGATTCTCTGGACGTTTTCGTGAGTCTGTAGCTTTGAGTTGATATGAGTCTCTTTGTGAGTGTGTTTGTCGAAGCGAGACTGTGTGCCTTGTGTGAGTCTATGCATCCCTGTAAGTCTCTAGCTCAGTGTGAGTACATTTCTCTGTTTGTCTTTTTGTGTCTATATGAGTCTTTATATCTAAATGTGAGTCTGCGGATATCTCAGTTTATGGGTCTGTCTGAAACCGAGTGTTAGTGGAATGCATTTGACTGGTAGCTCTGTGATATCCACTTTTGTGGGCCGCTATCGAACACAAATGCTTGCACTGCACCGTGAGATATCCAAACATTATGTTATTAGTCTCGTGACACCATTAGTACGGTCGATGATAGCATTGCGCACAATATCAAAACTATTCAATAACATTGAAATATTTAAATGGCAACGCCGCATGAGTAACCAGGAGAGTCCTCTTGTGAGTTACACCGAGTTTGTATTCTCCAGCACGTAGTCCATGCGAGAAGTTAGAATGCTTGACAAGCAAGAGAAGCAAGTGGAGTCAGACAAATGGACATTTCCTAAACCTCCTGCATCAAAAGCTCAACGCGCTGACACTGGGAGCGGAGGAGTGGAGTCGCTGGGAGTCTCTTCTCTGTTCCCGTGTTTCATCATCACCATCTAAACCACGGCTACCCCCACACACAAGTACAACACAGATCCCCCATATACAGTACACACACACACACGAGGAAACATACACAGATTCCCCATGTAGCCTCCACAAGCTGTATGGGAAAGTCCAGTTAGTTAGCACCTATTCAGGCTGACATGGCACACGACGGTGTGGTGTGGCCAGTGCCACGCTCGGCCACCTTTGTCTCCCCAGTGCTGATGTTTACACACTGCGATGGATACTCAGTTAAGGCTGAGTATATAAATATAAATCTACACTTAATAGCAGAATCTGAACATTTATACTGGAGTAATGCAATGAGTGCAGTAGAGATAGGACAAAAGTTACAACAACCAATACAATACAACACGATAAGAGTGCACAGTAAAGTAAAGGTGAACAAATCACTTAAAATATACAAATGAAACTAAACTCTTTTTTTTATCTTACCAGGAAAGGCCCAGAGCTATTATCTAATTTTTCAGAAGCAAGCCACTAATAATAGCTCGAGGAAGTGGATTATCACTTGAAAATTTATAGCAGCAAATACATGTAAACGGATGTTTCTAAATATGGAGAGAAAAACTGGAGAACCCAGAGGAAAAAAAAAACAAGTGACCACGGAGAGAACATGCAGACTCCAACTATACAGCAGGTGTCAGGGTCGAAATCCAACCCCTGAACTCTTGCATACCAGGCGAGGAAGATGACATCACACCACCATGGCGTTACTTAAACAAATACCTAAAAGTATGCAAGTTCAAATTGCATCAGTTCCCAAGCTTGGGAAAGGCAGTAAAACAACAGCAATAAACATTCCCAGACCACATCCAGACAATGACAGTCTGCCAATAAATGTATACATTAAAATTGAATTATTGATACGTTGTTAAGCATTTCGAGGCTGAAGTGCTGTTATTTGGTATACAGATGTGTATAATCAAAGATAAGAAATATCA
Organism: Petromyzon marinus; assembly: GCF_048934315.1. Lineage (NCBI taxonomy): Eukaryota > Metazoa > Chordata > Hyperoartia > Petromyzontiformes > Petromyzontidae > Petromyzon > Petromyzon marinus. The sequence continues at coordinate 29,354 of NW_027423213.1, forward strand.
AGTGTATTTGTTTAGCCAGGTTTTTAACCTGGATAGTTTCAATTGCAAGTGTGATCCGAGGCACCAAAATCGAAAACTAATCAATTAGAGCAATGAAAGAGAATTCAGAGTAAAACAACTTTATAACAATCGTTAGTACATTTCTTATATCTGAAGTCGGCTTGGAAGATTATTTTTAGACCGATCATAGCGCAACTGAAAGTTAAAATGCATGAATATAAAAAAGATAGAGGGTGAATATTGAAGTCATACATAAATAGACGAGGATATCTGCATGAGTGTGATACACACCCCTATGTACGCACATTCATGACAAACATTCCTACTCAGTGAAACAATGGTGAGCTGCCAGACCATTTAAAAGCCACCGACACCCCTTCCACATGCCACCAACATCGCTTCCCTATACCACATATTCATAAATACACTTACACATTATTACACATTATTGGAATCACCACACTCATCAGCATCTTGGAGTCGCGTTCACCCTTGGCTCCATGTGGAGCTCACAGAGAAAGCTCCCAGCTCATTGTCGTCTCAGAGTCAGGGTCGACGATCGGAGCGATGGAGGTAAAATGAGCCGGGCTGCTGTTCAAGTCGTGCGTGGACCAGCTCCATCTGCTGCAGGGCCAGCACGGCCTCTCAGCTTATATCTAAATATCCAGGCCTCCTCGGTGAGTCCATCTGCTCCTCAACTCCTGCTTCCCTTCCTCACTGAAGCGAGTGCCATCCACCCTGCAGCAAGAGAGAGGTTCACGCTGACGCGGGTTCACACAAAGACCCACGCAGCCCCCACAACAACCATGCTGGATGAAGGTCTCCCCATGCCATGAGAGCTGTTTCACCATACTTCACCACGCGGGTCAGTGCAGGCCTGTGATGGCAAGGACTGCAGATCTAGGATCGTAGTGAAGTACAACGGTGGATTGTGCTGCACACTGCAGTCTGTTGTCTGCAACTTAGCTCTGCTGCCTATAACTCCTGTGGTTATGTGCGGTGGTCACCCGTCTCAGCACTCCAGGCTAAAGCCTGCTTATCTTGCAGATTTAAGATCAGGCGCATTTCCAGTCGTTTGGTCATGTTCATTGGTCTGATAATGAATATTGTCATTATTTGGAGGAGCGGGGTCAACCAGGTGGGATGTTGGCTGTTGTGCTGTTCGGTTCTGTGTTGTGTTGCATTGTGTTTCTAAGTTTGCCATTTTTTTCATTCTTACCTGATGATGGTTGCTTGTGTTGCAATCGGAACGTCTATTCTATTATTATTATTTGATTAGATTTTCTACGTGACTTTACCGAAAGAACCAAAGAGAATATTAAATGCACTGGAATACACTCCACTACTCACTCCACTTCTGGCAATGGCTCTCTTAGCACACAAACATGGTGTGAAGGTCAATTTCCAAAACGTTGCCTTTTCCATATTTTCTCCTGCTAAGGCCACAGTGTTACTGACGAATCTCAGTTGTTTTGTTTGTAGCAACAATCAGAGCGCGTATGAGACACAAGCTGCATAACTTACCCGAGCTTCCTCAATGCTTTGTTGGTGATCATGATGTCATGGAGAGCTGGGATCGATTTGTCCGTCAGTGAGCACTCTATCAGACTACAGGGAGAGAAGAGGCACTGAGTGGGGTGAAACTGGAAAATAAAAGTGTACACACTCACAAGAAATGGAGAGCAACTCAACACCTTTTAGTACAATAAGGGTGGAAATCTCGTAGAATCAGCTAAACAGAGGGAGTAATCATTTCGGACCCAGGAACGCAATCCTATTTGTCTATTAATTGTTTAATGTGGCTTTGTCCAACACGGCATTTTACAGGAACGTAACCCACCGCATTTGGCGAGGTCTGCAATATTTTGTATTAAAAATCGCGTTTGTCCATGCAAGGCCACTAGATACAGGCAGAGGAGCCAGAATATAAATCTGAATATTTATTTATATTAGAGAATCTGAAAAGCTAAAAAGCTCTTTTTCACAGATGTCCACGTAACCCATCACGAGGCAAAGGCTAGTTTAAACTGTATATTGGGTAAGGATCAAATAATGTTCAAATGTATCGGGTTGGCGAATAAGAGCCATTGGTGATTTATGGCTTTAATAAGAGTCAGGTTGTGGTGTTATTAATGTAAACGTATGGGTGGGCAATTAATGTCAAGATTGCAGCCGTTCATTATATAAAATTCTTAATTGTAATCTATGACATTAAATACAGATGATCATTGATTATATCCAGAGCGTGCCTATCTGGGTTCCAACATCCGATGAAACCGGTAAAACCGCTCCAAAGGCTGAACCAGTCCGGCGATCGGCACAAAGTGCGTGACAAAACAAGCAGCTATGCTTTATTTCAGTGTCAAATAATATATACAGTTCATTACACACTACATACAACAACTTAAACAATGAAAATACTCCACGTATATACATGTTTCATGACTAATAACTAGTCATAGAAACAGAAAATATAAAGTGCGATCTGGCGAAAATTGAGTGGAATTCGGCATTCACCAGAGCACCGGTCTGAAGGCTGCATCAGTCCAACTATTGACAAACACAAGTTGTTGTTGTCAAGCACAAGTTGTTTAACAAGAGCATAGTACACCCCATGCAGAGTCTTTGATATTGGAGTGGTGAGTGCGGTTAGTAAATGTTGTGGCCGAAACGTCGTGATAATTTTATAATGTTTTATTTTTATTATTTTATTATTTCCATCCTACGTGACTTTACCGAAAGAACCAATAAGAGTAAATAGTCACTTTTTACAGCAGAATATTCATTTTGTCTTTGTATATTTACTTTTAGCGATTTTTAGATCGCAAACTATTTAATAACACTAAATATATATACAGAACACCTAAAAATCTAATCGTATTTTTAGCTCTTTCGGTAAAGTCACGTTGAAGGGAAACAATAAATAATAAAATATATAAAACAATAAAAAATACATTATATATATTTTATTATTTTATTGTTTCCCTTCAACGTGACTTTACTGAAAGAGCTAAAAATATGAATTACTGCAGTCACAAAAGCTTTAAATCAAAATGTAATCGTATTTAAGAATATGCAAAAATAAGATATTTTAAATAATTATGCGATTATCTGGTTGTGTTTGAAAATCTGGCTGCCGGATAATCGATGATCTAATATATTAACATAATATAATTTAAAACAATATCATTGGTTAGAGTTGGTTATGTGACAATTGTAATTGTATTGTTATTTAATAGTGGTTAACAGTGCTGTAATAAGTGTGGCAAATAACTTAATTGATAAGTGCATAAAAATTATGTTAAAATCGATGTTAAAATACAACATTATTATGCTACTGAATATCTTTGTGTTTTGTGTCTGTATATGTGTATATATTTGTTTAGGCGTACTTATATAAGTGTGTGTGCATCAGGAAATTACTCAACACTAACGTCTCCAAACTCCCTTCTCTCTCCAACATCCCGTCGGCTAAAAGTTGGAGTCCCCTGTCTCTAATCTCGTTCTCACTCAGCCTAAACCCGGGTGGACAGGGGAAGGGACAGCGCTGACTCACTGAGCCCACGGGAACCGCGGAGTCAAACACACGGTGAGTGAGGGACACTCACAATGGCGGTGCACGTGACCAGAGCACACACGTTCATGAGCAAAGCTGCTCATTGTTCAATGCTTCTGTGTTAGACATTTTATATATCATAGGTGGCATTCACAAAAAGGAGTTTACTCACAATCATCCATTCATTTATACTGCACTGTACCTTTATAATCTGAAACGTGTTTGTGTTCATAAGGGTGTTGTTTTGCAAGACCTCATCTTACAAAAAAGACAAAGATCCCCCGTGTAGCCTTAACAGACTGTAGGGGCAAGTGCTGTTAGCGAGCACCTATGAAGGCCGGAACGGCACACGAGGGGGTGGGTGGTGTTGTATATGGCCCTTTTTCCACAATTAAAATCAATAATAATATTTGCCGATATTTTTAAAATAGTAACTGAAATAAATAAATAAACACCGCTACGACAAGGACCAGCAAACAGCAACGCGAGATCGTAAAAAGGTCGTTTAAATAAATAAATAATAACCTCCGGGGCAAAGAGAGGTTAGCGACTATCTGCAAAATCTCCAGATTGCCAAAGGACAATTCACAAACAAACCTGTTTGATGTAACACAGCCGCCCGGGGTCACCAAGAGGGGAGGGGGGCAATCACGCGCGCGACCGCGGTGAGACAGCGGACGGGGAGGGCATCTGTTTTTTCTCTCTCTCGCAAGAGACGCGGAGAGAGGAGAGGGAATTTCACATTTAAGCTCCGCAAAGGACAGCGAGACAGCGTTCGGAAGAAGACATCAAGCCAGCTCCGAGGCATGGCCTCGAGACATTAGCTATGGGTGCTGTGTCCCGCAGAGAAGAGGGGCGAGGGGACGTTAGGTGCTGAGTTCGGCATGGGCAGACAGAGTATCGCTGAAAGTTATTATACATTCATCCTGATGTTTTGAGTCGCTTGCAGAATCGAGGATTGCGATAAGCTGTATCATACTAAGCTATCAGAGTTGTGTAAGAGGTGTGCAAATACAATTTTCAAGTTTTGAGAGTGAGCGACAATAGCACACTCGACAGTTCAACAAGACAACAGCTCAGCAAGCGCCAGAAGAGGGTGGCGAGCGGCAGGCTCCAAGGGGGCCCCGCGATCAACCGAGGATGTGAGGCTGGCAGAGTAGCGATGTGCCACCGAGTGTGAGTTCAGAGCTGAAAGAAATATCGCTAAAAGACTTTTATTCTACATTGAGTGCCAGCTGCCAGCAGCCAAGCGTGTGCTGACTTGGCTCATCCAGCAATGGAAAGAGCCTGACCAGCCGCCCATGAGCAAAAGAGTCAGCGAACCAGCAAAGAGCGCGTTCGAGCATCTCCACAGAGAGCACGTGCGGCGCAGCTACTACATCAGTGGAAAGAGACCGTATCTGCCAGCACGAGCAGCCAAGCCGACGCCCCGAGCAAGAGAACAAAGCAGTTCGTATAACCCTCCCCCCACACTCTCACCCTCACGACGCATCACCCTGCGTCTGTTTCACAAAGACACACAACACGCATATCGGGACAATCAAGAAGAGTGACATTCCAAGGTGCTGATCGTGAAGAACATTGCTGCCTATTGAGTTACGTGGATACGGTCATTTAGAAGTATCTCAGTCGTTCGTTTTCTTTTAATGGCATAATCTTGCCGATGAATCCATTGACGTATACTTTTGCCTTTGAGAATAATAATTGTTTTGACTGCCTTTTCGCATGAATATCGTCGGATGAACTACTAAGGACTTTTTATTCGTATTTTCCATATGCTCGTGGTACCCAGAGGAAGCAATCAATTGTTCCGTTACCCAATTAACAACGTGATTATTGAGGGTTGAAGAGATGGATCAATGAAATGAACATTGCCTGTAGTACTATGCTGACAATTTCAAGTACAAAAATTTCCATATTAGAGTGTTAAGGTTTTTGTGTAGAATAGCGTGCCTGCATGTTTTAACGACTCTCCCTATCACCAATTAAGCTCGCGTTACGCAGTGGAATTAATGATATGTGCAGTTGTCAAAGTGAAACAACGCAATCGTTGATGTTTACTGTGTTGATGCTGTGTTGAAAATTCCGAGCTTGAGAGTTCGCATATCCTTATGTTAAAGTTTTGTTTAGAATAAAATTGATTAACGCAGAAGTGGTTGCGTGTGTCCTTCCTGATTTCGTGCGTAATAATCTTATTTATAAGAACTGTATTCTGCGTTGAGATCTCAATTTGGAGACCTGACATAAACACACTAATACACTCAGTAAATGTTAAAACGAGAATAATTGTATTATACCGATCGATAATACGAAGTTAAACAAGGAAGCCGAGCTGACTCTGGCATGCTCACAGCACCTGTATAACTTCATACGAAGAATTGTATTATTCCGATTGATAATCCGACCCTCGTCAGCGAGGCGGGGCCTAATCATAATAACGGATTGCAATAGCATAATCACACACACGAGCATTAATGAATATGATTATATCTCGAATTAGCATAATTTATGCGCATAATTGCATCACCTAACATAATTGCGGATAATTACGCAAATTCCAAATTTCATTTAATTTTTATTATTTTCATCAAAATTTTCACAACCAACATATACAACAGTGACCTACACCACCCCGACCGCCTTTGTATCCTTAGTGGCAAAGTTTACACACCGCACCAGGTCCTCATTTGAGGCTGAGTCGACCTAGAGGGAGGCCCAGGTCCGGTTCAGATAATCGTCACCGGTGTTGGTCGTGAGCGGGAATCGAACCCGGGACGCCGGGTTCATAGCGTAGCGTAGCGCTAATCACGACACTACTACTCCTCGTCTACACACCTACATACACACACAGTAACGAAAGTAAATAACGCACATACATGCGTATATTCACTAATTTGTCCATGGCGCACTCATATCACTGGATGAATTGCGCCTCATGAATGTGAATCCTTATTATATGAAGATTCCTTGCATTCATTTTCATGTAAAAAAATACTGTCACATTAAAACTGCAGACTCAAACAGGGGTGTGTAAAGTGTGTACATGTGAGTGAGTGTGTGTATATTCATATATGAGAGTGTGTATATTAGTGTACATGTGTAGTGGAGTAGGAAGGTGCATAGTGGAAACAGCGTGATTACATAACACAGACAGTACGGGTTATGTTGGGTCAGCCTGTAGCGAAGGCAAATACAGTGCAGGTTATATTAGGGCAATTAAGCTGGGTGAGCCAAGGACGGCTGTGATTGGCTGGAGCTGTTGCCAAGTCTAGAGTCGCGCCTAAAGGTCTGGAGGAGAAGCAGGTGCGAACGACGAGGAGCGTGGTTGGGACGCGGACTAATTAATTGGGGAGTAATGAGAGCGGGGATAAATTGGGGGGTCGGCAATTGGAGCGAGGTTGTTGAAGTTGGAGAGCTTGGAGTGAACAGCGGGGAATTGAAGTTGGAGTCAACAGCAGGGAATTGAAGTGTGGAGAGCTTGGAGACAGAGAGTGGAGAGACAGAGTTTGAGAGACAGAGTTGGAGATGGAGCATGGAAACAGCATAGCGATAGCAGAGCTGAAGAAGAGAAGCAGCCAGCAGTGGAGAGAGCGTAGCGATGGCGGAGCTGAAGAAGAGAAGCAGCCAGCAGTGGAGAGAGCATAGCGATAGCGAAGCTGAACAGAGACGAAGCAGTTAGCAGTGGAGAGAGCATAGTGATGGTGATAGCGGTGAACAGAGACAAAGCAATTAGCAGTGGAGTGAGCATAGCGACGGTGATAGCGGAGAGCGGAGACAAAGAAGTTAGCGACGGAGTAAGCGAAGTAATCATGGGGAGTGGAGAGACAAAGGTGGCGAGCGAGTCGAGTGAAGCACGGTGAGCGAGCCGTGACGACATGGATACTGTAAAATATTGAGGACATGCTGAAAGTTGTAAATAAAGCGGTGTTCGAAGAAAGACAAAAGTTGTCCGAGTGAAATCGAACACTACATTTCGTGTCAGAGTGACTACGAACCATGCCGAGATGTCAAGGAAGGCGGCCAAGAAGAAGAACGTGCCGGTGGACTCATCCGACGACAGCAACGACGAGGACGTGCTTGCCCGTGTCCTGCCAAGTGGCCGATACTCCTCCGGAGGGCCTGGTTGAACGAGAGTCTAGAGAATGAGACAGCGGTTCGAGCGAGGCCGAGACCCCCGCACCGTCGAGTGATTGGAGAGTCCTCATGGCCCAGTGGGAGGCCAGGATGGCGACATTGACGGAGGCGTTTAACTGCTTTGTGACATCGGACCAGATGCAACCGACGGTGTCAAGTCGACCAGCAGATGTTGCCGCGGGGTCGGAGCGATTGGAGAAATCCGACGACGATGAAGCACCACCATCGGGAACAGCACGGCGACTTCATGTGCAGCGGTTCGAGGCCAAAGTTGGGGATTGGACGGCATTTACAAGACGGTTCCGAGCAGCTTATCAATCTCTGGAGTGGACTGAGGGTGCCGCTCTGCGGGCACTGCCGACGGCCCTCGATGATGATACCTTGGCGACATTTAATGGATTCCCTGCCACCGTCAGGTCAACACTGGATGGGGCATTCGCGGCAATGAGCAAGGTGTACGAGCCGCGGTCGGTCGCCAAACGTAGATTCCAGCAAAGGAAGCGGGAGGACATGGAATCCCCTCTTGCATTCCGCAGCGCGCTGTTGGCCCTCGCTCAAGTAGCATACCTGGCGATGGACCAGGAGGCCCTGGATTCCTTGCTGCAGGAGAAGCTTTTGCAGTTGGCCAAGGAGCTACGAGTCGTCCTTTCGCTTCCTGACAGCAACAACGACGATGACATGTCTCTACAGATCGCCAGGAACATCAAAGTCAACCTGGACCTCCGCGATGAACCAGCGGTGGTGGGTGCGCAGCTGCTGTTGCTGAGCGCTGCCGCGTCCGAGAGCGCGGTGGCGGTGGGCGAGGCACCGCCGATTGCAGCGGCGGCCGGGGTGCCACCCGCGGGCATGCTGCGTCGCCCCGCGGTGTATGGATGTACTACGAGTGCGGACGGAGAGGACATGTTGCCCGCGACTGCTGGTGGCGCAGGGGCGGCCTTCCAAGGGCGCCGACCAGCTACAACCGAGGATTCTCCCAGGACCGAGGATTCCGGGTGAGTCGCGATACATTCAATACACGGCCGCTCTTTCCACATCACCAATCTGCGTCATCTCACCCATTCACATCTCATTCGTATGTTGCGCACGGTCAGGACGTGTGGGGCGCGTTGGTGCATCGTGTTTTGGGAGCTGCGCCGGGGTCGTCGGATGTGATGGCACTTATTCAAGGGGTGATGGTCAGAGTTATTGTTGACACGGGGGCTTCTGCGACCCTTATCTCGTTACAAACTTTTTGCTTATTGCCAACTTTGCCCCAGGCCCTAGAACCGGTTGATGGGCCGTGCATAGTAGCAAATGGTGGCAGTCTCGGTATTATGGGTTGTATGGTTGCGACGAATCAAATTGGCGAAGTGAGCGTTACGGGGAATATTTTGGTTTCCAAGGCCTTGGAGGTACCGTGTTTGTTGGGAACGGATTATTTGCAAAAGATGCCACTTAGAATTTCTATAGAGAAAGGGGTGTTTGGAATTGCCATCGGGAAAATGTCTAAAATTTTTGGGAACGTCTTTTAAGCTTGCGGTTGCGAATGCCGTGGTGCAGGCCGTGGTGAGCCGCACCGTTCGCGTTCCGCCTGGCACGCAGATGCTTGTGCCGCTGCGCTTTAAAAAACAGTTGCCTTTCGGCGAGCAACAGGAGGGTATATTGCTGACGCCCTCAAATGCTGTATCACGGATGCCCACTTTGGTAGGGGCTTTGACTATTGTACCGGCAAATTGCGACCCTTTAATACAAATTGTAAACGTGGGACACGAATCGGTCGTCATTCTGGAGGGTACAACGTTGGCGCATGCAACGGCAGCGCCGGGTCCGGAAGGGGAGGCGTGTTTGGCAACGGGACAGAGTGAGATGTTGCCGGGTGATGGAGATGATCCGGACTGGTTGCGAGATCTATATATGCAAAACCCTGAACTAACGCCTGTGCAGCGGTCGCGTCTCCATGGGTTTCCCTTTGAATTCAAAGATGTGTTCAGCGTGATTACATGATAACACAGACACTACGGGTTATGTTGGGTCAGCCTGTAGCGAAGGCAAATACAGTGCAGGTTATATTAGGGCAATTAAGCTGGGTGAACCAAGGACGGCTGTGATTGGCTGGAGCTGTTGCCAAGGCTAGAGTGGCACCTAAAGGTCTGGAGGAGAAACAGGTTCGAACGATGCGGAGCGTCGTTGGGACACGGACTAATTAATTGGGGAGTAATGAGAGCGGGGATAAATTGGGGGGTCGGCAATTGGAGCAAGGTTGTTGAAGTTGGAGAGCTTGGAGTGAACAGCGGGGAATTGAAGTGTGGAGAGCTTGGAGACAGAGAGTTGGAGAGACAGAGTTTGGGAGACAGAATTGGAGACGGAGCTTGGAAACAGCGTAGCGATAGCGGAGCTGAAGAAGAGAAGCAGCCAGCAGTGGAGAGAGCGTAGCGATAGCGGAGCTGAAGAAGAGAAGCAGCCAGCAGTGGAGAGAGCGTAGCGATAGCGAAGCTGAACAGAGACGAAGCAGTTAGCAGTGGAGAGAGCATAGTGACGGTGATATAGGAGAGCAGAGATGAAGAAGTTAGCGGCTGAGTAAGCGAAGTAATCGTGGGGGAGTGGAGAGACCAAGGTGGCGAGCGAGTCGAGTGAAGCACAACGAGCGAGCCGTGGCGACATGGATACTGTAAAATATTGAGGACATGCTGAGAGTTGTAAATAAAACGGTGTTCAAAGAAAGACAAAAGTTGTCCGAGTGAAATCGAACACTACACATGTAAGGTCTAATAAATCTGAAAATCTAAATAGGCTCGAGGCTGGATGGTGCTTCTACCCAAGACTAACATGTATAACAACAGTTGTTGTAGCCTGCGGAGCTGCGTTATGGCAATGGAACAACATTCATCTCTATGCTCTACACCAACCCACACTGACAAGATTGGTGATGTCTGGTCAAATAACCCCCAAGACCTGCATGGTGTGGGAGTGCCTTATCCAGCAGTAGACTGACCAAAGGCTGTACTTGTACATGTGTAGGAGTGTGTGAGTTTATATGTACACTATGTGTACGTTTGTGTGTGTACATGTCTGTGTGTATATACGAGTGTCTTTGATTGTGTATTTATATGCGTTTAGGGGAATGGTGGGAAAGTCGTTGGCACATTACATTACAAACGAAGTGACCTGGGTTCAATATCCGTAAACAGCATCAGTGGTGAGTGATGAAAAAAATTCTGGTCCTGGAACTCCCGTAGGGTGACTCTGCCTTAAATGAGTACCTGGTGGTGTGTCAACATCAGCAATGGGGAGAGAAAGACAGCCAAGGACGGTGCTGGTCAGGGAAGTGCGATCAGCACTTGCCTCAAAAGTGTATGCAGGCTCCACGGGGAGATTGTCTTTGTGCTCTAAAGTGCAGTGTAATAGTGTGTGCTTGTTCCCTGTCACTGGCTTCACTTTCCCCACCAGTTTATATGGGCTACTTGGGGGATCATTGTCTCTTTAATGCTTTACAACTAAGATTAACACCCATTACCAATTAGCTGTCTCTGTAGTGGTGAGCACAATCACTGACCATGATCCACTGTGAACCAGGGGCTTGAATCGGACACGTGGATCAAACCGTTACCCTCACTCTCCACCGCAGTCGCAATCAGGGCTACATTTTCTCAGTATGGCCTAAGGTCACCTCACTCCCTGCATATAGTGTGAGGGCTATCATTATCGCTAATTAAATGTTGCTGAAGATGATGGAAAACTTTACAGCATCCATGAATATGCATAACTTTTTTTTCCTTTTGTACTTTAACGTACAGTGAGTGCAGCATTCACTGTGGACCCACCTACTCACTGTACATTTACTTACCCACTCACACTAATTCACTCATTCACCAACCCACTCACACACTAATTCACTCATTCACCAACCCACTTACACGCAACTCACATCCTCACTTAACTCCACATATTCACTCATCGATCCACCCACCAAGTCACCCACCAACTCAAGCAGGCACGCACTCACTCACCGAACCTCATCCCTCAGTGGATGAGTGGGAGTGGGTATGCGGCTGGAGAGTGAAGGTATGGGCAAGGGTGGGGGATGGGTTATGGAAAAAGTGAAGGCAGGAGCAGATTGGGGGTTAATGGGAGGTATCAAGGGAGGGATGAGCGTGGCGTGCGGGGAGAGGAGTGAAGTGAGTGAGGACAATGATGGCAGTGGAAAGGGGAAGAATTTGTCAAAATTTGTGTTCATGCTTGGGCTACGCAAGACCGAGTGTTTACGTGAGAATGGAGTTACATTGTACTGTATGCACAGTTAATAAGTGAGGATTCTTATAGACAAAGATCTGCCGTATAGCCTTAACAGACTGCTGGGGAAAGTGCCGTTAGGGAGCACCTATGAAAGCCGGCATGGCATATGATGGAGTGGGTGGCCAGTATCACGCCCGGCTGCTTTTGTCTCCCGAGTAGCGATGTTTTACACACTGCACCTGGTGCTCAATTGAAACTGAGTTGATATCACGCACAATTATGCACACACAATTTGTGAAGTAGTGAATGCAAGGTGTGCCAGTCTTACACTAGATGTTTACATCTGTGCAGTCCACGCTGAAGCCTCTTCATTTCCTCGGTGCCGATGCCACAGCCGAACAGGTTGAGTGTCTCCACAGGTTCTTCTCGCTGCAGCAGGATCCAGGAGATGGCAGCGCAGTCTGGCAGGGACAGCCTTGTGAATGACAGGTCTATCTCAGTCATGGACCGAGTGACATCACTCAGGGACTTGCGGTCGTGCAGCTCGTGCACGCAGTGCAGGAGACTGTTGAGCCTGTGTTTGTCAACCATCCGATTCTTCATGCTGCGATTGAGCCACTCGATTATTTCCTTTTGATAATCTGCAGATGGAGGATCCAAGATACCCTCAAAGAACTTCCATGGAGTGCTTGATGCCAGTCCACAAAAAAACCTCTGAAACACATCAAACCTCCCATCTTTGCTGTCCTTAATAGCCTTGATGACGTCATTCACTGGCCATGTTGAATGTGACAGATGCAGAGCTATCGCTGCAAAGAATTCCTGCATTGTCAAGTGTGAAAATGAATAACAACTCCCTTGTTTAATGCCCTCACATGTGAACACTTTGTTGATGAATGTACTTCCTAGTTCAGAAGAACTAACAACAAACTCTTCTAGATCTTTTTGGCTGAACATCTGGATGTTTTGCTGAACCCCCTTCAGAGCCATATTGCCAAGAGACGATACAATTTCCTTGGCACAGCAGCTGCCACGTCCATGGTGTACTATGAGCCCAAACACGTATTGTGTGAAGAGGTCGGTCATTGATTTGAGGATAATCTCAGAATGTTCAGACTTTTGTAAATGTTCCTTCAGTGTAATGGCTGCTATATGGCAGAATGAAGGGTTCTGGGACAATGTATTCACTGTTTCATTTTCCTGCAGGAGCTTGAGTGCCCTTTCTGCTAGACTCCTATCTTGGTAAAATTTGTTAAAAAATGCTATTTTATCTTTGTTGGAAAACCCAGTGATTTCAACAGCTCGATCAACATTCACTTGACTCAGTTGTTCCATGGCAATGGGTCTGGTCGTTATCAAGACCGAGGCCTTGGGCAAGAGATTTTCATTCACTAGGGCAGCAATGATGGCTTCTACTGTTGCCGTCTTACGTGGATCGGTGCACGCATTGGCATAGTCAAGGCGCTTTCCAAACTCGTCCAACCCGTCCATAACAAAATGGGTTCTCTCTTGGTTTGCGAAAACCTCATCCGCTTTGTTTCCCAAACATGAGTGCAGCTTAGAAAACAGCTCTGCCAGTGACACCTCTCCAATATCATTTATCTCCCTGAACCTTATGAGCACGATGTGCTCAAAGCGTCGTGCAAATACTTTCTCACCTGACAGCAAGCTGTGCACAATGAATTTGCTCAACATGGTTTTACCGCTGTCTGGAGTCCCCACTACAATAACCAGTCGGGGGTGTGTTTTTTTTCCAATGTGATCAAAGAGCTTCTTGTAAGTAATCCCTTCTCTCTGTGCTCTCTTCATCAGCTCCTCGTGCTGCTTGCCTCTCGCTAGTAACTCGTGCTCCTTGGTTTCTTGATGGCGGTAGTAGGGAACCAGAATTGGCTTCACCATCCTCTCCAGCAAAAACACTGCAGGTTCTCCAGGTCGTGCGTCGTAGTTTCGTGTTAATGATGTCAGCTTCAGCAATAATTCTCTGAAATCATCACCAGGCTTATCTAAATGACACAAATAATTTAACGAGCAGATCAGTTTCACTTACAATAAAAAACATATTCCTATAGCAGACAAATATGTTTAAAATAAACTATGTAAAAAAAGCGTAGCGAATTCATTCACCATGGATAATGCAGCAACATCATGTACATCATGAATTATTGTGTGGAAGTTTTCACGATGTGTATATTCTCCAAATGCAATTTTTATAAACACTGTACCTTTTGTAAAAAAATATGTTTTATCATAACAAAAATGCTACCACCATGTGTCTTGTTTGTTTTGCCTGTGAAAAAGATAGTACCACATTTAGCATTACCGTGTACATCAGCATCATCACAACCTAATTCTATCAATCTGTGTGTAAAATGCACTGCTTGCCTTATCCTACAATTATCGATTTTTTTTTGTCTAGGATGTTGATTTTTTTTTTATATTTCACTGGTATTGGGGCTGTGTTTCCTCTCCCATCTCAAGCTGGCCTACATCACGTAGCACGGGGGCTACACTGGTGGAGTGCAGTACACCAGCCACGGTCCTAGCAGCAGAGAAGATGAAGTGCTGTCACTTCCACAAGAACAGACACATGAATCACAACACTCGTAGCATCCCACGTGATACATCGTAGGTTCACTTGAACTTCAACTAATCTGGCTACTGCATCATCAGCAAATACTGTGGCAGCCACTACATTGTGGAGAGTGTCGATTTCCAATGACAAATTTGCTCAACAACTTCCATCAGCTTTCCAAGGAAACATTGAACCCAGTCTCTCACCACTTGGGCAATGGTGACCATGAGTAGCCTGATCCCTCTGTATCTGATCTTATTTAAATTTCTCGGGAATCATATATTCGGAGTCATTATCTCCCGTGGACTTTTTTACAAATGACGAGGTCTACAAATTTGACGTTGAATCTGGAGTGAAGTATAACCAATCCAGTTTCAGTTTCATTTATTTTGTATAGCCCTGTGAGCCATTCGGCTCTTGAATCGAGTGCAACTGCAACAAACAAAACCAGGAACAAGAAACATCTTAAAGTGACTACGCGCAAACAGAAAAATCCAGGAAAAAACAGCAAAGTCTTCCGGAAAAAGCACCGTATATCAATGCTGTGTGCAAACATCCCAGTGGGATGCAAGCCAAACAATTACAACCATAAGACAATTTAGATTAAAGTTATCAGTCTAACTCTGTACTACAACAAATAAATATGGCTAAACCAAAACGTTTTAGAAATCACTAAAATAAAGCTATAAAAGCAATGTAACAGTGATCATAGGAACTAATTTAAATTTTACAATAAAAGATACACATAACATGTACTACCAAACTTTGCAGCCATAGCTTGCTGCATGAGTCACTCCATAACAGCAGGAGTATCAGTAGGAGTATCAACATTTTTCAAGAGTTAAGAGGAGAGAGTAGGTTCCGTTTCATGAGTCAATGGCATTAAAAGGCGGGGTGTCATTAGAAATAGCAGTCATTTCTAGATTTAAAGCTTTCGTGACTGCAAGGATCCATATTCTGGTTCTATTCGGTAAAGTCACGTTAGTAAAAAATAAAACAACAAAAATCACGACGTTTCGGCCACAACACAAGCGGCCTTCATCAGGTGAAGGGACCAGGCTGTCTCGAGGACAGCGCTGGAGTGAAACACAGCCACGCTCAGACCGCGACCTTTAAGCTGTGTGCAAGGGAACAAGGTGCCTTGACAAAGGAATTAGCATAAAAATTAGCATTTGATTGGCCGACTTAGCATGATGAACGGTGTAGAGGTGGTTTACATGCGGGTGCACATTCCGGTTGGCGTGGGGGGGGAGGGGGAGTTTACCTATTGATGGTGTGAAAAAGGAATTTTTAAGAGCTGCGAAAGTTTGGGGTACCACTACTTGAAAAATATACTGTACCATTGAAAATTAGTTTAATGTTTGGTTCGATTTACAACATCTTTCCAATGGTTGCTTAATTTGAAACCATCTTCTCGGTTGAAATTGTGTCTGTGTTTGTAGATCTGAATTGCCTCGTATACAAATTTCTGATAAAAACCCGTGGGTTTGCAAAGAACCTTGGTATCGGAGAAAATTATATCGTGATCACCCACAGCGTTGTAACAGTGATCAGCTACGGCAGAATAATTCGTTCTGCCGTGTTTCAAATCTGATTTGTGCTCGCGAATTCGGTCAGAGACATGTCGCTTTGTCTCCCCGATATAGCAAGCACCGCAGGTAAAACTCAATTTGTAAACCCCGGGGTACTGTAAGTCAGGAATGACATCCTTCACAGATGGGATCAGATCACGAATTTTGTGTACTGTATTGAACCGGACCTGGATCTTGTGTTTGTTTAGAATTTTGGAAATCTTTTTAGTAACGCCTGCTATATATGGTAGTGTGATGGTTTTCACCGGAGTATCAAGTGGTTGTTTCTGTATGGAGGGAGAAACAGCTTGGCGGATGGTACGGTCAGAGTATCCATTCCTTTTGAGGGCCAGGTGTACATGTTTTAATTCACGGGTCAGGTGGTGTTGGTCCGAAATGCAATGAGCTCTTAAAAATTCCCTTTTCACACCATCAATAGGTAAACTCCCCCTCCGCGCCAACCGGCATGTGCACCCGCATGTACACCACCTCTACGCCGTTCATCATGCTAAGTCGGCCAATCAAATGCAAATTTTTATGCTAATTCCTTTGTCAAGGCACCTTGTTTCCTCGCACACAGCTTAAAGGTCGCGGTCTGAGCGTGGCTGTGTTTCACTCCAGCGCTGTCCTCGAGACAGCCTGGTCCCTTCACCTGATGAAGGCCACTTGTGTTGTGGCCGAAACGTCGTGATTTTTGTTGTTTTATTTTTTACCTACGTGACTTTACTGAATAGAACCAAAGAGAATAGCAGTCATAGCTAGTCAATATAAAAAAATTAGGAGTAAAAAATGTCCACAAAGGAGGAGACATTATACTGAGAAGAGCAGATAGCCAAGGACCGAGCCACGTGGAACACCATATAATTGGGACTTCTGAACAGAAGGCAGTCCTTGCTTGCAAAAATAGGGCTCACTTTTAGAGGGGAAGCAGAAGCAATGGGGAAGTGTGAGAGATGCCTGCGTAGCCATGCCGATTCAATAGGATGGAGTGGTGTGTGGTATCCAAAGCAGCCCAAAAGTCAAGAACTAGAAGCAGCTTCCATAATTTAAGAGAGGTGGTCATTCACCCTCAATAGGGAAACAGTTTCAACGAAATGGCCTTGGTGGAATCCAGATTGTACCAAGTCATGGAGACCAAGGCAGCTGATGGGTTTGCTGCCATGGCCAAACATATTGGGCTTGACACTTGAAAGAGAGCTTCATAGCTCATTATATTCTTCCAGCTCAAATAAAATGCCTGTGTCTGAAGAGGTGAGAGAAAATCACCATGTTTAAGTCATTTGCAAGGAAAGGGAGGTGTAGGATAGGACAGAAATTCAGGAATGTTGGGGTACAGTGTGGATGCAATGTTTTGATACTGACACACATTTCCATTATCCATCCATCCTTTCCTCCAAATTTCTGATCCCTTGTACATACCCTGCTATGGAATGGAATATGAATGTCCTCCTCCTGAGAGGGATGTTGTTATGCAAGAGTGGTGCAGTTTGCGAATATCAAATGACAGTTCATATCAGTTCAAAGCAATTCCTTCACTTAAACTTGCCAGAGACATGCGAATGGTTACGTGAAGTTTAGCATCACTCACGAGAAGCTGCTCCAGGGATGGCTTTACCCGCAGTTGTGCTCAGATCGACACCCATCACGTTGAGCTGCTGCTCATGCTGTGATATCCACTGACCCAAGAGAGGGATCTCGGATCTCAGTGGCACCAGCACATCTTTAAGGAATCTCATGCACACTTCTTCTCCATTGTTGAGCACCAGGTCAACCAGGTCCCGTGTTCGTGCCATGGGGTTATTCTCGCTTTTGAGGGACGCATATACACTGTCCAGGACTATCCCTGTTTGATAGGAATAGTCAAGCACTTCTGAAGACTTCGCCTGGAGGTATTTCTGCAGATTCACTTTGTTGGTTTTAATGCTCTCACATGCAGAAACTTTTGATGCCATCACGACAAATGCATCGAGTCACCTGAAGAAAATGAAAACAAACCATGTGTCACCTGTAAGCATAGTCGTGTAATTTTAGACAGGTACGGGAAAGAATAATAATTATAAAAATAAAATGTTGCTACTAAAATCTGAGAGGTCTCGGTTAGGTACAATTGTGACTTTAGGTATTTGATTGTGAATACATTGAGTTATTTAAATTGTAATGAAAGCTTAAAAATTGTCATTGGAATATATAGAAATACATACAATTGCATCGAAACACTTTAGGCATCTCAAAACACTCTTCAGTGCAAGCATTTGAACATTCACATGAACACAACACTACGATAAAGAAAAGTAAAATGTAAACCTAATTCAAAACACCACACAGGTTTAGCAGATTAAGCAGCTGCGTGACACCACGTGCTCACTGCCTCGACCATCGTGATGCCACGCAGATGGCAAATTGCGTTGTAATGTGCAATGATCGGGATAGCGTCACCTCTAGTTGAGTGACGATTAGAGGGTGGGAGCCAGGTTTGATCTTGGGTAGTCCCTATGTAGTGGGCACTCCCATGCTCTCAATGTATGGGTAGAGGGTGCTCTGAGGTTGTCTAGCAGTGGTATGACGTCACATACCGCGCTCCCAGCAGCGGCTGGCGGGGCCATTTGTGAGGGGGCCGGGGGAGCCGACGGAGGGAGCCGATGGAGCCAGGAGGCCGACGGGGCGGGGGAGCCGGGGGGGGGGGGGGGGCGACGGAGCCGGGGGGAGGGGGGGGCGACAGCGCGGGCAGAGGGAGCCGACACTGACTTTCTCATACATCATACACTGACTCATTCACACCATGCACTGACTCACTCACACATCATGCACTGACTCACTCACACATCATGCACTGACTCGCTCACACATCATGCACTGACTCGCTCATCATGCGCTTACTCACTCACACATCATACACTCGAACAACCACTGACCCATTCACTCATCATACACATGTTCACTCATCGTGTGCTGGCTCACTCGCACATCATACACTCACTCTGCCGCTGACTCGCTCACACATCATACACTGACTCACTCATCATGCGCTGGCTCACACATCATGTACTCACTCAACCTAATACTGACTCGATCATCATACGCTGACTCGCACATCATACGTTGACTCGCACATCATACACTCACGCTGCTGCTGACTCACTCACACATCATACACTGGGAGTGTCGTGCTGCCAGCTATGGCTGCAGGTTTTGTCGTACATGTTATGTTTATCGTTTGTTAATTTTAAAATCACAGTTCCTATGATTACTGCTGTTACATTGTTTTTGTAGCTTTATTTTGGTCTGGTTGTGGTTCAATAGTTTTCTGCAATGTAGATTCATATTTTGTTTGTTGCGTTTGCACCCGACTTAAGAGCCGCATGGCTCACAGGGCTATACCTAATAAATTAAACTTGAATACGCTTCACAGAAATGAGTAAACATGACCTTTTGTGGAGGTAGTGTGTTTGTGTGGGGAAGCCAAAACTTAAAGTACACACATGAGGCAACGTCAATGTTACTGTAATGTTCATTATGTTAAATAAATCACTTATACAGGACAGCAGTGGTCCAGGTGTCTGTGCAACCACCTTCCTATGCCTTTGAATCTCCACTTGCACTGTCTCTTAGGAATTCTTCAAAATTAGCGGCACGTTACATCATCATCAGCAGCCATTGTCTCTCTACCGCTGGATGAACGCCTCCCTATATTTGTTTAACGTGAGAAATTGATGAAGAAAATTCTTAATTTAACATTTTTTATTAGTATCAATAATAACGAAGCATCTGGTCAGTGAGTATGCACCACGTGCATTTACAACAGCATGCAGAGCATGAGACTATAACGAGTTTTGTACATCATGTTTGTAAACCCAAGTAATCCATTCTTTAGTATGAGATATTTATACATTTAACTCTTTGTGTATTGAGCTGTGTGTATTGCATTGCTGCAAACTAAATATCTATACTGTACATATACAGGCCGGTCTGACTTAACCAGCGTTCTTTCTACAAGAAGGTGCTATAACAAGCAATATTAATTTATCCCTGGGGTGTCACTATATACGTATGATTTTATGAGTAGTCAAATAGTACGAGGAGATAATGCAATAGGGAGAAGGGGGTGAGGGCGTGGGCTTAGTCGCTTTTTCTCTCATACAGCACACATCTCCACAGGAAATGAAAAAAATAACACCTGGCAAATGGACATACATTGATGTTTACGCCCAAGGCGCAACAACTCTATTGGTTTCACTATCGTGCAGCTCCACGCTACACACAGCAGACGCGTGCTCCCTACAGAGGATAAACTGTCGAGCGTCTTCTACGCCGACAGAACGAGCTTCAACACAAACATCCCCCATGTAGCTCCACAGACTGGTGGGTCAAGTGCTGTTAGTGAGCCCCTTTGAAGACCTGCACGCAAAGTGGGGTAGAAATGGCCAGCACCACACCTGGCCACGTTTGTCTCATAGGTTATACTGATTACCCATTGTACCAGGCACTCATTTAATGCAGACACAACCTAGAGGACCCAAAACCAGTGTAGATATCACGTGCTATTGATAACTGTGGCTGAGTTTGTTGTGCAGCATGGCTCGCCACAAACACACATAGGCGATGTACACAAACATACAAGATACAAATGAGAAAAATCTCCCATATCGTTTTTTACATTATTGGGATTAGTTCTGCTAGCGAGCACCTAAGAAGGCCAGTACGACACATGAAGGGGTGGATACATAAACACAATAACAATAAAAGCCATTCGCCACTCAAAATTGGTGACGTCAAAAAAGTGTTTGTGCCAGGCTAAGTGCACATTGAGGTCACGTGGACTGTCGAAGGCTCATGGGCAGTAGGTTACAGGATAGATAAAGGTGTCATGGGTTGAGTGACAGGGATGACTGGCAGATCTACCACCTGTGCTCCCTACTGTTCCACCTTGCTGCATTTTACTCATTCTGCACTCCGCTCGTTGTTGTGAGCATCACTCCTCCGCCCTCCGTTATTGCTGGAGGCGGACATCCTTCACAAAACTCCTCCAGAGACGCTGATCTTGAAACCACTGGTCGAGCTGTTGGCAAGCCCAAACAGCTCCACCATCCTTCTGTTACACTGCAGTCAAACTCTTGCCTATAGCGATAAGCCCCTTATATCTGGACAAACAGAAGCTGTTTGGGTACACAGTGACTGGGCATTTGGGCTACATGACCCAGCCAATGCTGCCTCACCTGCCTTAGTATCTCACTGATGGGCATTTGTCCAGATCATTCAAGGATCTAAGCTGCTCACATAATCTAGTTTGTTAAGCCCACGGTGGATCGTAGACAACTTGAATATGCAAAACCAGTGTGGATGTTCCTTTAAAAGGGATCCAAATTTCTCAAATGTAGAGAAGGGAGGGGATATCTGGCTGAGAAGACCCAGAGCTTTACATGGAGCGACAGGCAATGTAGCATTCACAGTGTGTTACGCAGCTGAGATAATTATGTTCAACCGATTCGGAGCATGACCTCTGCTGCCAAACTGGAGCTAGTCACATGCACCCTTTCCAGGTATGGAAAATTGTTCTGCTCTGTCCAAAACTGCCCCACTGCTCATGGGGAGTGGAGGGATGGGAGAATACGATGACAGAATACCCAGGCAGGTGCTTTGTTTTATGTGGGGATGAACGTAAACCCCATTTCTTAGTAGTACTCTCGAAGTTCAACAAAAGCTTCTCCAGCTCATACTGGATATAATTCTTATGGTGGGGATGGTTGTAATGTGGAGGTGGGCAGTGGTAATGCACGCTCCTGTCTAATGAGGAACCAACAGTTTGGGACAATTTCAAGATTATGTAAACAACGCCGCCAAGACCAGCCCAACAACCTGTTGCAATATTGGAAATGAATGGATTAGTGATTAAACGTGGTGTTTAATTGAAAAACGAACGTAAAAACTGCTACAAGGGCCTAAGAAGGCAATGCAAAACTCAGATCTGGCATGAACAGAGGGGGCCTGATAGAAAAGCTGCAGCAGTTGAATAATAACTCTCAGTCAAATAAAGGATGACTTTGCAAACTTCAGTCAGCTCAGGGGAGCCTACTTTAATATTTCCTGCGCAATTACAAATGCCAGTGGCAAGCTCCTCAGCAGTTGAAGGCGGAAACTAGCATGCTAGAAGTAATTATGCTCCCAAATGCAGAATCGCTCTTCGTCATATCCCTTTGAAGAGCTCATGCAAGCCACAGCAACCAAAGACCCTACACCTTCTGCATTGAGCCATTTGAGTATAAAGTGAGAGGTACCCTAAGAAAAATGAAAGAAATCACTAGTATCCAACACTTGCAATATCAGAGCAGAAATGCTGACACCCAGAGGCTCAACTATCATCACATGGGTGAGTAAGATCTTTTAACACACGTGGAGGGCAGGCTTGAAACCAGCTTTCAATGATGCAGCCTTTTTGGTTGGACTGCAGGCAGTCTTACTCGTGCCGTGTCAGTCATAGAAGTTGTTGGACCATACTTATATTTGCCTCAAGCAAGTCTTGACGAACAAAGTGGGGTATAATCTGCTGAGTAGTGTAGTGGAGGCTGTGAAATGAGAAATAATCAATTAGAGTGCCTTTAAAAAGAGCCTCTGTCAAGGTGATGTGCACATCAGTGAGATACAATCATCATTGGGAACAAGGAGGTGTACATTCAGCCTACATTTCTAAAGAGAGAACATAAAGTGATGATCACAGGAGAAATCTGTGGATGGTAAGTGACAGGCCCAAATAATTGCATCAAAAGAAAAGGGAATGAGTGACCTCCGAATGAGTAAAGGTTGATTAGAAGTTCCAACAGGAAGCCTTGGTTGCTGGGCGGAGAATGAGTGAAGGGGAGTAAAGCGAGATGGTAGGGACGATATAGGAGAACATTGGGAGGGGAATAAGATGATGGGAGAGGCAAGCAGGAGCGTGTCCATGGTGGAACTTGAAGACAGCAAAGGGGATATTGTGCTTGATGCAGAAATTAATCGGATACCAGTGGAGGGATCAAACACGATCACAGCTTTACCAATTAAAAACCAGGCAACAGAAACAAACATGAGTACAGTATTACCAAAAACAAGACTGTCACACTATATAAAGTCCCACTAATTTCATGGATCGTTATTAAACAAAGGTGTCGCTTTAATCGACATTGTGAACTCGGGATGTTACGGGACAATGAGTCCCATAGGCAACGCCACGGGCTGAAGGGCACAGTGAGGGCTATCACTCCCTCGACTGACTGTGCGCGAGTAACAGACTTCAGCCTCTATTGACGATCTCTGTGAACAGGGAGGTGGAAGCCAATAGAGTTCATGTCAACAACAAAAACCGTGACCTTTAAAGAGACAATGCTCCTGTTAAAGTACGATTGACAGTACATTACCATTTTTACATGCTTCAGAGTACTATACCCATTTTAGAAGCAGCGTTGCTTTGTAGATTGATTTTGTTACTGATGGAGATAGTAAAAAAAGCATGTGGCAAGATGAGACGTTCATTCGAATCCGTGTTCTCAATGTCCTAGCCCCTTGGCATAGCCCCTAGGCTCAAGCACAAGACACTGATACTATTTTACTCAACACCCACCTCTATAACCCCCCTAATCGCTCCCCCTCAATCCCGCTATCTCCCCCTCCCCCCATCGCGATGTTATTTATCTTCCAAAAAAACTTCTTCGATAACACCGCTTTGAAATGAAATGTTTATAGTAAGAGACGATTCAGGCAATGGCCCTTTTGTCACAGCACTTCAGTCTCCTCGACTTGTGACATCGGCACAACCCATGAGGAGGCCGCATTTGTTGCACTCCAAGATGGCTTGGTGAACGCCCCTCCCCTCCACTACCCCGACTTTTCCTTGCCGTTTGTCCTTGATACAGATGCTAGTAACACTGGCATTGGAGCTGTTCTGTCTCTAGTTGTCAATGGCATCGAGAGTGTTATCGCATAAGGAAGCAGAGTGCTGTCTCCGGCTGAACAGCGGTACTGTGTCACACGCTGATAACTGTTAGCTATCGTGTTTTTCTTGCAACAGTATCTTCCATATTTGTATGGGAGAGACTTTGAGGTGCGCTCGGACCACGCGGCGCTGCAGTACGCGCTGCAGGTTGACCAGCCATCTGGCGAACTTTCACGCTGGTTGGAGGTCCTCCGTGACTACTCTTTTCAGGTTACCTATCGCAAAGGCTCCCATCACACGAACGCGGACGCCCTCTCGCGATTACCCACGAACGAGAGTTGCGCAAGTTTTTCGGGCTCCGGTCGCTGTAAGCCGCGCAACGAACACTCGCCCCCTACCCTTACGGCATCGGCCGAGGTTGTAACATCTGAGGGAGCTGGGGATCCAGTGGCGCGTGATGCTGTCATTGGATTGGACCACGAAGAATGGGGGCGCCTCCAGGTTGAGGACGCTTCCCTGCTTAAATTGCGATGCGGAGTCAGAGAGACTGATGGGGGCGAGGATTGATGGGGTGTCGCCTCTTTCATTCTCAGAGGTGGATTGCTCATGCATTGGGACGGAGAGATGCGATGTTCCAACATTGTTGTGCCCACCGCCCTGCGGGGTAAGGTCATTTGGGCGGTGCACGAGCGTCTGTTGCACTTGGGTGTGCATAAACTAGCATTGGCCACACGTAAGTCGGATTTCTTCTGGCCTGGCATGGCTGAGGATGCTGCTAATTTGTTGAAGGGGTGTGTGCAGTACACGCGGTAGAAGCCGCTCGTGGGAATAAATATTTTCTGGTGGGAGTCGAGTATTTCTCATGATGGCCTGTGGCCTGGCCGCTTCCCAAACAGTTGGCGGCAAAGATCACTGAGGCATTCCTCAATGGCTATGTAATTGTAGTGGCATGGTTGAACATGATCGCCACTAATCATAGCCGGCAGTACTAGCTTGTGTCAGTAGGGAGCAGAGGGGAGGCTGAACCTGCTGGATTAATGATGACGGGCCGTTGGCCAAGGCAATCCCTGGGGGAGCATCGTGACCAACGGTCAGGACCCCAGATCCCGGGAAGGGGGCTGGGGAGATGATGTCATTCTCCAGACCCTCGGAGACGGTCCTAGAAGGAAGGCGTGGCCAGGGGCGGAGTGAGCCAGGAGCCTATATATAAGTCAGGTCCCTGAGCGGTCCCAGCAGTTGTTGTCCGGCCGAAGACTGAAGAGCATCCTGGAGCCCTGAAGAGTAGAGCCCAATGGGCAGAGCCGAACCCCTGGCTAGGGTCGGCTCGAGCTTGTACCAGTGAAAGCTCCAGCTGATAACCAGTGAAGACTCAAGCGAAGACTCAAGCCCCAGCAGTATAGATGTCGTGATAGCCAGTGAGAGGCAAGCTAGTCTGGAAGGACTACCTCCATAGAGTATCGGGTGAAAGGGGCCATTACCCCATTGTGTAATAACCTGTTAATGTTATAATAAATGTGTTGCCTCAGAGTAAGCTTCCTCCAGTTTATTACCCACTACATAATGGACAAGAGTGCTCCCGAACGTCTTCTGAACAATCAGGGCAAAACATTTTCTTCAAAATTATTGCAAGAGGTGTGCGTTAGTTGTGAACCAAGAAAGTACGCATGTCACCGCACAATCCGCAGATGGATGGTATGGTTGAGGTGGCTGCACAGAACTCTGACCTCCATGTTGAGTCATCAGGTCAGCGAGAACACGACCCCCAGATTCATGTTCAGTTACAAGCCGCACCCAACAAGGCTAAATCTTAAATCTCTGACTCCGTGTGCTGTACCCTTCAAAAGCTTTCAGAAGTGCGGGAGACTTCCAGGGTAAATTCTGATTCGTGCCGATTGGCCAATGAATGGCTGAGGGGCTTCCGTACTTCAAAAACATGAATGGGCACCTGGGGACAGAGCTTGGTTGCACTGTCCACAGGTACCGGTGGGTACATCGCCCAAATTGCTCAAACCCTGGAGAGGGCTGGTTGATGTGATTCGGGTCATTCGACCGCAGTGTGTCCAGATCCGCTTGGGGCGGCGGAGTTGATTTGTACACTCCTCTTGCCCTAAGCCCTTTATTGCTCCCTGTGAGTTTGTTCCATCTCCACACTGTGGGCGCCGAGGGACAGATGTGTCCGGCGAGCTGGCATGTGTGCACGTTGAGGTTGGTCCTCAGCGGAGTCGTGTGCTTCCTCCCTCAGGTGCCGCGCGCCTGATGTCCCCCGAGCCGCCGCCTGCGCTGTCTTCACTTGATTCGAGAGAGGAGAACCCGTCGACCCGGCCTACTGCTCTTCGTGAGGAGCCGGATTCGACTGGACAGTTGCATATTCCCCCTGGGACCTCCAGGGAGAGTGAGCCCACCTCCACTGGAGGCCCAGCCACGAGGACTCGCTCAAAAACTCTTCGGATTTTGTGACACCCATGCACACACACTCCCACACCATCAGTTGCTTGTCACACTCAGTAGGCCATATCGGTTATTGGCTGAACCTAGCCTTTGTTGTGCTTATGGGTATTGTTACACGGTGAGGATGGGAGTTGTTGGTGATGGAGGGGATTCCGTGCATTCGCGTTTAATATTTTCTCGTGTTGTTCTGTACATTTGCAGCTAGTGTATATATTGTATAGGTGGGCTTGGTTATTTATATGCTATTTGTTATTGTTATTGAGGCACACATAGCGTTTAGTCACTTTTACTCGCTTTTTTCACCTTATTCACTTAAGCAACCATTGGAAAGATGTTCTAAATCATACCAAACATTAAACTAATTTTCAATGGTATTTATCCAAATAGTGATATACCAAACTTTCATAGAAGCTTATTTCACTTCACACCTACATTTGTAAACTCCTCCCCCGCCCCGTGCCGGTCCTCTACGTTCCAATTCACACCCCCTCCCCCCCTCCGTGCCGGTCCTCTTGTGCGTTACGGTCATTTTATGCTAATTCCTTTGTCAAAGCATTTTGTTTCCTCCCACACAGCTTAAAAGGACGCGACCTGGGATGGACTGTCTTCACTCCAACGCTGTCCTCATGACAGTACGGTCCCCTTCACCTGATGAAGGCCACTTGTGTTGTGGAAGAAACGTCATGATTTTTGTTTTTTATTTTTTACCTACGTGACTTTACCGAATAGAACCAAAGAGTATGGATCCTTGCAGTCACGAAAGCTTCAAATCTAGAACTTATTCACTTGGTTAGTTTTAAGGGGGAGTTGACAGCCAGGACGGCTGAATGCTACGAATGGGGGGGGGGGGGTAATGTAGTGACATCGGGAATGCCACTGTGTAGTGCCGGCCTGAGAGGCACGGCGTGCGATGTAATTACATCACCGACACCCCATATATGTGGGTGTAGTACCAGCCCTAGTGGGGCTTGGTGAGTGCTGAGTCATGGCGCTGAGTGGCACCACGTGTGGCGTGCAGTGCTGTTCTATATAGGAGGGGTGTGAAAGTGTCAACCATGAATGAGGTTAATGTGGGCCATTGCACTCTGGTTGACCCTGGAAGGTACATGACGGGTAAAGTCTACACAGGGGCCCCAAGTTGGGGCTAGTGGGTAGTCACGTATCAGGGCGAGATCTTGCAATAGGAATCGAGAAGGTAGTCGTGGCCAAGGGCAGAGCCGGCCACGACTGGTGAGCATATAAACCGGGTCCCCAGAGGGACCGGGGTTCAGCTTTGCTGTTGTCTTCTGAAAGATCTACATTCAACGTCCGTGAAGAGTCACCAACACATGGGCAGGACTCAAGCTGGAGTCCTGCTCATTGTAGCTATCCCAGAGTGTTAGCGCAGATAGCCTGGTGGTCCACCACCATAGGTTGTTATCTGGTAAAAGGGAAGTTACCCCTTCGTGTTGGTATAAATAAATTTGTTGCCTCCAAAGAGTATGTCTGCGACTCAATTGAACCGACTACACAATGGTGCAAAGGTCAGTAAAGTGACCGAGGCCACCAGGGGCTGTACCAGTATACCACATCAGATTAACAAGGGGCTCAGTGGTGGCAACAAGTTATCCCCTTCGCCTGGAATGCAGGAGGTCGTGGGTTCGATTCCAACCCCGACGCCTGGATATTTGGAGTTTGCATATTCTCCCCGTGGTGGCGTGGGTTTTTCTCTGGATCCTCGAGTTTTTTTCCCTCCACATTTAGAAATATGCGTTTACAGTATTTGGCTGCTACAAATTTCCACGTGATACAGTATTTGGCTGCTACAAATTTCCACGTGATAAGCCACTTCGTTGAGCTACGATTTGTGGCCAGGTTGCTTTTGAAAAACAGCTATATAGCTCAGTGGACCTTACTTGGTACAATAAAATAAAAATCTGCCGATTCCTGGAGTTATACTATAGGAAGGCCTGGGTACCCAAGGGACCAGGTTACAGCATCTGTCAGTTCAATGAAAAATCTAATAGCTTAGTGAACTTTGCCTGGTTCATAAAATATTTTGTTAGTGTTTAACCTCACGTGACAAACAATAAATCCAACAAACACACCCAGTGCTGAAATGCACTGAAAAACAGTAAATGTACCAGAATGAAGCAGTACACATCTTGTCAAGTTGTATTTATGCAACAAAGAAAACTAAAGAAAAATAACCAAATCCACATTAGATGTGGATGTGATCATAAAGTAAAGCACTTCTGGATAATGGGCACCCTATGCCCTGTCGGTCGTGTTGATTTTTTACCATATTTCACCACGCTGACTAGTGCGGGTTGGTGAAGCGAGGGGGGCAGAACTGATTCATTTGTCACTCGCCTCTGGATTTAGTCCATGGGTGTGTAGTGATGTGCGCTAAACACTGTGCAATTGGACGACCCCACATGCCCTGGGCACCCTTTCGCATGAGATATTCAAACTCAATCTATTTTGCAGGTGAAATATTTCTGAAATAAAAATGCAATGAAGGAAAAACAGAGAAACTGCTATGACACGGTGCACAGGTGTGAATTAATATATTATAATAATCAGTCACACGACTGACCATACAAGGCAAGCACACCATGGTGGTGTTTCCCAGCGCCTATCTCGTGACTCGGTATGGGAATCGCTGCGGCGGTGTCCGCTTGTGCAGCTCCATGCGACCCACAGCAGACGCGCGCTCCCTACAGAGGATCCACGGTCGTGCGTCGTCTACACCTACAGCACGAGCTCCAACACAAACATCCACCATGGAGCTCCACAGACTGGTGGGGCAAGTGCTGTTATTGAGCTCCTATGAAGGCTGGCATAGTACACGAAATGGTAAGTGGTCAGAACCACGCCGGACCGCCTTTGTCTCCCCAATGTGTGATGTTTACACACCGCCCCAGATACTAATTTGCGTTACACACACATTTACCTCCCTACCCCCCACCGCACACACACTCACACACTACACCGTTTTCCACACACACACATTTAAGCACCAATCAAAAATCCCCCGTGTATCCTACACAGGTGGTTTATATTCTGGACCACACCACCCACCGTCCCCCATGCACCACGAACTCCCCACACTCACCCACGCTGTGAAGTGTCGAGTCGCCCCGCGTCTCTCGCCCCTGACGCGGCCCAGTTCCCCGTGTAGCCTCCTCTCCCCTGCTCTCAGCCTCTGGCCCTGACGCAGCAGAAAGGAGAGGGGTGGAGGGGTGACGGGAGGAGTGAAAGGAGCGTTGAGGGGAGGGTTGGGGGGAGGATCGGTGGGAGGGGTGGGAGGGGTGGGGTGGGTGGGGTGGGGTGGGTGGGTGGGTGAGGTGGGGATGGGTGGGGATGGGTGGGGATGGGTGGGTGGGGTGGGTGGGGTGGGTGGGGTGCCCCTTGCTTTCTTCCGCCCCTCCCCCCACCTCTACTACTTATTTTAAGCCTCTGTCTGTTCATCCCTCCGGCCCCTTTTTTCTTGCTTCTCTGTCCGTCTTTCCTCTTCTTACCTCTTGTGTCCCTGTATATGTATTTCTGCTATCTTATACCTCGTATTTGTTCACTCTGTCTATGCTGGTATGTTCAACCCAGAGGATGAACACGAAATTTAGCACTCTTCTGAAATTCGTGGTCTGCCAGGCAGGTGTCTAACTGTGTCGTTGGCCGACTGGTTTTGCATCACGTAAATTTTTCTTAGGTTTTTTGAATTCTCGTCTCTCATCTTCTTGTTGTATTTACCTCCGTGCAGTTTAACGCTCTCTATGTGTTGCGCTGATGTCACCCTATGTGCTATTTGTTTTTACACCTGATGAAGATCGCTTGTGTTGCGGTCGAAACGTCATGATTGATTTATTTTAATATAATTTTATGGTATTTCTACATACGTGACTTTACCGAAAAAACCAATGAGTTAATCAATGGTTCTCTGTGTGAGTGAGTCTATGTGTCTCCATGTGAGTGAGCCTATGGCTCTGTGTCAGTGAGACTTTGGCTCTCTGTGTGAGTGTACTCTGTGAGTGAGTCTATGGCTCTCTGTGGGAGTAAGTGGGTCTCTAAGGCCACAACCATCTTGCCCCCTGCCCAGTGCGTCCACCTGGTTGAGCTGCAGGAGTCTATTGTCCACCGCTCCAGACCGCACAGATATCCGACGTCCACCTCCAGCACAGACACCAGCAGATTCTTAAACCTGGTTGTGGAAGTAAGGACACGAGAGGGGTAATAGTCAACCACCATTACCACCATCAATACCACCATTACAACCACCAAAATCACTGCTATCGTTAACACCACCATCAATATCACCACCTCCACCACAACGATCACTATCAAAATCACAATACTCTTTGGTTCTTTAGGTAAAGTCACGTAGGTAGAAAAAAATAATAGATCACGACGTTTCGATCGCAACACAAGCAACCATCATCAGGTGAAAAAATATAGCGAGAAAGCTGCTGAAACACAAAGTTATATTGGCTTGAGATAAGCTCAGCCCAAGGGTAAGTGGGCGGGGCTAGAGGTAGAATTTGCATGTAAATACAACACCACATCGTGGAAAAGGAAAGAGAGACACAGACACCGAGAGACATCCACACACAGAGAGAGGCACACACAAAGAGACACACGAGAGACGCATATAGAGAAAAACACACCGGCAGAGAGAGACACCCACACAGACAGATGCAGAGAGAGATAGACACAGAGGGAATTACATAATTGCCCATGAATTACTATGGTGTGACAATGCCAATTACCAATGTCAAAGGGAACATCAATGAATGGTAAATGTGGGGTAATATCCCCAGAAGAGCATGTAGACTACATTAAAAAATAAAATAATCAATCAATATAATATCACATATGGGTTCAGTTTAAAGTTTACTTATGACAAATAATACTGAAATAATTGTGCTCCATAGATTATCTTAATGGTCAAGTTACATAACCATCACGGAATCACTTAAGCTGACCATTTAAAAAGACATTAATTGCAAGATGTTGAGCAAAGGAAATTGTTTGGAAGTTCATCTCACACTAAGTACATGTTACTATAAATCTAAATCTGCATAGTTCTCGATCAGCAAAGTCGCAAACATGTTTTACCACAAGCAAGGAGTTCGGTGTAAAGCTGTTAAGCAAATTAACCACTGCACACGGTTGTAAAGCTCTCTGCCTCAAAGTCAGCACTCTACCAAGTGTCGCGACGCAGCTGCGGATGCCGCATGACAATAGGCGGAGTGAGTGAATCTAAGTAGACACTGACCCTGTCAAAGGGGATCCCATGTCTAGAGTATTTGTGGCTGGTGCTACACATTTCTAACGTGATTAGCCATTTAGCTGATCTATCATTTGTGGAAAGGTCGCTTCTGGAAAACAGCCACATAGCTCAGTGGGTCTCACCTGGTAAAATAAAAATAGTTTATAGAGTTCGTTCTGCCTCAACGCGTGTTTTCATAACGCCATTTGGATATGGCACGATGGATGTAATAGGGAACACGTTTTATAACGCAGATGCTAAATGGATATAACGCGATTGAGTCAACAGAACCACGTCACGCGAGTAGGAATGTGCGGTTGTACGGCTGCCTGGGCACAGCGTCACACGAGGCATTGGGATGCTGCTGGATGCTTCCTGATGCTCCCCACGCGCCTCAGTCTTTGTTCAGCCGACACACGCATCTCACGCTGTTATCACGGACTGTGCTTTACCCTGTATTAGTCATTGTAACGAGGGAGTTTACACAACGCGGTGTTATTCAGCAACGCAACTGCCGCGTTATAGAACACTGCAGTAAATATTGTCGCGGTGTGGAAGGAGCAATGAACGTCATCTTGTGGCATGGAAAGGCATCGCAGCCCTAGCGAGCAGCCAGAGACAAAGCCTGCACGCACGGCAAAGTTGTGATTGACCCGGGGACTATTAGCAAGTGACACGTATGGACTAATGGTTACTCTAAATGACGATGTTGACGATGGTTATAACGTGCTACAAATATGCAAAACGCACATCGCATTAGCTCTGACAAATAGCGGACTTTTTTAAAGTTATCGTTTACAATGGTTAATTTGTATATCATGCCAAGTGAGTAATTTGCGTGTGGACCCTGACAGCGGCACTCAATGTCCAACTCTTGCGAATGCTCTCAGGGGATCTTTACCGTGCGCTGCGTTCACTCACTCAGCCCCAATCTCCCTGTCGTGAACTCACCACTCACCCACTCACTCACCTCACCCTTCAACTCACTCACCCTCCTCACCTATTAATTCTCCTCATTAACTCACTCACCCTGCAATCCCCCCCCCCTCCATCACCCGGCACTCACCGCCTGTCCGTGACCACCTCTCCCGTGCCTACAACCACAAACACCACCACCACCTCTCCCGTGCCTACAACCACAAACACCACCACCACCTCTCCCGTGCCTACAACCACAAACACCACCACCTCTCCCGTGCCTACAACCACAAACACCACCACCACCTCTCCCGTGCCTACAAACACAAACACCACCACCTCTCCCGTGCCTACAACCACAAACACCACCACCACCACCTCTCCCGTGCCTACAACCACAAACACCACCACCACCACCTCCTGCTGCTGCTGCTGTCGCGGTCTCCGCGTGGCGCCGCGGGTCCAGGGGGAGGCCTCGCGGCCCAAGAGCGGCGCCACGGCTCCCCCCCTCCCGCTCCTGGCCCCTCCCCCTCGTCCCTCCTGGCCCCTCCCCCTCGTCCTTCCTGGCCCCTCCCCCTCGTCCCTCCTGGCCCCTCCCCCTCGTCAATCCTCCTCCCGTTCGCGACGTGGAGTGAACTCAGCCCCGCCCCCTCCCGCCCCCACCGCCCCCCCCCCCCTGCGCGGCCCCGCTGCCCATTGCAAGAATGGCGGGAAGCGGTCGCGGGGCCTACCGCGCGCCGCCTCTCGCGTGATTGGCTCGCTTCGCGTCACGTGGGGAAGGCGGAAGAAGAGTATGGGGGAGGAGCTGCGCGGTAAGGGGCGGGGCCGTGGAGTCACGTGGTGGGCAATGATTGCCAATAAGTGGGCAGGGATGGCTGTACGTCACATCCGGTGATATAGGACACGCCCCTTCGTGACGTGCCTCACACTTCCTTCCGTCCCGCGTGCCGTCAACACGAGCTCAGCATGGCGCTGTTGACCGTTGGCGTTCCGCTGTTGGCCATGCTTGGGATGGAGATCTTCATTTATCTTCGTTTTAAGCTTTCCATCTCATACTTTTACCGCGAGACCACGACGCTGCAAACGGAGAGGATGGGCCTGCAGAATGTGGAGCTCTGTCAGAAGAACAAGACCATGGAAGTGGAGAAAGATGGTAAGCTACCATTTTCTTTGGTTCTTTCGGTAAAGTCACGTAGAATGAGAATAAAATAATAGATTGACAAAATAAAATAACACAATAATATTCTCACGACGTTTCGGCCACAATACAAGCGGCCTTCATCAGGTGAAGGGGACGAGACTGTCTGGAGGACAGCGCTGGAGTGAGAAAGCCACGCTGAGATCGCGATCTTTAAGCTGTGTGAGAAGAAACAAAGCGCCTTGACAAAGGAATTAACATAATTTAGCATTGAAATGGCTGAGTGATTAGCTTGTGACTGGTCACAGAAAAGGCTATGTTAAAGTTAAAGCATACACATCCGCAAAGGCACCCCTTGACAAAGGAATTAGCATAGAATTTAGCATTGAAATAGCTGAGTGATTAGCTTGTAACTGGTCACAGAAATAGCTATGTTAAAGTCAGAGCATATACATTCACCGAGTCACCTAGTACAAATCAAACAGGAGAATTTAGCATTGAAATAACTAGGTGAATTTAGCATTGATATAACTGAGTGATTAGCTTGTGACTGGTCACAGAAATGGCTATGTTGAAGTTAAGGCCTACACATCTGAGCTATTCACAGTAACTGGGTATACAATATATAATGAATACTATATACTGAACCAATAAAAAACACAAAAATTTTAATTACCTCAATGTTATCAATAAACTCTATATTCTCCAATCAGCTAAGCTACCAACAATAAGTCGTTATATATCACAATGCTATATGGCGAAAATGGGTGGATTCTTACCCTCAACTTTAGCACCACGGATAGCTACGGGTCCCGTTCAGACGGACGAGTTCATCGATGGTCGGAACAGAGGAGGGGGAGAGAGACAGCTGCGAGGCGCTGTTATACTCCATGTTGTAAACCATACCATTAACCACGGTTAAGCTATCCGTGTTGCTAAAGTTGAGGGTAAGAATCCACCCATTTTTCGCCATATAGCATTGTGATATATAACGACTTATTGTTGGTAGCTTAGCTGATTGGAGAATATAGAGTTTATTGATAACATTGAGGTAATTTATATTTTAGTATTTTTTTTGGTTCATGATATAGTATTCATTATATATTGTATTGTATACCCAGTTACAGTGAATAGCTCGGATGTGTAGGCCTTAGCTTCAACAGCCATTTCTGTGACCAGTCACAAGCTAATCACTCAGTTATTTCAATGCTAAATTCGCCTAGTTCAATGCTAAATTCTCCTGTTTGATTTGTACTAGGTGCCTCGGTGAATGTATATGCTCTGACTTTAACATAGCTATTTCTGTGACCAGTTACAAGCTAATCATTCAGCTATTTCAATGCTAAATTCTATGCTAATTCCTTTGTCAAGTAGTGCCTCTGCAGATGTGTATACTTTAACTTAGCTATTTCAATGCTAAATTCTATGCTAATTCCTTTGTCAAGGGGTGCCTTTGCGGATGTGTATGCTTTAACTTTAATATAGCCTTTTCTGTGACCAGTCACAAGCTAATCACTCAGCCATTTCAATGCTAAATTAAATGCTAATTCCTTTGTCAGGCGCTTTGTTTCTTCTCACACAGCTTAAAGGTCGTGATCTCAGCGTGGCTTTCTCACTCCAGCGCTGTCCTCCAGACAGTCTCGTCCCCTTCACCTGATGAAGGCCGCTTGTGTTGTGGCCGAAACGTCGTGAGAATATTATTGTGTTATTTTATTTTATCAATTTATTATTTTATTCTCATTCTACGTGACTTTACCGAAAGAACCAAAGAAGATGAATCCTTGCAGTCACGAAAACTTTAAATCGAAATTTAAGCTACCATTCTTAGATGTTGTGTTTGAGAGGAGACCTGATGGCTCATTGGGGCATTCTGTCTACAGGAAACCCACCCACACAGATTCCTACTTGAAACCTGATTCCCACCACCACCCAGCCCAAAAGAATTCTCTCATCAAAACTTCATACCATAGGGCTCATTGCATTTCGGACCAACACCACCTGACCAGTGAATTAAAACATGTACACCTGGCCCTCAAAAGGAATGGTTACTCTGACCGTACCATCCGCCAAGCTGTTTCTCCCTCCATACAGAAACAACCACTTGATACTCCGGCCAAAACCATCACACTACCATATATAGCAGGCGTTACTAAAATGATTTCCAAAATTCTAAACAAACACAAGATCCAGGTCCGGTTCAATACAGTACACAAAATTCGTGATCTGATCCCATCCGTGAAGGATGGCATTCCTGACTTACAGTACCCCGGGGTTTACAAATTGAGTTGTACCTGCGGTGATTGCTATATCGGGGAGACAAAGCGACATGTCTCTGACCGAATTCGCGAGCACAAATCAGATTTGAAACACAGCAAAACGAATTCTTTGCTGATCACTGTTACAACCATGTGGGTGATCACGATATAATTTTCTCCGATACCAAGGTTCTTTGCAAACCCACGGGTTTTTATCAGAGATTTGTTCACGAGGCAATTCAGATCTACAAACACAGACACAATTTCAACCGAGAAGTTGGTTTCAAATTAAGCAACCATTGGAAAGATGTTCTAAATCGAACTAAACATAAACTCATTTCTGTGGTACAGTATATTTTTCAAGTAGTGGTACCCCAAACTTTCGCAGCTCTCAGCTCCCCCCCCTCCCGCTCCTGGCCCCTCCCCCTCGTCCCTCCTGGCCCCTCCCCCTCGTCCCTCCTCCCGACTCGCGACGTGGAGTGAACTCGCCCCCGCGCCCCGCGCCCCACCCTGAGCGGCCCCGCCGCCCATTGCAAGAATGGCGGGAAGCGGACGCGGGGCCGACCGCGCGCCGCCTCTCGCGTGATTGGCTCGCGTCACGTGGGGAAGGCGGAAGAAGAGTATGGGGGAGGAGCTGTGTGGTTAGGGGCAGGGCCGTGGAGTCACGTGGTGGGCAATGATTGACAATAAGTGGGCAGAGATGGCTGTTACGTCATAGTGTACGTCACATCCGGTAATGACGTCACGATAAATAACACGCCCCTTCGTGACGTGTCTCACACTTGCTTCTGTCCCGCGTGCCGTCAACTCGAACTGAGCATGGTGCTGCTGATCGTTGGCGTTCTGGTCTTGGCCATGCTTGGGATGGGGATCTTCATATATCTTTTTACGCTTTCCATTTCAGACTTTGACCATGAGACCACGACGCTGTCTACGGAGAGGATGGGCCTGCAGAATGTGGAGCTCTGTCAGAAGAGCAAGATGCTCCGTCTGGAGCTACAGCATCAGCTGGAGGAGTTCATGGAGAACCGAGAGACTCTCCAGAGAGAGATCAGGAGCCTGGTTCAACAGCTTAAAGAGCGCCAGTTGGAGCTGGAGCCCACGAGAGTGCCTTGCAGGGAGAGCAAGTCTCTGCATGCAGATTTTCTCCGAGACTGCAATGCAGCACAGCGGCAAATGTCGCTGCGCTGTGAAAACGAAGATCTCCGGAGGTCGCTGCACGCCCACCTGAGGAAGTTGAACTTCCTGAATCCGCAGAGAGGGCAGGAACAGTTTAGGCTGCGCGGGAAGCTGGTGCGTCACGAGGACATGTGGCATGGGGAAAAGAGGCTGCAAGAAGAGAACCTGCATCTCCGTAGCCAGCTGAAAGAGCTAATATGGACCGTGTCTCAAATGTACAATGATGCCACCACCGCCGAGGCCACTTCCACCGCCGCTGCCACAGCTTCCACCACCGCAACCGTTTCCACCACCACTTCTGCCACCACCACCAAGCCCAAGAAGATGAAGAGATTTAGCCATTGGTTCCGAAAATTGCTGAAGCGCAAGTCGGCCATTTAAAAATATTGGGGAAATTGTGAAAATGACACCACCCTAATTAAAACATTACTCAGAAAGACAAACATACCCCATAGAACATCAACAAAGTCATATATAAGACAAAATATCGTACATTTGCATGCAACACTCTAATAAATACTGTATTGTGAGCAAAACATAAAGTTACTTAAATGGAAAAAAAATCTGTTATTGTCACTTACCTTTAGTCCGGATGCCGGTCTGCTTGTCGGGAGGGGGCGTAATGAGTCCCTGCACACACGGGGGCGGTGGGAGGGGGGTGAACGTCCATACACACACACAACAGCGACAATCATCCGCTGTATAGCCTTACCAGAATGTTGGAGCAAGCGCCTATGAAGCTCTGAATGGCACACGGGGTGAATGGCCAGCACCCTGCCCGGCTGCCTCTCTTTATCTCTCCATACACGAGACTCACAGGCGTACATGCGTCCGTGCACACACGCACAACAACAACGCAACAACCGTCGTTCACCCCTAAGTGGCGGTGACATCACCACAGCACTTGTGCCATGCTCGGTGCATTTTGAGGCCACGTGAAGTGTCGAAGGCTGGCTGGCAGGAGGTCATGTAACAGACGCAGGTGCCATGGATTGACTTAGGAAGATGATGGGCAGATGCAACAGCCGTGCTCCCCACTGTGCCAACTTTATTTGTGTCAGTTGTTTGGCGCTCTGCTCGTTGTTTTGAGCCTCGCTCCTCTGCCCTATGCTGTTGCTGGAGGGCAACTGCCTCCACTTCCCCAGCAGCACCTTTCATGAACCTCCTCCACAGAAGCCGATCATGACACTGCTGATACCAGTCATCAATAAGTCCAATCAGCTCCACATCCTTCTGCACCACATCAGTCCATCTCTTCTCTACCCCATACCACGCCCATTTAGCACCATCTATCCAGCCAAATTGAAGCTGCTTGGGGATGCCGTGACTGCATACGGACTGCATGACACAACGCAGCCTCGCTTGCTGGAGGAGCCCACAGATGGGCATTTGTCCAGATATTCTAGGAATCTGTGAGCTTACAAAGTCCAGTCTGGTTAAACCCTGAATAGATCGTGGGCAAGCTAACCTTAATGTTCCTTTCGAGAGAGATAAGGAAGGGTATAACTGTGGCCGAGAAGACATGAAGATTTTTATGGAGTGACATGCCAGGTAGCTTCCACACTGTTGAGCAGTTGATGAAAATATAATGCTCGAATTATTTTAAATGAGACCTCGGCTCCCAAAACGGACTTGATCATCAGCACACTGCCCACTCCACTCTCTCCTCAGGTGCCCCAAATACATGAGGAATTGAGGAAGGGAGCATTTTTATGATGTAAAATACCCAGGGAGGTGATTTGTTTTCGTGGGGCTGATGGTAACGGCCCATATTTTAGTAGCATGCTTCATGTTTAGCTGTAGTGTCTCCAACTTCTCCTTAGAGTGGGCAGTAATCACCAGATCATCCGCATTCATAATATGGTTTAACAATAGAGAGCCATACCATGACCGGCTCAGGCATCGATCAGCCTCCCATTATATCTATACCAGATAAATTCTACTGGTACATCCATGGAAATCGTCTCAAACTACGTAGTCAAAGAAAATGTTCAGTCGTGTAGGGGGCAGAGGACATCCATGTCGCACATTACTCACACATTCTATCATCCCTTAGCTCCATTACGTCGATTTTTCATGAGACAGCAGTTGTCTTTCTATTGTTTATATATGCTTTATCGAAAGAAGAAAATAGTATGTTTGCTTTAATTACTGTAACTCTGTGTTTTATTTAGCTTTGGTAATTTGGGTGATCCAGGTCTCTCTTGCAAATGAGACTCATCCTGGTCGCTTTAGTTCTCGCCTTGTTCAACTCAATAAACTGGTACTCACTCCATTATGAACTCACCCACTTCCTTAAATCTATGACTCACGTAAATACTCCCTCTCTCTCCTCATGAGTCATATATTTACCTGATCACACAATCACCCGATCATTTACTGTGTCAACCTCACTCACGCACTTTTTCATGCTCTCAAGAATGACCCACCCATTCTATCACTACATAAATCATCATCCCCTTCCCTCATTGACCCACTGGTAAAATTAAAATACTCGACAGCAACAACACGTGAGATTATACTCAGGCTTACACTCACATGTGTAAAGAAGCTCCTTTGCAGGTTCCATTTGATAGATGATTTATTTCACGATGATGTATTTACAACGCAAGAGTACGACTCACACGAACCTTCCCCCGTACAGTAACCTGTACCTGTTTCAACCCATCTCCACTGCCCCCACTATAAACTTTGCCATCCAAGAGAAGTGAAGTAGAAGACAATAGAGTCTGCTGAGAGAATCTACCGGGGAAAACTGCTGAAAGTTACCAGGGCGTGGCCGTGCGGGTATATGGGGTGATGCCTTGGGGACTGAAGAACAACTGCAGGTGGACGACATCGGGGCCGACTGTTGGAAATCAACATGGTGGAAACCATCAAGAAAGACTGTTCGAGATTAATCTACTCTATTAGAAACCACCGGGACTGCAGATAGTCATAGCCTTGTGCAACGTGTGAGTCGCACTCTCACCTTGTAAATATGTTATCGTCGGGAATAAATCATCTAGAAAATGAAACCTGCGAAGGAGCTGCTTTACACATGTAAGAATGCAGGACATGCTTTATCAGCAGGCCGTTGTTTTTGTCTACAACAGACCTATGCACACGATCTTGAAAATGGCATTTGATTGGGATTGTCACCTTCAACCCATTCTGAAATCGTCCAACTACCAAAACCCTTGTCTGCATTATACCTAAAACTTGACCAACGTGGCAATGTTATTTTCTCATTTTATTGACAGTAAACAAAAACATGGCATAGTTTTTTTAATTTCCCTGTTAACTTGTACATACGAGTGGAACGGTGTCACAATGGTTTGTGCATTGCACTATGAATCAGGCCACTTGAGTTTGATTCTCGGTTATAGTTAACATCAAACAAACTGGCCATGAGCCTTTTCGTTATCAACCCACGTTGAGAAGCATGATGGCGTATGGTGAAACAATCTCCATGACTGATCCAGTATGGGAAGACTTCACCCATGACAATGGTTATACATTTATTATTGTTTTTGTTTATTACCACCAAAGGAGTAACTTCAGACCTGTTAGCCAGCCTATATATACTCATAGATAAACTTTCGCCTAAACACCACCATTGGGATGAAGCTGACTTGGTATCTTCCATACTCTTTGGTTCTTTCGGTAAAGTCACGTAGGTATAAAATAAAATAAATCACGACGTTTTGGGTGCAACACAAGCGTCCGTCATGAGATGGCAAAGCATGATCTGCTGTTGAGGCAGAATGTTTAAAAGAGTTTGAAATGGGTGTAGCCCAAGGGCCATAAATAAGTGGGCGGGGCCAGTGATGTTAATGTGAGAAATTAGCATGTAAATGTAAGAACGGAGAGTGGCCTCCTCGTAGAGGGCATCAAAGTGGCCATGTTAATGTGAGAGATTAGCATGTTAAAGTAATATCGAAGAGTGGTGGAATCCAAAGGCATGAGAGTGCAATCAAAAGGACATGTAAGCATGAGAGATCTAAGAGAGAGGCATAGAGAGAGACACAAAGAGTCGGAAATAACAGCTGACATAGGCAGGTAGGATGGAAATATCAGAATCATAAAGAAGGTACACCACTCTGTGCTATCGTCTCCACCAAAGAGTATGAATCCCTGCATTCATGAAAGCTTTAATTTAAGATTATTCCAGCAAACTTTACCGTCTTCTACCTCGAACCTTCCCTCGTACGGTACCATGCACCTGTTTCCACCCATCTCCACTGACACCACTATAACTTTTGCCATGTACAGTACCCTACATCACCCTCTTCTGCCCATAAAAATATCTGTCCCGGCTAAAACTCTAATTTAACAGGTCCCTGCAGGGTGGGCTGGTAGGAACATTGGAATTTTGCGCAATTTTATTTTTACACCCCAATAGCACGAGATTTCACTTCGTTAAAGTATTGAAAGGGGACGGACGGACGCATTAATCTATTGCAAGCTGGTACACTCATCTATTGCAGGCTGGTACACTCAGTTTACAACTTCGTTCCTACCAGTAATAGGGAACTCTATGTGGGAATCAATGGGATCGCACACGGGATTCAGTGATGTGGGCATGGAGTACAAAACATTTAACCTCTGGGTTAATGCTTAACATAGGCGCTTGAATCAAGGGGGGGAAGGCATTACAACCCAACTTGACCATTCAGTATCATCACCAAACTCTTACGTGGGCTGCCCTATTGAAGGTGTACATTCTTAGGCAAACAATACGCAACATCATTAGCCCTACATTTACAACAAGCCATCAATATGTACTGTAGGTGTGGTCGAGCAGCACATTCGACCCGGTGACATTCCTTCTCGGCACCTCTCTAAATTAGTCTGTCGGCCTCCCTCATCGTGGCCATCTTCATTCCGGTCGATCCTGAGAGGAGAGTGCGGGGGCACTATTTCTGTGAGGAGGATGCTCCCCTCCCTGGCATTCATCACGACGCCCCTGGACACGGCTTTGTGAGCCTGAACGATCCCTTGTGACGTCAGTTCTCTATATGGTTTAGGGCGACTCGGATTAACCACCCATCTCTGGCGTCCCATTTGGATGCGAACACTTTGCGGGCAGAGGATTTTAACAATTCCACTGCGCTTTGCCAAGGATGGTGTAGTTTGGCGGATTTTCTAACCCGGACCTCAGGACAGTGTAACCAGGCCCGATCACCCTGTTCAAAGGGTACAGGCGTCTCCGTTCTTTTCCGCAACCGTTTGTTTGCTATTTGCGATCTGCCTGACTCTGCTATCGCGGCTTCACGAGCTTCACAGAGCTTTTTTAGTGGCAGTCTGAGGGAGGCTGGTGACGACACAACTTTAGCAGGGAAAGCCACCAGTTGGTCCTCAATAGGTGGCTCAGGGTCTCTCCCATACATCAAAAAGAAGGGGAAGAGCCCGGCCGATGCATGTGGCACTCTACAATATGCCCCTAGGACCCCTGGGATGTGCAAGTCCCAGTCCATCTGATCACCATTTACAACATGGCACAACATTGCGGACAGCGTGCGGTTAAGCCTATCTACTTGTCCATCACACTGCAGGTGGTATGGTGGCGTTCGAATTTTTCTTAGTGCCCACGATATTACAAACCTCTCGCAACAGGTTAGTAGAAAAATTCTGACCCTGGCCTGCTAGACGTTTCTCAGTGGGGCCCTTATCCAATACATAGCCATGGAGAAAGGCTTCTGCTATTATTGCAGCCGTTTGGTCATGTATCGGCCATGCAACGAGCCAGTGTGTGCAATACTCCATCCCCTCGAGCAAATATTTATTTTATCCTTGCTGTTTTAGGAAATGCACCCAGGATATCCAACGCTACTAGTTCGTTTACCCTCACCACTGCGATCGACTGCAGTGGAGCCTGTATAGGATGGGGAGCAGGTTTCCTTTTTGCACACTCCTGACAATGATTACCCGCTCGCGTACATCTTTTGACATCACTGGCCAAAAATATCGAGCCTGCAGTGTGAGCAATGTGTTTCGGTGGCCCAAGTGGATTTGTTGTTTGGCGTGCACTTCTAGTAGCAACTGTTTTTGCAAGGGCTTTTGCACCACTAGGCAACAACGCTGCATCTTCATGTCCCACCTCATCAGGAGTCCTCGCCATGGGATGAATGGCTCCCCATTTTGACCAGTTTGAGCACATTCAGCTGCCTGTGCAGCCAATGACTGTATAATTTCATCCTGTTTTTGCAATCGGATTCATTCGGTCCTTATCAGCCCAAGATCATGATCTGTGGGTGGTACATCATTTTCTAAGGTTGCTGTGTTTATTGACATCACCTGTCTCGGCGAGTCAGGGAGGGTCGGTTTACACCATGCTGCTCCTGTCGCTGCTGCTACGACCGATCTCACTAACTTTTTCCACTTAGCCCGAGATGTTGGCCGAATTTTCCCTGTTGTTTCACTCCAGGTCGATGTGATCGAGTGGTGTGCTAGTGATGTTGGTGATGAGGGTTTTGGAAATGAGGTGCACGTGTGATCTGGCTGGGTGTACAGGCGACACGCCTGGGTGTTTCTTGGTTGTCTCGGGATGACTTCCCCTCGGCAACCTCTCGCGATGTGGCCCGACCTCCCGCAGTGGTAGCAGTACATCACCGCATGGTCCTGAATTCCTCCGTGGTTGTGCCATGGTCGCTGATGCTGTAGTTGACACCTTGAATCGTTGAACCCCTGGATGGCCACAGCCATCTCTTCCAAGGTCGCCTGCAGATCACCCTCCATGCTGGGCATTGCGGCGGTCCCTGTTGTTGCTGTC
The DNA here is from genome assembly GCF_048934315.1 of Petromyzon marinus. Classification (NCBI taxonomy): domain Eukaryota; kingdom Metazoa; phylum Chordata; class Hyperoartia; order Petromyzontiformes; family Petromyzontidae; genus Petromyzon; species Petromyzon marinus. Next base: position 73,242 of record NW_027423213.1, read on the forward strand.
CCTGTTGGCTCCATTGGTCCTTCTGCTCCTCCATTCTCCATCACCCTTGTCACATGGGCTGCTACTTCACATGGTGCCCTGGGATCTGTGTGTGCCCAGAGGCATTTAGCAAACTACATTGAAGTTTGCTCACTCTCTGGCAAAATCGGCAATGTAATGCCACTTTGATAGAGGAGAGTTTGTAGCCGCTCCGCCACTAGCACGTCTCAGGTTGTCATGTCCATCCTTGGAAATGCCACATCTGCAACCGCATGCAAGGTACTTCTATAAGCCATCAGTGGCTCGCTATCTCCTCTTCTCCAGGATGAAAATTGCTGCCTTGCGCTGGACGCAGGACAGAAAACATCGGCCATCCCTTGACAACCTTGTTGGGTTGTGGCAGGTTGATTTTCCGGGATCATAAAGAAGGCCAATAGTGCTCTGTCATCCAACACCGTAGGCAGCAGTCGTAGCACTTCATCGTCAATCAATCGGCTGACTCTGACAGCTGCTTCAAATCTTTTGATGAATGCAATACAATCGCCTCCCGTATTTTTATGCATGGTGGTCAAGGTCTGTTGAACAGCTTCTAGTTGTGGTTGAGTCATTTGATTGGTTCCCGCCTGCTGCTCGACGGGGGGAAGCGATGGCTGCTGCCCTATGGCGCTTTCTCCTCGCCATTGCGGTCCATGGTGGAGATGGATCTGGCTTCAGCCGCGCACTACCTGTTCCTTCCTCTTCTCTTTTCTTCATCATCGAAATTATCAGTCGATCCACCACTGAGGTAAGGTGGTCCAACCTGTCCAACAGCTGCCGCCAATTTTTTTTGTTCGGCGATGCTGGTTCTTGGGTCTTTGGCGGAGCATCTACTTCCATCGGGAACTTGGCTGCCAACGGGGTCCGGCTCTCACTCCCGCCATTTGCCGAGTCTGAAAAAAACCTGGAGCGCTTAGGGTTGATAACTCGTTCTCTGCAGGAGCTCTTCGGCAGGTCTTCCTTCTTGAACTTGTAGACTGTATCCCACCACTGCCACCAGAAGCTTCTTTGCAGGTTCCATTTTTGAGAAGAGAGTGCAACTCACACGCTTCACAAGGGTATGACTATCTGCAGCCCCAGTGTTTTCCACTACATTCATCTCGAACAATCTTTCTTAATGGTTTCCACCATGTACAACAGTCGGCCCCGATGTCATCCACCTGCAGTCGTCCTTCAGTCTCCGAGCTAGCGCCCCAATTGCAGGCCTCGCTCTCCCTTTTCTACCCACTCAGCCTCGCCCTGGCAGCTTCCAGCAGTTTCCTTGGTACATTCTTCCAGCAGACTCAACCGTCTTCTACTTCCTTTCTCTTAGATGGCAAAGGATATAGTGGTGTCAGTGTTGATGGGTGGAAACAGATGCAGGGTACTGTACGAGGGAAGGTTCATGTGAGTCGTACTTTTGCGTTGTAATTACGTTATCGTGAAATAAATCATCTAGACAATCTAACCTGCGAAGGAGCTTCTTTAAACAGGTGAGTGTTAGACTGCGTATTTCCATTTTACCAGTGGGTCAATGAGGGAAGCGGATGGTGAGTAAGGTAGTGAGTGATGGGATGAGTAGGTCATTGGTGAGATTGTGAAATAGTGCGTGAGTGATGTTGGCACAGTGAATGATCAGGTGGTTGCCTGGGTTATCAGGTCAATATATGACTCATGAGGAAGGAGAGGACGTATTTATGTGAGTCATAAAGTAAGGGAAGTGGGTGAGTTCATAATGGAGTAAGTAGTAATTTATTTAGTTAAAACAGGCGAGAACTAAAGAGACTAGGATGATTCTCATTTGCAAGAGAGACCTGGATCACCAAAATAACAAAAGCTAAATAAAAACACAGAGTTACAGTAATGAAAAGCATATATAAACAATAGAAAAACAAATGCTGTGTCTCATGGGAAATCGATATAATGGAGTTAAGGGATGATAGAATATGTGAGTAATGTGCGACATGGATGTCCTCTGGCCCCTACACGACTTAACATTTTCTTTGACTACTTAGTAATGAGACGATTTCCATGGATGTACCAGTAGAATTTATATCTGGTATAGATATAATGGGAGGCTGATCGATGCACGAGTCCGGTCCATGGTATGGCTGTCTATAGTTAAACCATATTATGAATGCCGATGATCTGGTGATTACTGCCCACTCTAAGGAGTTGGAGACACTCCATATAAACACGGAACATGCTACTAAAATATGGGCCGTTACCATCAGCCCCACAAAATCAAATCACCTCCCTGGGTATTTTACATCATCAAAATGCTCCCCTCCCTCAATTCCCCATGTATTTTGAGGCAGTTGTGGAGAGAGTGGAGATATTTCCGTACTTGGGCAGTGTGCTCATGACCAACTCTGTTTTGGGAGCCGAGGTCTCACTTCGATTCATTCGAGCGGCATTATATTTTCATCAGCTGCGTAACATTGTATGGAAGCTACCTGATCTGTTACTCCATACAAACCTTCATGTCTTCTGGACCACAGTTATGCCTTCCCTTATTTCTCTCTATAGGATTATCTGCAATGGTTTGAAACATTTGGTCTAGCCTGCCTACGATCTATCCAGGGTTTAACCAGACTGGACTTTGTGAGGAGGCCAAAATTTTCTGAAATATCTGGACAAAGGCTCATCAGTGGGCTCTTCCGGCAAGTCAGGCTCCATTGGCTGGGTCATGAAGTCTATATGCACTGTCACCGCATCCCCAAGCAGCTTCAATTTGGGCGGATAGATCATGCTAAACAGGCGCGGCATGGGCTACAGAAGAGATGGACTGATGTGGTACAGAAGGATGTGGAGCTGATTGAACTTGCTGATGACTGGTAGCAGCAGTGTCGCGATAGGTCTATGTGGAGGAGGTTCATGAAAGACTCTACTGGGGAGGTGGAGGCAGTTGCCCTCCAGCAATAGCGTAGGGCAGCGGAGCGACACTCATAACAATGAGCAGAGCGCTATACGACTGAAACACTGAAATTTGGCACAGTGGGGAGCACGGCGTTTGCATCTGCCCGTCATCACCTTAAGTCAACCCATGGTACCTGTGTCTATTCATGACTTCCTGCCAGCCATCCTTCGACACTTCAAGTGACCTCAAAATGCACCAAGCACCGCACAAAAGCGCTGTGGTGATGTCACTGCCACTTAGGGGCAAACGGCGATTATTGTCTTCTTGTTGTGCGTGTGTGCACGGACGCATATACCCCTGTGAGTGTGTGTGTGGGGAGAGATAGTGCAATGGTGAACACTGTCTACCATCCCACCGATCCCAGTTCGATTCCCACTCACGACCAACACCTTTAACGATTATATTAATGGTTGCTGGGCTTTCCGTCGATCGACTCAGCCTCAAATAAGTGCCTGGTGTGGTGTGTAAATATCACCACTGGCGAGACAAAGGCAGCCGGGCGTGGTGCTGTCCACGCACCCCCTCTTGCGACATTCCAGCCTTCATAGGCGCTGCTGGCTAACAGCACTTGCCCCAACATTCTGGTTAGGCTATTCGGGGGATGACTGTCGCTGTTGTGTGTGTGTGCTTGCGGGCGTTCACCCCCAACCCTCCCGTGTGCAGTTATGGGGACTCATTATGCCCCCTCCTGACAAACGGTCCCACATCCAGACTCAAGGTAAGTGACATTAAAAACATTTTTTGTCCTATTTACGTAACTTTATTTTTTGTTTACATTACAGTATTTATTACAGTATTATTTGCAAATGTATAATATTCCGTGTTATGACTTCAACAATGCTTCAAAATTTTTGTTAAACCGTAATACATTTTACAACACTTCCAGTATGTGAATTTAAATACAGTACACTATTTTATTCAGACTTATGAACTGTTCGACTTACTAACGATTCTCTGTAATGGAATCCAAAAGTTGTACTATTCATTAACAACATCTCCCATTGGTATGGTTGACTACATGTGATGCAAAATAAGTTAAACATAGATAAATATATATTGTACAACACTTTCCCCAACAGTGTGTTGAGGCTACATGGGGGACCTTTGTGTTTGTGCTTGTGATTGTATTGTGGAGGCCTTCTTAGGTGCTGCTCCTTGCTAATAGCACTTGCCCCAATAGTCTCTTGAATCTATACAGGGAACGTTTGTCTTTGTGAATAATGTTTTAATTGGGGCGGTGTCATTTTCTAAATTGCCCCAATGTTTTTAAATGGTCGACTTGCGTTTCAGCCATTTTCGGACCCAATAAATACATCTCTTCATTTCTTGGGCTTGGTGGCGGTGGTGGCAGCTGTGGCAGCGGCGGTGGCAGTGGCGTTGGTGGTGGTGGCATCTTTGTAAATTTGAGAAATGGCGCATTTCAGCTCTTTCAGCTGTCTACTGAGATGCCGGCACTCTTTGCGCATCTGCACTTCGCCGTGCCACTTTTCCTCATGACGCGCCAGCTTCCCGCGCAGCCTAAACTGCTTCTGCCCTCTCTGTGGATTCAGGAAGTTCAACTCCCTCAGGTGGATGCGCAGCGACCTACGGAGACCTTCCTTTTTACAGCGCAGCGACATTTGCCGCTGTGCTGCATTGCAGTCTCGGAGAAAATCCGCACGGAGAGACGCACGCTCGCAGCCAGGCACTCTCGTGGACTCCAGCTCTAACTGGCGCTCTTTAAGCTGTTGAACCAGGCCCCTGTTCTCTCTCTGGAGAGTCTCTCGGTTCTCCATCAACTCCTCCTGCTGCTGCTGTAGCTTCAGATGGGGCGTCTTGTTCCTCTGACAGAGCTCCACATTCTGCTGGCCCATCCTCTCCGTTTGCAGCGTCGTGGTCTCGCGGTGAAAGTCTGAGATGGAAAGTGTAAAACGAAGATAAATGAAGATCTCCATCCCAAGCAGGGCCAAGAGCAGAACGCCAACGATCAGCAGCGCCATGCTCAGCTCATGTCGACGGCACGCGGGACAGAAGCAAGTGTGAGGCACGTCACGAAGGGGCGTTATTTATATAACTTCTTTACCGTATGTGACGTACGCTATGACGTAACAGCCATCCCTGCCCACTTATTGTCAATCATTGCCAACCACGTGACTCCACGGCCCCGCCCCTAACCGCGCAGCTCCTCCCCCATATTCCTCTTCCGCCTTCCCCACGTGACACGAAGCGAGCCAATCACGCGAGAGGCGGCGCGCGGTCGGCCCCGCGACCGCTTCCCGCCATTCTTGCAATGGGCGGTGGGGGGCGAGATCACTCCACGTCGCGAGCGGGAGGAGGGACTAGGGGGAGGGGCCAGCAGGGACGAGGGGGAGGGGCCAGGTGGAACGGGGGGGAGGGGCCAGGAGGGACGAGGGGGAGGGGCCAGGAGGAACGAGGGGGAGGGGCCAGGAGAGACGAGGGGGAGGGGCCAGGAGGTACGAGGGGGAGGGGCCAGGAGCGGGAGAGGTGGTGGTGGTGTTTGTGGTTGTAGGCACGGGAGAGGTGGTGGTGGTGGTGTTTGTGGTTGTAGGCACGGGAGAGGTGGTGGTGGTGTTTGTGTTTGTAGGCACGGGAGAGGTGGTGGTGGTGTTTGTGTTTGTAGGTACGGGAGAGGTGGTGGTGGTGTTTGTGGTTGTAGGCACGGGAGAGGTGGTCACGGACAGGCGGTGAGTGCCGGTTGATGGAGGGGGGGGGTGAGGGAGTGGATTGCAGGGTGAGTGAGTTAATGAGGAGAATTAATAGGTGAGGAGGGTGAGTGAGTTGAAGGGTGAGGTGAGTGAGTGGGTGAGTGGTGAGTTCACGACAGGGAGATTGGGGCTGAGTGAGTGAACGCAGCGCACGGTAAAGATCCCCTGAGAGCATTCGCAAGAGTTGGACATTGAGTGCCGCTGTCAGGGTCCACACGCAAATTACTCACTTGGCATGATATACAAATTAACCATTGTAAACGATAACTTTAAAACAAGTCCGTTATTTGTCAGAACTAATGCGATGTGCGTTCAGCATATTTGTAGCACTTCATAACCAACGTCAACATCGTCATTTAGAGTAACCATTAGTCCATACGTGTCGTGCTTGATTTATTTTAATATAATTTTATGGTATTTCTACATACGTGACTTTACCGAAAAAACAATGAGTTAATCAATGGTTCTCTGTGTGAGTGAGTCTATGTGTCTCCATGTGAGTGAGCCTATGGCTCTGTGTCAGTGAGACTTTGGCTCTCTGTGTGAGTGTACTCTGTGAGTGAGTCTATGGCTCTCTGTGGGAGTAAGTGGGTCTTTAAGGCCACAACCATCTTGCCCCCTGCCCAGTGCGTCCACCTGATTGAGCTGCAGAAGTCTATTGTCCACCGCTCCAGACCGCACAGATATCCGACGTCCACCTCCAGCACAAACACCAGCAGATTCTTAAACCTGGTGGTGGAAGTAAGGACACGAGAGGGGTAATAGTCAACCACCATTACCACCATCAATACCACCATTACAACCACCAAAATCACCGCTATCGTTAACACCACCATCAATATCACCACCTCCACCAGAACGATCACAATCAAAATTGCAATCACAATACTCTTTGGTTCTTTCGGTAAAGTCACGTAGGTAGAAAAAAAATAATAGATCACGACGTTTCGATCGCAACACAAGCAACCATCATCAGGTGAAAAAATATAGCGAGAAAGCTGCTGAAACACGAAGTTATATTGGCTTGAGATAAGCTCAGCCCAAGGGTAAGTGGGCGGGGCTAGAGGTAGAATTTGCATGTAAATACGACACCACATCGTGGAAAAGGAAAGAGAGACACAGACACCGAGAGACATCCACACACAGAGAGAGGCACACACAAAGAGACACACGAGAGACACATATAGAGAAAAACACACCGGCAGAGAGAGACACCCACACAGACAGATGCAGAGAGAGATAGACACAGAGAGAATTACATAATTGCCCATGAATTACTATGGTGTGACAATGCCAATTACCAATGTCAAAGGGAACATCAATGAATGGTAAATGTGGGGTAATATCCCTAGAAGCGCATGTAGACTACATTAAAAAATAAAATAATCAGGCAATATAATATCACATATGGGTTCAGTTTAAAGTTTACTTATGACAAATAATACTGAAATAATTGTGCTCCATAGATTATCTTAATGGTCAAGTTACATAACCATCACGGAATCACTTAAGCTGACCATTTAAAAAGACATTAATTGCAAGATGTTGAGCAAAGGAAATTGTTTGGAAGTTCATCTCACACTAAGTACATGTTACTATAAATCTAAATCTGCATAGTTCTCGATCAGCAAAGTCGCAAACATGTTTTACCACAAGCAAGAAGTTCGGTGTAAAGCTGTTAAGCAAATTAACCACTGCACACGGTTGTAAAGCTCTCTGCCTCAAAGACAGCACTCTACCAAGTGTCACGACGCAGCTGCACACGCCGCATGACAATAGGCGGAGTGAGTGACTATGTAAACACTGACCCTGTCAAAGGGGATCCCATGTCTAGAGTATTTGTGGCTGGTGCTACACATTTCTAACGTGATTAGCGATTTAGCTGATCTATCATTTGTGGACAGGTCGCTTCTGGAAAACAGCCACATAGCTCATTGGGTCTCACCTGGCAAAATAAAATAGTTTATAGAGTTCGTTCTGCCTTAACGCGTGTTTTCATAACGCCATTTGGATATAGCACGATGGATGTATTAGGGAACACGTTTTATAACGTGGATGCTAAGTGGATATAACGCGATTGAGTCAACAGAACCACGTCGCGCGAGTAGGAATGTGCGGTTGTACGGCTGCCTGGGCACAGCGTCACACGAGGCATTGGGATGCTGCTGGATGCTTCCTGATGCTCCCCACGCGCCTCAGTCTTTGTTCAGCCGACACACGCATCTCACGCTGTTATCACGGACTGTGCTTTACCCTGTATTAGTCATTGTAACGAGGGAGTTTACGTAACGCGGTGTTCTTCAGCAACGCAACTACCGCGTTACAGAACACTGCAGTAAATATTGTCACGGTGTGGAAGGAGCAATGAACGTCATCTTGTGGCATGGAAAGGCATCGCAGCCCTAGCGAGCAGCCAGAGACAAAGCCTGCACGCACGGCAAAGTTGTGATTGACCGGGGGACTATTAGCAAGTGACACGTATGGACTAATGGTTACTCTAAATGACGATGTTGACGTTGGTTATAACGTGCTACAAATATGCCAAACGCACATCGCATTAGTTCTGACAAATAGCGGACTTTTTTCAAAGTTATCGTTTACAATTGTTAATTTGTATATCATGCCAAGTGAGTAATTTGCGTGTGGACCCTGACAGCGGCACTCAATGTCCAACTCTTGCGAATGCTCTCAGGGGATCTTTACCGTGCGCTGCGTTCACTCACTCAGCCCCAATCTCCCTGTCGTGAACTCACCACTCACCCACTCACTCACCTCACCCTTCAACTCACTCACCCTCCTCACCTATTAATTCTCCTCATTAACTCACTCACCCTGCAATCCACTCCCTCACCCCCCCTCCATCACCCGGCACTCACCGCCTGTCCGTGACCACCTCTCCCGTGCCTACAACCACAAACACCACAACCACCACCTCCTGCTGCTGCTGTCGCGATTTCTCCCCATGAGCGAAGCTCCGTGGCGAAGGTGTCAGGAATTAATTCGGATTGATGGATCTGTTGGTAATTTATGCGATTAGAAGTACAATCCAAGACAAAATAGTTTAGATGGAAAAATTATTACTATACTTATAAACGACGGATGGTTATCACTCGGTCTGTCACGATACCTTCACGGCCACCGATGGTTCCCGTCTTGAGAATTAGGCCTTTGTCAATGACGCGTGTGTTTTTAGTGATATGGATGGTGTACAGTAGGCCAGTGTTTCGCCACGGAGCTTCGCTCACGGGGAGAAATCGTATTAAACCGGTTTCCTTATACAATTCCGTCCACGAATTAATTAATCTCCCGTGAGACAGCATGCACCCCACCGCACAACCTCAATCCAAGCCATTTCTGTAATCATCTGATCTTGCCGATGGATCTATTGATATATTTGTGCCTTTGGGAATAACTGTTTTGATCGCCTTTTCGTATGAATTTCGTCATGTAATCTTTAAGCACCTTCGTTAATGATCGCCGCACATACTCGCGTACTCTACAGAATACTCAACTGTTCCATGACCCAATGTGCTAACAACGTGATAAGGGTTTCTTATGGATCTCTGAATGAACGCCATACTGTGTGTGCACATTCCAGTATAATCTTTCATAATAGAGTATCAAGGTTTGTTTTGTTTAGATGTTTAACGACTCTCTCTCTCTCACCAACTGAGCTCGCGTTATGCGGCGGAATTAACCACAGGTGCTGTTGTCAAAGTGAAACAACGCAGTCGTGATGGTTACTGTGATGATACTGTGTTGAAATTCCAAGATCGAGATTTCGCATATTATATTAGAATTAAAGTTTAGTTAGAAAATAAAATTGATTAACGCATAAGTGATTGTGTGATTCTTTCCTGAAATCTATGCATAAGAACTGGTTCTGCGTAGAGATATGAACTTGGTGACCTTACATAAACACTCTAATCCATACTCAGTAAATATTAAAGCAAGAATAATTGTATTATACTAATCGATAATACGAAGTTAAACAATGAAGCCGAGTTGACTCTGGCATACTCGCATCACACTAACATAACTGCATACGATTAATTATATTATCCCGATTGATAACCAACCCTCGTCAACGAGGCGGGGCCTGATTATCTTAAAGGCTGTCATTAACAACCACACCCACTCGCATAATTTATACGCATGATTACCCAAATTAACATAATTGCAGATAAATTATGCAAATTTAAAACTTCATTTAATATTACTATTTTCATCAAATTTTCATTACCCACATATACAACAACCTCGACATCGTCCTGCCATCCGTCGACAAAGACGACTTGTCTTCTCTCAAAGTTTCAAGATGCATCCAGGCCCACCTGCTCTTGCAACGACATAAGGGGTTGGCGGCGTATACTGTGCCTAGTGAGATGCGTGATACACCCGAAGATGTGGAGCCCATCCAAGCCTGTGCTTCAACCCAAGGCGGAGGCTGGCGGGGGGGGATGGCATGGTGTGACAGGATGAACAACTTCGATGGCAAGATACCTCTCCTCATCCTGAGAGCGGGCACCACAGTCATCCACCTGACTGTCCACCACTCCACTGCACCCGAAGGCGAGTCACCTTCGGCCCCTGAATCCACCTCACTCATTACGTTCGGTCGGTTTTCATTCCCGTCGTGTGTCGGTGCATGAGGGTTCAGATTTTGCTCAGGCTGACTGGCTGCTCCGACCGGGTCGGTGATTGGAGTTGGTCCATAGAGCGATTGCTGTGACCGCAGGTTCATCCGCTGTTATCGGATTGATAGAGGGGGTTGAAATCAGAATGTTCGTCGATACTGGTGCATCCGCGAACTATCATTTCCAAGTTGATTTTTAACATTCTGCCCCCTAAATGTCGTACCCTATGTCCCGTCAGGGTTCCGTGCTTTTATGCAAATGGCTGCTCATTGGGCCTCACTGGGAAAATAAGAGCGGAGGTGTGTATTGGAGATATTAAATTGACGAGGCCAGTTCTTGTATCAACGTCCCTTGCTGTTCCTTGCTTGCTCAGGACTGACTTCTTGAGGCAGATGCCCCTGAAAATTTTGATCGATCAAGGTTCCCTTGAGTTACCATTGGGCCATCGAATGGCCTTTTGCCTTCTCCCACTCGATTGTTCTTTGCCAACGCTACTGTACAAGCGCTTGCGAGTAAGACCGTAAAGATTCCCCCCAGCATGCAAATGTTGGTTCCTTTACGATTGCGCAAGCCGCTAGACCAGGAGGCGACTGAGGGGGGAATTCTTCTAGGATCCTCAAACAAAGACATTCGTGGTTTGCCGTTGGTGGGGGCCCAAACTATCATATCCAATTGCCAGGAACCGCTCATTCAAGTCCTGAAGGCAGGGTTGGACATGTTTGTCATTCAGGAGGGCACCGTGCTAGCTCACGTGTCGTCCATGCTTCACGAGGGAAACATCATTGGCGGTGTAGGGGGTCACGTTGAATACGAAGCCGCAACAGGTTTCTGATGAAAAGTGGATGGATACGCTTTGTTCCGAAAATTCGGAATTGTTCGAGTCCCAGAGTCACCACATCGATATGGGCGACGCCGCTCCCATCCAGCAGAACCCCTACCGGCTGAGCCCTATGGAAAAAGAACACGTACAGCTGGCAGTTGATGAAACGTTGGCCGCCGATATTATCTCACCATCCACCAGCCCGTGGGGAGCCCCGATTGCTCTTGTTAAAAAGGCAGGATGGTAGTTTGCACTTCTGTGTTGACTTCTGTAAGCTTAATAAGATCTCTGTAGCTGACCCGTACCCTCTTCCTCGGATGGACGATTCCTTGGACGCTCTCGCAGGGGCATATTATTTTTCGACTCTTGACCTATCTTGATTTTCGCAGTTGCCCTTGGATGAATCCTCTAAACCGAAGACAGCTTTTCGCACATCACAAGGCTTATTTGAATTAAATCAGCTTACGATGGGTCTTCACTCCACTCGGCTACGTTCCAGCGATTGACGGAACTAGTTCTGGCAGGCCTTCAGTGGGACTCATGCCTAATATATCTGGACGATGTTATCGTTTTTAGCCGTACGTTTAAAAAACATCTGCAGAAGTGTCAACCTGCTCCAAAAATGGGTTCGGTATCTTGGCCACATAGTCAGTAAATCAGGGATAGCGATGGACCTGAACAAAACCACATGTGTCCATACTTGGCTGACCCCCACGTCGGTGGGGAAGGAGGTGCGGAGTTTCATTGGATTTGCATCCTATTACCGCCGTTTTGTCACCGGGTTTGCCATGATCGCCAAACCTCTCCACGCCCTGACGGCAAAAGGTGAGAAGTTCCATTGGGGGCAGTAGGAGGAGGCCACATTTGTTGTGCTCTGGGATGTCTTGGTGAACGCCCCTCCCCTCCACTACCCCGACTTTTCCTTGCCGTTCATCCTTGATACGTATGCTAGCAACACCGGAATTGGCGCTGTTCTGTCTCAAGTCGTTATGGCATGGAAAGTGTTGTAGCATATGGCAGCAGAGTCATGTCTCCGGCGGAACTTTTGGCAACTGTTTTTTTTTGTGCAACAGTATCACGCCTATCTTTATGGCAGACGCTTTGAGATGCTCTCTGACCATGCAGCGCTACAGTACGCGCTGCATATTGAGCAACCATCTGACCAATTTTCATGTTGGTTGGAAGTCCACCAGGACTATTCCATTACTGTTTCCTTTTGTAAAGGTACCCAACACACGAACGCGGATGCCCTTTCGCGATTACCAACGAGCGACGGGTGAACGTGTTTCTCGGGCCGGGGCGCTGTAAGGCACCTGCTGAAGACTCGCCTCGTCCCCTTCTGGCATTGGCTGAGGTTGACATCTCTGAGGAAAGCCGACAGTCCTGTTGCGCATGACGCCGTTATTGGCATGAACCATGCAGACTTCGGACGCCTTCAGGTGGAAGACGCTTCCCTGTTCAAGTTACAACGCCGTGTCAAGGAGGTGGACGGGGGTGGTGAATCGACGGGGTGTAGCCTCTGTCATCCTCAGAGGCAGATTGCTCATGCATTGGAATAGAGGATTGACACGTTACAACATTGTCGTGCCTACTGCCCTACGGAGTAAAGTCATCTGGGCTGTGCATGAGCGACTGTTGCACCTTGGGGTGCATAAGATGCTAGCCACACTTAAGCTCGACTTCTTCTGGCCTGGCATGGTGGAAGATGTCGCTATTGTATTCAAGGGGTGTGTGCAGTGTGCACGGCGGAAACCCCCGTCCAAACTCTGCTGTCCACCATTGCAATCCATTCAGGTTTCCCGCATAAATGAGCTGGTCGCTCTTGTTATCCTTGGTCCATTTCCTACCACCCCTCGTGGCAATAAGTATTTACTGGTGGGCGTCAAATATTTTAGCCGATGGCTTGGCCGCCGCCCAACCAATCGGATTTGGCCATCACCGAGGCATTCCTTGATTGCTATGTGATGGACAAGGGGGGCCCTGAGCATCTTCTGACCGATCAGGGCAAGGAATTTTCTTCAAAATTGCTGCGGGAGGTGTACGACTTGTTGGGAACAAATAAAATACGCACGTCACCATACCACCCCCAGACGGATGGAATGGTGGAGCGGCTGCAGAAGACTCTGACCTCCATGTTGAGCCATCAGGTCAGTGAGTCCCAGTTTGACTGGGACTTGCATGTTACCGGGGTCCTGGCTGCCTATAGAATGGCCCCTCACCCATCCACCGGCTTCTCACCATTTTTTTAATGTATGGAAGAGAACACGACCCCCAGATTGATGTCCAATTATGAACCGAGCCAAACAAGGCTAAATCTAAAATTTCGGAGTCCATGCGCTTTACCCTTCAGAGGCTTTCAGAAGCACGCGAGGCTTCCAGAGAGAATTCCAATTCGTGCCAATTGTCAAATGAGCAGCTGAGGGGTCTCTATCTTTCCGGACATGAGTGGGCTTCAGGCGACAGAGCCTGGCTGCACTGTCCCCACATACTGGTGGGTACTTCACCGAAATTGTTTAAACCCTGGAGGGGGACGTTTGGCGTGATTCGGGTCGTTTGGCTTCAGTGTGAAAAAAATTTGCTTGGGTCGGCGGAGTTGGTTTGTACATCCCTCTCGCCTCAAGCCTTTCATCACGCTGCGTGAATTCATCCCATCTACACTACACAGGGGCCGAGTGTCAGATGTGTCTGGCGAGCTGAGGTGTGTACCCACTGAGGTTGGTTCTCAGGGGAGTCATGTGATCCCATCCTCAGATGCCGCACGTTTAACATCCCCCAAGCCGCCACCTGCGCCATCTTCACAAGCTTCGGGAGCGGAAGGCTCGTCTGCCCGGCCGACTGCTCTTTGCTCGATGGGACATTTTGAAATTCCCCCTGGGACCCCCGAGGAGAGTACGCCCACCTTTCCTGGGAGCTTGGCCACAAGAACTCGATCAAAGACTCTTCGGTTTTTGTATATATTGTATATATTGTATAGATGGGTTGAAGTATTTATTTGTTGATGCACACTAACGGGTTGTTCGTTTTGTTCTTTTATTGAAGGGGGAGTTGACAAAGGGGCCCCAAGTGAGGGCTAGGGGGGGTCACGTGGTTGGGATCCATATCCTGCTCTAGGATTCTGTAAGGTGTTCGTGACCAAGGGTGGAGCCAGCCATGCCGCAGAGAATATAAGCCGGGTCCCGAGAGGGACCAGGGTTGTTGTTGTTGTTGTTGTTTTTCATCCTGGAAGAAACATTCGTCGACGGTCTACGTTCTATGATCTACGTTCTCCGTTCAACGAGTCTCCAACACGTGTACCTGGACCCGAGCTGTTGGTCCCGGTCTGTAGTAGCTAGTTACTTTGTAATTAGTGTAGTTAGCCTGGTGGTCACCACCATAGGTTGTTATTCTAAGGGGAAGTTACCCTGTGTGTTGGAGTTAAATAAATGTGTTGCCTCCAAGTCTACGTCTGCGACTCAGTTGAACTCACTACACATTTACAACTTAGAGCGTTATTACTACGGCTATCAGTCAGCCCTGATGGTTTCCACCTTATCGCTCCACAATTAGTTTGTCCCAATCTCGTCCACCTTGTTCTTTGTGCATCCCCGGGCAAGTGCGGAGATCGCGGGCCTCGCTCCCCTAATATACCCCCTTGGCCCCGCCCCTATCAGACAGTGCCCCCACTCCACTGTGGCAAGTGTATTGTTTATTGGATAATTTATTATCATCAATACAGTACCTTCCGGCCACCTGTTTCTAATTATCTCAACGTGTACGCTCTAGAACTTTCTCTTTACAGTTCCCTACACAAATACAATGTCACTGCTTATAGTCAACACATCTTCTATCCTCTCACATATATTCCTTCTGCATTCTCCAATCCGTACTCACCAGCAACGTGAATTATGATGAAAAAGCAACAATCGACAACTCACTTGGCATTGAAAAACCCTCTCCCAGCCTTGTTATGATAAGTTATTTTCGTGATCCTGTTCAGGTAATGCTATGAACAATTGTATATTTCTCTGTGCACTTGCACCATCCTGGATCCATGGTACCACCGTCAAATAATCATTGCAAATTCATCACCTTAATACAGCAGTGACATTTTTCCTACGGTGTTGAAGTAGACAGTGCCTCCAACTGATGAAGCAATTAAATTCTGAGTATTCCAGATGTTGGCTCTACAGATATCCATAGATTTACAGACGTTCGGATTACGGAATTTCGCGTTCATGCAATTGACAAATTATGGACATTTTTCTATTTACGAAATCGAATTTCCATGTTAACGAAATTTTACACGGCACACGCCATGAAAGCATCAAAGAAGAAGCACCCAGGAGGATACGTCATCCATCCGCGACACTGTCACAGTATATCCCTACAGCTCACCAGTAACGCCTCACATCGCCTTTCTAGGCATTCCAACATGCAGATCGTTTGGTGAGTTCCCTTAAAAGTATGGATCCTTGCAGTCTCGAAAGCTTGAAATCTAGAATTAATTATTCGTCTTAAATTAGTTGTTATTCAATCTTCTTAACATTTATGTACTTTCTTATTATTTCTGATTTGTCAATATGTGAACAATTTTTGGTTAGGAGTGGGGTGGAATGATTGTCTGAAACTCATCCCTAAGTTTTTGTGTTGAATATAATGGGAAAATATTTTCTGATCACGAAATTTTGTTTGACTCGTGTTTTTTCCAGAACTCATCCATTTCTAAAGTAGAGGGAAGCCAGTACTATGCATGATGTTCTCAGGCTCATGTCTAATCTGACATTATCATGTTGGAGGACTTCTGACATCCGACTGATGACGTTCATGATGGTCATGGCCTTTCTTTTAGTGAACAGAAAAACACATTGTATCAGTTCAATACTGTAAAATACAGTAATTGAGAAAAAAAGGCAATCGGAGGGGTAACCATCTCGTAAATATTAAAAATGAAATGTTTTTGTTTAAAAGAGCCTGCGGCAGTGGCACCAGGTCAATGGCAATTATGAATGCCTATCATTGTTGGCACTTTCCAAGGAATAGCTCATGTTAATGTCCCACAAAGAGGTACTCATCAACTCCAGAGGGATGAAAGGATGATTCAGTACCTTATCGAGATATTAAGTTATTATCTTTAATGCTAGCTCTCTGTCTTATTGGACCCCTCACCCTCCAAAAACTATTGACAATGGCCATCAAAATCATTTGGAACAATATGACATGGTTCAAACGAATAACTGCCCACTGGAAGCATTTCTGAAGACAACAGATGAATAATTTAGAGAATGCAGAAATCTCTTGTCAACCTTAATTCACTGTGTTCCACTAAATCTTCTCATCTCAACTAATTTTTTAATCTGCTTCCTTTTTCCCTTCCATAATTTGGCCACCATTGCATTGTTAATGTTGACCTTACATCTGATGTGCTAGATTATCACCTGCCAACTCTAGTTGGCAGGTGATTATCTAGCTAGTTTTATATATAGGATTTTTTACGGAAAAAACTTTTTTTGCCGTTGGTCAGTTCCATTCTTTGTCCAATTTTAGCTCAAAAGAGAATGCGTCCTGCCTTGAATCTCGTTGAAAATTTCACGCACAACGAGGCTGCTACAGAGAGCAATGCACATTATACCATCGGCAAGCCAATGTTTTATTCGTATATGTGACATTTAGTAAGATCAAGTGCAGATGCAAATGTAATTTCATTATTTGTGCAGTCATTGATGACCTGGCTGAGGCCATGAAATATCTGCACTAGAAAAGTCGCTCAATAACAGGAAGCTGATGAAGGATATTGGCAGTACTAGCTTTGCGCTCTGCCCTTGGAGCTGCCTGGCTACTGTTTTCATGCCTTCTTGACTGATAGCATGACTGAACTATTAATGGGGATGATATAACGCTCTAACGTTGTTCACGTCTCACAGCCGGAATACTGCCGACTGCTTCGCTCCTGACAAAGCGCTGATACACCGCTGGATCGAGTAGGATGGTCCTTGTGGCGAGGCTCTCAAAGTGGAAGATACCAAATCAGCTTCAACCCAATGGTGGTGTTTAGGAGAGCATTTATCTATGAGTATATATAGGCTGGCTGACAGATATGAAGTTATTCCTTCGGTGGTAATAAACAACAACAATAATAATAATTGTTACCCTTTGTCATACCACTTATGGGTGAAGTCTTTCCATACTGGATAAGTCGTGCAGATTGCTTGACCATACTCCATCATGCTTGTCAACGTGGGTTGATGACGAGAAGGCTCAAGGCCAGTTTGCTTGATGGTAACTATGACTGAGAATCAAACTAAAGTGGTCTGATTCATATTGCAATGGCCAACCATTGTGCGACCGTTACACTCGTATGCATAAGTTAACAGGGAAAAAAACTATACCGTTTTTGTTACTGTGAATAAAATGACAAAATAACATTGCCACTTTGGTCAACTCGTCGTCTTGAAATTACGGAATGTACAAATGTAAAGTCTTAGGTATAATGGAAAGAAGGGTTTTGCTAATTGGGCGATCTCAGAATGGGTAGCAGGTGGCAATCTTAATCAAATGCCATTTTTCATATTTCGTGTGTTTAGGTCTGTTGTAGACAAAAAACGGCCTGCGATGAAACATGTCCTCTATTCCGACATGTGTAAAGAAGTTTATTCGCAGGGTACATTTTCATGATGATTTATTTCACGATAACATATTTACAGGCGAGAGTACGACTCACACGTTTCACAAGGCTATAACTACCGCAGTCCTGGTGGTTTCTAATAGAGTAATATCGAACAGTTTTTGTTGATGGTTTCTCCCATGTAGATCTCCAACAGTCGGCCCCGATGTCGTCCATCTGCAGTTGTTCTTCAGTCCCCAAGGAATCAACCCATTCGCGGGCCTCGCTCCCCCTTATATACCCCTACGGCCACGCCCTGGTAACTTCCAGCACTTGCCCCCGGTAGATTCTATCAGCAAACTCTATCGTCATCTACTTCCCTTCGCTTCGATGGCAAAGGTTATAGTGGTGTCAGTGTTGATGGGTGGAGACAGGTACAGGGTACTTTACGGGGGAAGGTTCGTAAAAGTCGTACTCCTGCGTTGTAAATACTTTATCATGAAATAAATCATCAAGAAATTGGAACCTGCAAAGGAACTTCTTTACACATGTGAGTGTAAGCCTGAGTACAATCTCACGTGTTGTTGCTGTAGAGTATTTTCATTTTACCAGTGGGTCAATGAGATAAGGGGATGGTGATTAAGGTAGTGAGTGATAGGATGGGTGGGTCATTCTTGAGAGCATGAAAAAGTGCGTGAGTGAGGTTGACACAGTGAATGATCAGGTGATTGTGTGAATGATCAGGTAAATATATGACTCATGAGGAGGGAGAGGGAGCATTTATGTAAGTCATAGAGTAAGGGAAGTGGGTGAGTTCATAATGGAGTGAGTGAGTACCAGTTTATTTAGTTGAACAAGGCGAGAACTAAAGCGACCAGGATGAGTCTCATTTGCAAGAGAGACCTGGATCACCCAAATGACCATAGCTAAATAAACACACAGAGTTACAGTAATGAAAGCAAATATAAATAATACAAAACAACTGATGCGTCACATGGGAAATCGACGTAATGGAGTTAAGGGATGATAGAATATTTGAGTAAGGTGCGACACGGGTGTCCTCTGGCCCTTTCACGACTTAACATTTTTTTTGACTACGTAGTTTGAGACGATTTCCATGGATGTACCAGTAGAATCTATATCTGGTATAGATATAATGGGAGGCTGATCGATGCCCCAGTCCGGTCATGGTATGGCTCTCTATTGTTAAACCATATTATGAATGCGGATGATCTGGTGATTACTTCCCACTCTAAGGAGAAGTTGGAGACACTACAGCTAAACATGGAGCATTCTCCTAAATTATGGGCCGTTACCATCAGCCTCACAAAAACAAATCACCTCCCTGGGTATTTTACATCATCAAAATGCTCCCCTCCCTCAATTCCCCATGTGTTTTGGGGCAGTTGTGGAGAGAGTGGAGATATTTCCGTACTTGGGCAGTGTGCTGATGACCAACTCTGTTTCAGTAGCCGAGGTCTCACTTCGAATCATTCGAGCGGCATTCTATTTTCATCAGCTGCTGAATACTGTGTGGAAGCTACCTGGCATGTCACTCCATACAAACCTTCATGTCGTCTGGACCGCAGTTATGCCCTCCCGTATCTCTCTCGAAAGGAACATCTGCACTGGGTGAAACATTTTGGTAAGCCCACGATATATCCAGGGCTTAACCAGACTGGACTTTGTGAGGAGCTCAGAATCCTGGAATATCTGGACAAATGCCCATCTGTGGGCTCCTCCAGCAATCGAGGCTGCGTTGGTTGTGTCATGCAGTCCGGATGCACAGCCACGGCATCCCCAAGCAGCTTCAATTTGGCTGGATAGATGGTGCTAAATGGGCGTGGTACGGGCTAGAGAAGAGATGGACTGATGTGGTACAGAAGGATGTGGAGCTGATTGGACTTATTGATGACTGGTATCAGCAGTGTCACGATCGGCTTCTGTGGAGGAGGTTCATGAAAAGCGCTGCTGGGGAGGTGGAGGCAGTCGCCCTCCAGCAACAGCATAGGGCAGAGGAGCAAGGCTCAAAACAACGAGCAGAGCGCCAAACAACTGACACAAATAAAGTTGGCACAGTGGGGAGCACGGCTGTTGCATCTGCCGATCATTTTCCTCAGTCAATCCATGGCGCCTGCGTCTATTTACATGACCTCCTGCCAGCCAGTCTTCGACACTTCACGTGGCCTCAAAATGCACTGAGAATGGCACAAGTGCTGTGGTGATACTCTTTGGTTATATTGGATAAAGTCACGTAGGTAAAAAATAAAATAACAAAAATCACGACGTTTCAGCCACAACACAAGCGGCTTTCATCAGGTGAAGGGACGAGACTGTCTGGAGGACAGCAAAAGCTTTAAATCTGCTGTGGTGATGTCACCGCCACTTAGGGGTGAACGACGGTTGTTCCGTTGTTGTTGTGCGTGTGTGCACGGACGTATGTACGCCTGTGAGTCTCGTGTATGGAGAGAGAAAGAGAGGCAGCCGTGCGTTGTGCTGGCCTGTGTGCCATTCTGAGCTTCATAGGCGCTGCTCACTAACAGCGCTTGCCCCAACATTCTGGTAAGGCTATACGGCGAATGATTGTCGCTGTTGTGTGTGTGTATGGACGTTCACCCCCCTCCCACCGCCCCCGTGTGTGCAGTTTTAGGGACTCATTACGCCCCCTCCCGACAAGCAGGCCAGCATCCGAACTAAAGGTAAGTGACAATAAAAACAGATTTTATTCCATTTAAGTAACTTTATGTTTTGCTCACAATACAGTATTTATTACATTGTTGCATGCAAATGTACGATATTTTGTCTTACATATGACTTTGACAATGTTTCCATGTTTTGCTGAACCGTGATAACATCTTTAAAAACTTACAGTATGTGGATTTAAATACAGTACACTATTGTATTCAGACTTATGAACCGTTCGACTTACGGACAGTTCTCAGAAATGGAACCGATAAGTTGTATTATTCGCTAACAGCACCTTCCATTGGTATGGTTGACTACATACAATGCAAAGAAAGTTAAATATAGATACATATATATTGTACAGCACTTTCCCCAATAGTATGTTGATGTTCTATGGGGTATGTTTGTCTTTCTGAGTAATGTTTTAATTGGGGCGGTGTCATTTTCACAATTTCCCCAATGTTTTTACATTGGCCGACTTGCGCTTCAGCAATTTTCGCACCCAATGGATAAATCTCTTCTTCTTCTTCTTGGGCTTGGTGGTGGCAGAAGTGGTGGTGGAAGCTGTGGCAGCGGCGGTGGAAGGGGCATCGGTGGCATCATGGTACATTTGAGACACGGCGCATTTCAATTCTTTCAGCTGGCTACTGAGATGAAGGTTCTCTTCATGCAGCCTCTTTTCCCCATGCCACATGTCCTCGTGACGCACCAGCTTCCCGCGTAGCCTAAACTGTTCCTGGCCTCTCTGCGGATCCAGGAAGTTCAACTCCGTCAGGTGGGCGTGCAGCGACCTCCGGAGATCTTTGTTTTCACAGCGCAGCGACATTTGCCGCTGTGCTGCATTGCAGTCTCGGAGAAAATCCGCATGGAGAGACTTGCTCTCCCTGCAAGGCACTCTCGTGGACTCCAGCTCCAACTGGCACTCTTTAAGCTGTTGAACCAGGCTCCTGTTCTCTCTCTGGAGAGTCTCTCGGTTCTCCATCAACTCCTCCTGCTGCTGCTGTAGCTCCAGACGGAGCATCTTGTTCTTCTGACAGAGCTCCACATTCTGCAGGCTCATCCTCTCCGTAGACAACGTCGTGACCTCATGGTCAAAGTCTGAAATGGAAAGCGTAAAAAGAAGATAAATGAAGATCCCCATCCCAAGCATGGCCAAGACCAGAACGTCAACGATCAGCAGCACCATGCTCAGCTCGTGTTGACGGCACGCGGGACGGAAGGAAGTGTGAGACGCGTCACGAAGGGGCGTGTTATTTATACAAACGTCATTACCGGATGTGACGTACGCTATGACGTAAAGCCATCCCTGCCCACTTATTGGCAATCATTGCCCATCACGTGACTCGACAGCCCCGCCCCTAACCGCGCAGCTCCTCCTCCATACTCTTCTTCCGCCTTCCCCACGTTACGCGAAGCGAGCCAATCACGCGAGAGGCGGCGCTCGGTAGGCCCCGCGTCCGCTTCCCGCCATTCTTTCAATGGGCGGCGGCGCGCAGGGGGGGGGCGGTGGGGGCGGGGCCGAGTTCACTCCACGTCGCGAGTCGGGAGGAGGAGGGAGGGGGAGGGGCCAGGAGAGACGAGGGGGAGGGGCCAGGAGGGACGAGGGGCCAGGAGGGACGAGGGGCCAGGAGGGACGAGGGGCCAGGAGGGACGAGGGACCAGGAGGGACGAGGGGCCAGGAGGGACGAGGGGCCAGGAGGGACGAGGGGCCAGGAGGGACGAGGGGCCAGGAGGGATGAGGGGGAGGGGCCAGGAGCGGGAGGGGGGGAGCCGTGGCGCCGCTCTTGGGCCGCGAGGCCTCCTCCTGGGTCCGCGGCGCCACGCGGAGACCGCGACAGCAGCAGCAGGAGGTGGTGGTGGTGGTGTTTGTGGTTGTAGGCACGGGAGAGGTGGTGGTTGGTGTTTGTGGTTGTAGGCACGGGAGAGGTGGTGGTGGTGTTTGTGGTTGTAGGCACGGGAGAGGTGGTGGTGGTGTTTGTGGTTGTAGGCACGGGAGAGGTGGTGGTGGTGTTTGTGGTTGTAGGCACGGGAGAGGTGGTGGTGGTGTTTGTGGTTGTAGGCACGGGAGAGGTGGTGGTAGTGTTTGTGGTTGTAGGCACGGGAGAGGTGGTGGTGGTGTTTGTGGTTGTAGGCACGGGAGAGGTGGTGGTGGTGTTTGTGGTTGTAGGCACGGGAGAGGTGGTCACGGACAGGCGGTGAGTGCCGGGTGATGGAGGGGGGGTGAGGGAGTGGATTGCAGGGTGAGTGAGTTAATGAGGAGAATTAATAGGTGAGGAGGGTGAGTGAGTTGAAGGGTGAGGTGAGTGAGTGGTGAGTGGTGAGTTCACCGTTTAGGCACAAAACCCGGCCATCCAGTTCACCATGGAAATGGAGGTGAATAACACACTCCCATTCCTAGATATTTTGCTTGGACATGGCCTGAACGGTAAAATAACACACAGCGTTTACAGAAAGCAAACGCACACTGATGCCTATCTGAATGCAGAATCACATCATCATCCAGCTCAAAAATCCTCTCTTATCAAGACGCTCGTACATCGGGCGAAAACAGTGTCAGATGGTGAGAGTCTAGTGAGAGAGATTAAACACGTTAAAGACGCACTACGACAGAATGGCTACAATAATGCTCAAATTAACAGAGCACTGAATGCCAAATCACGATCGCAAAGCAATACTACTGAAAGCGACCAGATTGTTAAAACAATAAAAATTCCATATATGTCAGGAGTAACTGACAAATTAGCCCGCGTTTTGCAAAAGCAAAACATTACAGTAAGATTTGGTACAGTACACAAAATTCAAAAACTAGTATCTTGCACTAAAGACGCATTACCTAAACTATCAACAGAAGGTGTATATCGGATTAATTGTTCATGTGGCAGCTGCTACATTGGGCAGACGGGACGTAACATCAGCGTAAGACTAAAAGAACATCAGAGAAATATTAAATTATCTCAAACACAACTGTCGGCAGTGGCAGAACATGCTTGTCAACAAGGACACTCAATTGATTTTGACAATGTTGCAGTGGTGTGTAAAACTAATTATTACTGGCAAAGACTAATTAGAGAATCCATTGAAATTGAGAGGAACAAGAATAACTTTAATCGCTCTGACAGCTACCGGCTTAGTGCGGCCTGGAAGCGTATTATTAAATAATACACATTACATTTTGATTTAAAGAATTACTAATCTACAACTCATTACTAATCATAACCAATGACTGATTACTAATCGATTATATAATTACATTACCCCCCCCTCCGCCTCTAATCACTGCACCTGATGAGTTAAGTGATGACGTCACCCTGCTGCTCTATATAAAACCGGGAGCAAGCGAGGGCTTTACCATTCTGGCGAATTGCCCGATGATGCTGGAAGTATTTACCAGCGAAACGTCGTACTCAAACTGTAAATGTGGATTAACTCTTCAACACACCGGTGGGCTGAAGTAGTGAATTATTTGTCTTTTGTCAACGTGACACTTTTTTTTTTGCTGATTGGCCGTGTCGGGTGGTGGAGGGTTACGACACATTTATAAATAAACGCGATCTAACCCAAAAACCTTTATTATGAATCTTGGAATTAATGTCTATTTAAATGGTCAGCTTAAGTGATTCCGTGATGTTTATGTAACTTGACCATTAAGATTATCTATGGAGCACAATTATTTCAGTATTATTTTTCATAAGTAAACTTTAAACTGAACCCATATGTGATATTATATTGCCTGATTATTTTAATTTTTAATGTAGTCTACATGCTCTTCTGGGGATATTACCCCACATTTACCACTCATTGATGTTCCCTTTGACATTGGTAATTGGCATTGTCACACCATAGTAATTCATGGGCAATTATGTAATTCGAGCAGGTATTTTTAGGAAACTCACCCATGGGGGACCATTTTCAAATGTATTGCCTTAATTTAATAATACAAATAATTTATATATAATTTGACAGTTCTTATCATTGTATTGCAGAAACATCTGTGTGTCTCTCTGTGTCGTTCTCTCTGTGTCTATCTCTCTCTGTGTCTCTCTCTTTGGGTGTCTCTCTTTCGGTGTGTGTTTTTCTCTATATGTGTCTCTCTCTTGTGTGTGGCTCTGTGTGTGCCTCTCTCTGTGTGTGGATGTCTCTCGGTGTCTGTGTCTCTCCTTTTCTACGATCCGGTGTTGTATGTATATGCAAATTCCACCTCTTGCTCCGCCCACTTACTCTTGGGTTGAGCTTATCTCAAGCCTATATGACTTCGTGTTTCAGCAGCTTACTCGCTATATTTTTTCACCTGATGATGGTTGCTTGTGTTGCGATCGAAACGTCGTGATCTATTATTTTTTCTACCTACGTGACTTTACAGAAAGAACCAAAGAGTATTGTGATTGTAATTTTTATTGTGATCGTTGTGGTGGAGGTGGTGATATTGATGGTGGTGTTAACGATAGCGGTGATTTCGGTGGTTGTAATGGTGGTATTGATGGTGGTAATGGTGGTTGACTATTACCCCTCTCGTGTCCTTACTTCCACCACCAGGTTTAAGAATCTGCTGGTGTCTGTGCTGGAGGTGGACGTCTGGATATCTGTGCGGTCTGGAGCGGTGGACAATAGACTTCTGCAGCTCAACCAGGTGGACGCACTGGGCAAGGGGCAAGATGGTGGTGGTCTTAGAGACCCACTTACTCCCACAGAGAGCCATAGACTCACTCACAGAGTACACTCACACAGAGAGCCAAAGTCTCACTGACACAGAGCCATAGGCTCACTCACATGGAGACACATAGACTCACTCACACAGAGAACCATTGATTAACTCATTGTTTTTTTCGGTAAAGTCACGTATGTAGAAATACCATAAAATTATATTAAAATAAATCAATCACGACGTTTCGACCGCAACACAAGCGATCTTGTGTTGCAAGATCTTGTGTTGCAAGATCGCTTGTGTTGCGGTCGAAACGTCGTGATTGATTTATTTTAATATAATTTTATGGTATTTCTACATTAGTGACTGTTCCGAAAAAAACCAAGAGTAATTTATGCAGTCACGAAAGCTATAATTCTTTATTAACACACTTCTACGGGGAAGTTACCTTTACAATTCTGTACTAAACTAATTGCGCCCCCTTACATTTTCCTGCCCCTCCCTCTTCTGCTGCTGCCGTGCCCCTTGCTTTCTTCGGCCCCTCCCCCCACCTCTACTACTTATTTTAAGCCTCTGTCTGTTCATCCCTCCGGCCCCTTTTTTCTTGCTTCTCTGTCCGTCTTTCCTCTTCTTACCTCTTGTGTCCCTGTATATGTATTTCTGCTATCTTATACCTCGTATTTGTTCACTCTGTCTATGCTGGTATGTTCAACCCAGAGGATGAACACGAAATTTAGCACTCTTCTGAAATTCGTGGTCTGCCAGGCAAGTGTCTAACTGTGTCGTTGGCCGACTGGTATTGCATCACATAAATTTTTCTTAGGTTTGTTGAATTCTCGTCTCTCATCTTCTTGTTGTATTTACCTCCGTGCAGTTTAACGCTCTCTATGTGTTGCGTTGATGTCACCATATGTGCTATTTGTTTTTTACACCTGATGAAGATCGCTTGTGTTGCGGTCGAAACGTCGTGATTGATTTATTTTAATATAATTTTATGGTATTTATACATACGTGACTTTACCGAAAAAACCAATGAGTAATTTATGCAGTCACGAAAGCTTTAATTCTTTATTAACTATTGATTAACCCACACAGAGAACCATAGAGTCACTCGCACAGACTCGCACAGAGAGACATAGACTCACTCACGCAGAGAACCATATGCAGTATATCCACGTTTTTTATGTAATGTGTTTTGCTTAGCGCACCCCACACCCACTATAACGCGAGTAGCAGAGTAGCACATGACGGACTGCTCTCATGAGTGGTGTGGGTCTTGGCAGCATTGTTCTGTATTGCTGGGAGCTGATGCTGTACCGGTGCGCGCTGTGTTACGTGGCGTGTCATCCTCTTCCTCAGCCTTTGTTCCAGCATGTGTGTAGTGTCATCTCACTCACTCCCTTATAGTTTTCACTCATCATATCTCCATTTCACGTCCTTTGTATGTATATTGATGAATGTAACACAATTTTTTATTATTATTTGGCTGCTATAAATTTCCACGTCATAAGCCACTTCATTCAGCTATCATTTGTGGCCAGTTCGCTTCTGATAAAGAAGCTAATAGCTTAGAGGGCTTTACTTGGTAAGATAAAAAATAGTTTATTTTTTGGTCATTTGCTTACCTTTCCTATACTTTGCACTTCGATTGTGTTTTTGCATCGTTTGTTCTTGTAACTTTCTGTACCACCCCAACTGGAAATCTGTGAAAAAGGGCTTTTTAGATTCCTCCAGTATAAA
Source organism: Petromyzon marinus (assembly GCF_048934315.1). Taxonomy (NCBI): domain Eukaryota; kingdom Metazoa; phylum Chordata; class Hyperoartia; order Petromyzontiformes; family Petromyzontidae; genus Petromyzon; species Petromyzon marinus. The sequence continues at coordinate 99,965 of NW_027423213.1, forward strand.
TAAAGATTATAATATAGATCTTCTACATATACACAACACATTTAAAATAAACATAGAAAACAGTGTACTGTACTCTCAATTAAAAATAATAATAAAAGTTTGTGCTGAAACGGAGCCTCCCCCTTTACCGTTATTCCTTGTAGAAAAGTTTTCTGCTTCACGTAAAATAGCTTTAAGCAGCAATTTTCGACAACGCAACCCCCACGTTAAGCAAGGATATGTGCACAAGCTTGTGTGCATGTGTGGGTATGCGTATCATTCGGTAATTGTATAGTGTTTCGCGTATTACGCGATGAACTTGACAACACCGGGACCGATGAACTAAACTGGTTTTGGGCTAACCCTAGGTCGACTCAGCCTCCAACGAATACCTGGTGCGGTGTGTAAACATCACTACTCGGGAGATAAAGGCGGCCAGGCATGGTGCTAGCCACCCACCTCATTGTGTACCATGCTGGCTTTCATAGGTGCTCGCTAAAGCACTTGCCTCAAGAGTCTGTTGAGGTTATACAGACAACCTTTGTCTTTGTGTTTAATGTTTTAATTGGTGGTGGTGTAATTTTAAATGCAATTTTTTTTATGGCCGACTTGCACTACGGCCACTTCTGGACCCAACAAATAAATATGTTCCTCTTCTTGGTGGCAGTGGTGGTGTATATTTATAGAGTGCCTTCTCTCTTGACATAACAAGCACAAGGTGGTGACAGAATGGAATGATTTAGATGGCAGCGGTGTACAAAGATTGAGGAATGAGTGACAGCGATAGACGGTGAAGGGATCAGAGAAGAGTAGGGACGAGAAGGAGTGGAGGCTTAAGGGGAGAGAAGAGGTAGAGAATGGGAAATGGAGAAGAGGTGGGGCTTTATGAGAGGAATGGAAGAAGGTTAAATAGAGGGACCATAAATGAGATGTGGCACAGAGAGAAGGAGGGACAGAGAGAGACAGAGAAGATTGGGAACAAAGAGGATGAGAGAGGACATGGAAGGAGATGAGAGGCAAAATTAGGTAGGGCAAGTCCATGGAGAGGTTTAAAGACCAGCGACAGGTATTTGAAAAGACAGCGGTAGTGAACGAGAAGCCATTGGAGTTGAAGGAGGAGAGGCAAAGTGTGAGAATTAAAGGGGAGATTGAAAATAACTCGTGCAGAAGAATTGTTTAATTTGTTGGGAGGGGAGTGAGGAAACCAAGAAGAAAATTACATTTGTAATTAGAGGTAGCTCTTTACATTATGAGACCTCATTTGCCAGTAACAAGATATAGGAATAGGTTTTACCCTTTTAACTGGCACAGAAACTGACACCTTTATTCAAGGCATCATGTTTGCAATAACCACAACACAAGCAGTCAAAATGCAAACAAAAAAGACAACTCTGATAATAATATGCACTGTCCTTGAATTTGATTGGTCCACACCCGAGACGGCTTTCTTTAGAGCCTAGTCTCCATTGGTGTTGGACCAGAAGACGCCAAAAGGCATACTTCCGAGACGGCTTTCTTTAGAGCCTAGTCTCCATTGGTGTTGGACCAGAAGACGCCAAAAGGCGTACAACTCAAAAACAGCGCACTATCAGAGTATTGAGGGCTCGGAGTGAGCATTTACATTATGAGACCTCCTTTGCCAGTAACAAGATATAGGAATAGGTTTTACCCTTTTAACTGGCACAAAAACTGACACCTTTATTCAAGGCATCATGTTTGCAATAACCACAACACAAGCAGTCAAAATGCAAACAAAAAAGACAACTCTGATAATAATATGCACTGTCCTTGAATTTGATTGGTCCACACCCGAGACGGCTTTCTTTAGAGCCTAGTCTCCATTGGTGTTGGACCAGAAGACGCCAAAAGGCGTACTTCCGAGACGGCTTTCTTTAGAGCCTAGTCTCCATTGGTGTTGGACCAGAAGACGCCAAAAGGCGTACAACTCAAAAACAGCGCACTATCAGAGTATTGAGGGCTCGGAGTGAGCATTTACATTATGAGACCTCCTTTGCCAGTAACAAGATATAGGAATAGGTTTTACCCTTTTAACTGGCACAAAAACTGACACCTTTATTCAAGGCATCTTTGCAATAACCACAACACAAGCAGTCAAAATGCAAACAGAAAAGACAACTCTGATAATAATATGCACTGTCCTTGAATTTGATTGGTCCACACCCGAGACGGCTTTCTTTAGAGCCTAGTCTCCATTGGTGTTGGACCAGAAGACGCCAAAAGGCGTACTTCCGAGACGGCTTTCTTTAGAGCCTAGTCTCCATTGGTGTTGGACCAGAAGACGCCAAAAGGCGTACAACTCAAAAACAGCGCACTATCAGAGTATTGAGGGCTCGGAGTGAGCATTTACATTATGAGACCTCCTTTGCCAGTAACAAGATATAGGAATAGGTTTTACCCTTTTAACTGGCACAAAAACTGACACCTTTATTCAAGGCATCTTTGCAATAACCACAACACAAGCAGTCAAAATGCAAACAGAAAAGACACCTCTGATAATAATATGCACTGTCCTTGAATTTGATTGGTCCACACCCGAGACGGCTTTCTTTAGAGCCTAGTCTCCATTGGTGTTGGACCAGAAGACGCCAAAAGGGTAAAACCTATTCCTATAGAGGTAGCTCTGTTAGATCCACTTCTATGGGTGACTGTCTAATACATTTGCGGTTCATAAAACAGTGCCCCAACCACTGCGCCACCATTCCCCACGCGAATTTACACACACAGATACAAAGATCCCCCGTGTAGCCCGTATAGCCATAACAGACTGTGTGACCAAGTACTGTGAGCGAGCACATACGGATTGGTGGCCAGCACCACGCCTGGCCACCTTATCTTCAGAATGGCGATGTTTACACACCGCACCAGGTACTCATTTGAGGCTGAGTCGACACACAATAACACAAAGACAAAGATCCCCCATATAGCCTAAACAGACTGTTGCGAATTGCTATTTGCAAGCACCTTTGAAGGCTGGCAAGGCACACGAGGGGGTGGATGGCCAACACCACGCTCGGCCGTGTGTGGCTGAGTCGATACACAGATGTACACACACACGCGTTTACACACAGTATCACGTGTAAATGTCACAGGCACTTTATCACCACAAATAACTCTGTCAGCGCGTGATTTTATATAACAATTTAAAGGATTTCAACTGCACGGCCGTGCATACACCTGTGGACCCCTAAGTCGTATGTGCTGTGCAACTTTAGGACTTGTAAATATTCCCATGCACAGATCTTCTCGATGCGATTATGTTATTAATTTAAGAGGATTATCATCGTAAAAATTTTTCCGAAGGTGCGTGTGTATGTATAAAAAGGATTTGATCAAGACTTGTCACACTAGACTTTCGCGACTACAATGTAGAATAGCAATGCATGGTGCTGTTTTTGTTTTATTTTAATTACTTAGATTTGCTCGGGGAGGGTACATGCGGAGTGTTTTTGTATCTGAATGTGTAAACGTAGAAATAATTAACCGACTGCTTAATTAGCTGATATCTATCTGCTTCACCGTTACACTCAACGGGAAGTGAATTACTTGGTTCATTGAGAACAGGGACATACTATTTGTAAGGGTTCAACACGACACTTGTGGCAAAGCAGAGCTCTAGGGCTGAAACCAATCAAACCTCCACACCCTCACTGTCTGACAAATTCGCCTGTCGTGTTTACTGCTGTGGATTCATATTCTGTATGTAGTTTTTGGTTTACATGTACACGATTGTCAAATACCACACGCATGCATGTGAGCACACAAGCAATAAATAGAGTTATATTCTTGGTTCTTTCGGTAAAGTCACATAGAAGGGAAACAATAAAATAATAAAAATATTATACAATACAATTCTCACGACGTTTCGACTGCAACACAAGCAATCATCATCAGATGTGAAAACCACAACAATAAAATATGGTTGTGTACACACACCCACACACATATATAAGAGAAATGTATACATCGACACGTAGAACATCTTAACAACTCTTATTAAATTTTGATTTAAAGCTTTCGTGACTGCAGGGATTCATATTCTTGGTTCTTACCAATATATACACTGCACCAACTAAGGCCGGGTCAACCTAGGGGTAGCTCAGAACCACGCATGGCCGCCTGTGTCTCCCACGTGCTGACGTTGATGCACTGCACCAGCTAAGGCCGGGTCATCCTAGGGGAGGCTCAGTACCGTTTCATATGTTCGTCACTGATGTTAGCCGTGAGTGGACATTCAACTTGGGCATCCTGGTTAGTGACAATGCGCTGACCATTCTACTACTGCTCCGCAAACAAGCAATTTATATAGAGACATTTGGTATGTCGTTTTTAAATGCACGCTATATATACATACCCCTTTCAATTATAGGGTGCACATGTGCGTGTGGTTTGTTCACCCGTGTGTGCATGGTGCATGTGGTCCTTTACACGTGATCATCATTTTTGCAACTGAATTAAGTCTCGAGACTCCCCTTCGCACCAGTGCCGGACGATCCTAGTAGCACAAGTAGCTACAAATGATACGGGCCCCGCAATTTCAAGAACCCCGCGCGAAATGCTTTCAAGCTATCAATTCCGGTCCAGCGATTCTGCACTTGCTCTATTACTATCATACTATACTGCCTTCAACTTTTGTGAACGACTGGGTGTTTAAGTTTAGTGATTTGTCGTATTATCTTACTGTATAGCAAATGAAAAGATACAATAACTTTACTATGCAAGTTAAAAATCTGTGTTTTAATGTTTAGGTCTTTTTTTTATTTACGGCCCCTTTATAACATTTGCTACAGGCTTCGCACGAGCTTAATCCGGCACTGCTTCGCACACAAGTGCACTCGCCAGAGACACCGCAGTGCTGTGGCAACTTCACTATTCCCACATTTCGCTTGACTTCCTATGACAAACGCCAATTACAATTTAGCTAAAGCGTGATGTAAAGCCATTGTAACGCCTGCCAGGGCTTCATTGCTCACTCGATATTTTCCGCAAAGCTGATGGGCCAGCTTGGAGTAGTAGGGGTGATCGGCATAAGGTACTACCACTAGAGTACAAGATACGTCTTTTAGTAATAATCCTATGCGATTGTACTCTGTTCTTCCATCTTATAATCATATGAAGATGTTTATAAGCAAGAGGGCACAGTACTGCGACATGGATGTGGCGTGATCAAAATTATTCCTGGAACATTGTTCCGGAGTGACCCGGCTGAAATAAATCAATGAGTGTCGCCGTGAACACTAAAATATCACTGAGTTCAGCAATTTTGCCGCCTATTTTACAAAGTAGATCCGTGGTACGTGAGCACAGCAACGAAAAAAACAGACAAAACCATCAAGATTGCAGATAACGAGTCCAAGGGGTATTGCACAGCTAACGAAACGAGGTATTTGATGGTCGTTAACGAGACACAGGAATATAAAAAACGGAGAATGCGTTATTACTGAAAGATGAAACAGACGAATAACTTTGGGTAAGAGTGCGGGTGCTACTGCCCAGAAGATATAAGTAGCTTTGTCTCCGTCATATATGCGTATTTATTCATAAAAACATAATTTTTTTTACAGAACCCATTGTCCCCACGTTATTCTGAAGCGCATCTTATCAGCAGAATTGATTCAGTACAAGCAAACTCTGGACAGGTTTCGACATTCAGTATCCCATCAGCAGAGTTAGGGTGGCTTGAATCATCGCTGGGGAACTTCCAGATGGTAAAGACAAGGACCGTCCCTGGAATAATATGTATCCTAGTTCCATACAAATCTGTTTTAATACTTAAACAGAATGAGCATGAATTATATGAAGCAGACATTTCTTCGTAATTTAACTGTGTGGAGCCGGTCGCCACCTGGTGGACACACAACGATTGCATGTTGGCTGGGCGCTCATTCTCTGCTGCTGTCCTCAATATCCAGAAATCCACTTTCCGTGCCATCCGAGCTGTTTACTGCCTGTCATTTAAATGTGCAAATAACAATAGAACCCATCACAACAGAAACATCAACGCAGGCTGGATACAAATACGTTTAACAACACAAAAAGGGTGTGCATTGCTGGTGCACAAATCTATTTTCACCGAATTTTGACTTCAAACTTTCGTGACTGCAGGACTTAATATTCTTGGTTATTTCGGTAAAGTCACGTAGATATAAAATAAAAAAAATATGAAGACCGCTTGTGTTGCGATTGAAACTTCGTGGGTTTTTTGCTTTTATTATTTTCAATTTATTATTTTCAATTTATTATTTTAAATACAAATGTTCCTAAAATGTACTATTTATGCATTTATGTTCTATCTACGTGACATTACCGAAAGAACCAAGAATACTATTTTCACTGATTCTATTGTGAAATCTTTTGTTTCCAGCCTGCATAATTTATATTTGTTATGATTGGTTTTCTCATCATTTACAGATTGGGTTACTGTTGCCTTTAGCCAACCGTCAATGGGGTCACTATAGTGTAAAGGTCATCTCCATATATGGGGTTGCCAGAGGCATATAGCAAGAGAAAGTATTGATGACTGTCCTGCACTGATGAGTCCTAATTAGACGAATCCGGCCCATAGTTGCCTTTGTCTCACTGCTGCCTGTTGCTGGGACTGCCACCGCGTGTCCTCAACTCTTTGAGTCTGTGGTCTAAACGACGACATGGCCACAAATTCAGTTCTTCTGAGCTGGTGGTCTAGATACGTTTGAGAGCGTGTAAACATTCATACTGCACACATCTGTATGATTCTGCATCTAAGACGACTCCCTGTACCTTCCAATGCCGTGAATCCTACACGTGGAGGGTGATGGTGGTGACGATGGTGAAAGTGGTGACGGTGGTAATGATGGTGTGGGTGGTGACGTTGGTGACTGTGGTGACGGTGGTAACGATGGTGAAAGTGGTGACGGTGGTGACGGTGGTGACGATGGTGACGGTGGTAACAGCGCTGACACTGGGACGCCTGCACGGCGCGACTGCCTCTCAAGGGCAAGGCTGGGCCACTTGGTTTGCGAGGAATGCAATCCCCTTTGCATTTCTAAAGGGCACCCCCAGTGGCAACGGTTTCTTTTTTTGCACGATAAGGCGACTCAGCATTTCACCTGCAAGTGGCTTTGCTCTGCACGTAGGGGTGCTGATTGCTCGATGTAAAATGCAATTGAGTAATGTCCGATTATCACGGTTGGCTAAGCACGGTGCGAAAGAAGTTCGACATACAAGAATCTTATTGCAGCCTCGTAATTTAATAACACACCGATCCACATTCTCGCATTTAGCCACAAACACACGCGCGCAGTAGAGCACACCCACAGTTGAGCACACCCACAGCTAGACGATAACGCGTGCTGCTCTCGAGTTATCTGCTTTCATCTGGCTCTCGTGATCGCCGGCCTTGCCTCGTCACAGCTGCTGTGGAGTCGCCTTTGTGCAGAATATAAATAACAACATAGAAACGCATACAGCCCCTGTCTACTGATCTATTTTATCATCTGTAAAACAAGTAATCCTGATTTGTTTACAGATGTTTTACTAACTAAAAGTCTATCCTTCCAAGAGCGGGTGAGTGAGCGGATGGGTGTGGGTGGGTGAGCGGGTGAATGTGTATGGATGGGTGGGTGAGCAGGTGAGTGGTGAGTGGGTGGGTGGTGAGTGGTTGGGTGGGTGTGTGAGTGAGTGGGTGAGCGAATGGGTGGTTGAGCGAGTGGCAGGTGTGTGAGTGGGTGGGTGAGTGAGCAGGTGGGTGGTTGAGCACTTGGGTTGGTAAGCGGGTATGGTTGGTGGGCGGGTGGGCAGGCGGGTGGGTGAGAGTGTGAGTGGGTGAGCGGGTGGGTAAGCAGATGGTGAGTGTGTGAGTAGGTGGGTGAGTGAGCGAGTGAGCGGGTGGGTGGGTGAGCAGGTGGGTGGATAAGCAGATGGCAGGTGTGTGAGAGGGTGGGTGAGTGAGCGGGTGAGTGAGCGAGTGAGCGGGTGAGTGAGCGGGTGGGTGGGTGAGCGGGTGGGTGGGTGAGCAGTTGGGTAGGTGAGCGGATGGGTTGGTGAGTGGGTGGTGAGTGTGTGAATGAATGAAGGAATGGGTGGATGGTGAGTGGGTGAGTGGTTGAGAGCGTGGGTGAGCGAGTGAATGGGTGGACGAGTGAGTGGTGAGCAAATCGGCGAGCGAGTTGGTGAGCCAGTGGTGAGTGGGTGAGCGGGTAGGTGGATGAGTGGTGGGTGGGTTAGGGGGTGAGCGGTTAGGTAGTGAGTGGCTGGGTGAGCGAGTGGATGAGCGGCTGGGTGAGCGAGTGGGTGAGCGAGCGGTTGAGTGGGTGGGTGGTGAAGGGGTAGGTGAATGGCTGGGTGGTGAATGGGTAACTGGCTGGTGGGTGAGTGTGAGGGTGAGTGGGTGAGCGGGTGGGCGAGTTGTGAGCGAATGGCAGCGCTGCTCGTGAAGCTGAGTCTCTGTGAGTCTCTGTGTAAGCCTCCGTGTGTCTCCGTGTCTCTGTGCGAGTCTGTGAATCATGAGGTGAGTTTCTTTGCGATTCTTTGCGTGCGTCTCTGTGCGAGTCCCCGAGTCTCCGTGTCTCTCCCAGGACCCCCTGGATGCGTTGAGGCAGCGCTGCTCACGTAGCTGTGAATCTCTCAAGGCGGAGTTCTCCATCGGAGAGTCTCGCGTCACGTCCCGGACTCGCACCGAGGAGTCCTGCGCCCAGGAGCTCCTGGATCTGCCCCACTGCCAGGACCACTGCGTGCATCTCCACGGCAACCGCCGTAGCAATCGCTGCAACCAACATCACCGCGATGGTCACCGTAGAGACCGCCATGATTATAGCAACTTCCATCGCCATAGCAGCAACCACCATCACCGCAGTAATCACCGTAGTTACCACCATCACTGTCAGCAACCACAGCGTAGCAACCACAATCAGTCTAGCAACAACCACCATCACCACAGCCACCAATATGGCAACTACAACACAGCAATCACCATCAACATAGTTGCAATGACAGCATAGAAACCACATTCACTCTAGCAGCAAACCACCATCACCGCAGCAATCATCGTAGTAGCCACCGTCACCAAAGCAATCACCATAACTGGAACCCAATAGGAATGAGTCGTTATGTTGATGATGTTGACGATGATGTTTTTGTTGCTACAAGTTGCAAATCAACTTTTTTCTAAACTCAAATGAAGAAACACCATCTCTACCCCCCCCCCCCCTTTCCTCGCGCTCAGTTGCATAGCGACGCCGTGTGTGCTGTAAGTACCAATAATAAACACCGAGTTGTCTCCAAAGTCCGTGTCTCCGCGATCTCTCTCCCTGCTATACTAAGGTTTTTAATTTTTGCCCCCCTGATTCTGCTGAAGATTTCCTCTTCATACTTCCTCGTCTCCTTGTTCTCGAGTGCCTCCTCCTCTTCTCATTGCGTTCTGGATGTCCGTTTTAGTTTTAGTCGTAGGTTGCATAGTACCAACCACTGAGGCATGGACAGTCCTAAACATGGGATTGGAAACTGCAAAACAGGGAGTGGCTCTTCTTTTGAATAAAACAATGAATGCGGTGTGGGAAGCTGCGAATCTCAAGTAACGGTGGGCTCACCTCCCCATTATCGGGAGTCAGGTAATGGTGGCTTGGTCACAGGAAGATGCGCTTGAGAGTCTTCCACTCTGGTGGTGGGTGTCCATCTCGGACCCCATTAAAACCAACAGTGGCCTGGTTTCAGCCAGCTGATGAAAGTTGTAATAAATAATTTAATCATCACTTGCAGTTGGGGTTGGCATCGTCCCCCTCTCCTACTTATGCCCATCCATCCTGGGTTTAACCAGGCTGGATTGTGAGCTCACATCACGTGAGCTCTTCCGACGGGCAATGCTTGAGTTGACTGGGTCATCTAGCCAACATACCCAGCCACCACATGCTCAAGTAGCTTATGTTGGGGCAGATAGAGGGTTATAAACGGACATCACACAGGCTGGAAAAGAGATGGACTGATGCAGTAAAGGAGAATGTGGAGCCGAGTGTATTTGCTGAAGACGGCGCTCAGGGGAGAGCTGCATTTTGGGGACATGGGTGTTACGAGATAAGAAATAGGCTGAGCCATTGTCCCAAAGAGCACTTGACTCTAGAGCCTGTATGGCTATTAGGGGTTCTTTGTCTTAGCTTTTTGTGTGGAGGAGAGGGAAAGAGTGCTCCTAGCATAGAGAGAGAGAGAATTACAAATATAATGATAATAACAATGTTGTCCATCTATCTACGAAAACATCACCGGCATCCCAAGACTAATTTTTTAAGAAATTCCTGCCCTGGGACGGCTGACCATTTCCAAGAAACAGGTGTTTGGCTTTGTGTGGGAGGGAACCAGAGTACCGGGAGAAACTCCACGTTGCACATGAGAGGATAACACTCACAGTTCTGCAACAGATGGAATTCACAGACCCGCTTGCTGTACTGCTTGATAAAGGCCTTCCTACATATTATCTGTAGTAATGCTTTCTTGCTATATTTCATCCTTACCCCCATTATGGGTTGTTGAAGCGAGGGGGGCAGGACCGATTCTTCTGTCACTCGACTGATTTCAGGCCATGGGTTTCTAGTGCCGGTGCTCTAAGCACTGCAGCTGCTCCACCCGATATTCCTGTGCAACGTTGCACGTAAGATATTCTATCGCTATGGATTTTCCAGATGAAATATTTTCTGAAATGAAAAATGCAATGCAGGAAAAATAGAAAAACTGCCACGACACGGTGGGCAGGTGTGAGATAGAATGGATTAAAATGATCACGGCTGAACACCCATCCCGAGCACACCGTAGTGGTGTTCACTTCATCTGGTGGCGAGATGTTAACTAACACCTTGTGAAAGACCCAAGGCAGATCCCTGGGTTTGATCTTACAAGAAGCTCATGGTCCACCCTAAACCGCATCCACTGCACAAACCATGGCAGATGCGGATACCGGATGTACAAATGGAAAATGAAAAACTATCCAGTGTGCGACTGTGGTCATCCAGAACAGACCAATCAACATACAATGATGCAATGCCCGATTCCAAATATGAAGGAAACATGACAGGGACACACTGCTCTACTCTTGACGTGGTTATCTGGCTTGACCACCTGAATGTGAGTTTGTACTTGTTACTCTGCACCTATATCAGCCATACGAAAAGAATAAGACGAAATGATAGGGGAGGGAGAGGTAGAGAATGGGAAATGGAGAAGCGGTGAGGCTTTAAGAGAGGAACAGAATGAGGTTAAGGAGGGGGACTACTTAATGTGCTGGGGAAGATTATTCCAGTGTAGGTGTGCAGGGAGAAGGATTGGATGCAGGGAGATGGAGGAACAGAGAATATTGGGAACGGAGAGGACGAGAGGGGACATGGAAGGAGATGAGAGGCAAGAGAAGGTGGGGCAAGGCCATAGAGAGATTTGAAGATGAGCATCAGACATTTGAAAAGACAATGGTCGTGAACGGGAAGCCAGTAAAGTTGATGGAGGAGAGGCAAAGTGTGAGAATAAATGGGAGATTGAAAATAACTTGTGGGAAGTCTTTTTTATTTGTTGGAGGGGAGTGAGGGCTGATGCAGGGAGGCCAAGACGACGAGAATTGGTGGTCCAGACGGTTAAAAATGAGAAAATGAACTAGCAGTGGGATAATAGTGGGAGGTATTAGTGATATAGTGGACGTGGCAAGTTATTAATTTGGCGGATCTAAATGGTAGTGGGCTGGGTTAGTGGTGGAGTGGGGGCTACGACTGGAGTGGGCAGGGCTAGTGGTGAAGTGGGTTGGACTAATTGAGGAAGTGGGCGGGCCTTGTCGCGGAGTGTGCGGGTCTAGTCGGGAATGGGCATCTCTAGTGGTAGAGTGGGCGGGGCTAGTGGGGGAGTGGCTCTGTGTACGAGTCTGGACGTTTTCGTGAGTCTGTAGCTTTGAGTTGATATACGAGCCTCTTTGTGAGTGTGTTTGTCGAAGCGAGACTGTCTGTGTGCCTCTGTGCGAGTCTATGCACATGGCCTGGCACAAGCGTCGTGGTGATGTCACCGCCACTTAGTGGCGAATGGCGGTTGTTATTGAGTCTATGCAACCCTGTACGTCTAGCTCAGTGCGAGTACATTTCGCTGTTTGTCTTTTTGTATCAACATGCGTCTTTATATATCAATGTGAGTCTGTGGATCTCTGTGAGTTTATGGGTCTGTCTGAAACTGAGTGTCAGTGGAAGGCATTTGACTGGTAAGCCCTGTGATATCCACTTTTGTGGGCCACTTTCTAACACAAATGCTTGCACTGCATCATGATATATCCAAACAGATTATATTATTAGTCTCGTGACACCATTAGTAGGTCGATGAAAGTATTGGGTACAATATCAAAAATATGCAATAATATTGAAACCTTTAAATGGCAACGCCGCATGAGTAACCAGGAGAGTCCTCTTGTGAGTTACACCGAGTTTGTATTCTCCAACACGTAGTCCATGCGAGAAGTTTGAATGCTTGACAAGCAAGAGAAGGAAGTGGAGTGAGCCATATGGAAATTTACTAAACCTCCTGCACCAAAAGCTCAATGCGCTGAAACTGAGAGCGCAGGAGTGGGGGTCACTGGGAGTCTCTTCTCTGTTTCCGTGTTTCATCATCACCACCTACATCACGGCTACCCCCAGATACAAATACAACACAAATCCCCCATATACAGTACACACACACACAAGGAAACCATACACAGATCCCTCATGTAGTCTACACAGGCTGTTGGGGAAAGTGCAGTTAGTGAGCACCTATTCAGGCTGACATGGCACACGAGGGTGTGGTGTGGCCAGTGCCATGCTCGGCCACCTTTGTCTCCGCACTGCTGATGTTTACACACTGCGATGGGTACTCGGTTAAGGCTGAATATACACACTAAAAGCAGAATCTGAATATTTATACTGGAGTAATCCAATGAGTGGAGTCAAGACAGGACAGGAAGTTACAACAACCAATATAAATACACGATAAGAGTGCAAACTATAGTAAAGGTGAACAAATCACTTAAAAATATGGAAACAAAATAAACTCTGTTTTATCATACCAGGTAAGGCCCAGAGCTATTATCTTGTTTTTCAGAAGCGACCTGGCCACATATAATAGCTCGAGGAAGTGGATTACCACTTGAAATTTATAGTAGCAAAATAATCTAAACGGATGTTTCTAAATGTGGAGGGAAAAACTGGAGGACCCAGAGAAAATCTCCATGTGTCCACGGAGAGAACTTGAACACTCCACATGTACAGCAGGTATCAGGGTCGGACCCCCAAACTCCTGCATACCAGCCGAGGAAGATAGCATCACACCACCGTGGCGTCACTTAATAATACATAATAGCATGCAAGTCCAAATTACATCAGATCCCAAGCTTTGGAAAGGCAGTAAAACAACAGCAATACACATTTCCAGACCACACCGAGACAATGACAGTCTCCCAATAAAATTGTACATTTAAATTTAATTATTGGTACATTTTCTGGGTTCTTTCGGTAAAGTCACGTAGAATGGAAATAAAAAAATAAAGATAAAACAATAAAATAAAATTCTCCCTCAACGTTTCGGCCACAACACAAGTAGCCTTCTTCAGGTGAAGAAACAGAACTGTCGGGACAACAGCGCTTCAATGAACACTGCTAAGCTTGGCAGCGTCTTTAGGAAAACTACCCATATGGATGCTTACTTAAAACCGGATTCCCACCACCATCCATCCCAGAAGAATTCCCTCATCAAGACTCTATACCATAGAGCCCAATGCATTTCCGACCAGGAACACATTGCCAGTGAACTCGAGCACGTACACCAAGCTCTCAAGGCTAATGGTTACTCCGACTACACAATCCACAAAGCCATCACTCCAACCAAGAAGAAGGATCCTCTTGAGGAGCCATTCAAAACCATCACCTTACCCTACATTGCGGGGGTCACAAAAAAGATCCTGAATAAACACAAGATCCAGGTCCGATTCAACACAGTACATAAAATCCGTGATCTGGTTCCGTCTGTAAAAGATGTGGTTCCAGACATACAGTACCCGGGCGTCTACAAACTAAGTTGCCTCTGTGGTAGCAGCTACATTGGAGAAACCAAACGACATATCTCGGACCGCATCCGTGAACATAAAGCAGACTTGAAGCACAGTAGGACGAATACCTCAGCCGTGGCAGATCACTGTTATAATTCAGTGGGCTCACATGACATTGACTTCTCCAAGACGGAGGTTCTCTGCAAGCCATCCGGCTACCATGAGAGATTCGTTCATGAGGCCATCCACATATACAAACACAGACAATTTCAACCGAGAAGATGGATTTTGGCTTTGTAACCATTGGAAAGACGTTATAAACCATTTCGGTTCTTGATTGATTGTATTTTACGGTGACTTTCAGACCGCAGTCCATTCGCTGGCACTGCCTCTTAGTACCTTTCACACGACGGTCAATGGTATGGTTTTTAGCATGTTGTATAATAATAAATAGTATAACAGTGTAATGTTTAACATAATTCATAAGGCAATATATAGTATCGTAATTGTATAGTGAATATACAGCAGTGTTGTATAGAGTAGGGTTGGTAGAATAATACATAGTGTAATATTACAAGTCTAATATTTTATAGTCTAAAGTATAGGGTAGTGTATAGTAATGCATTGTATAATTCAATGGTGGGGTTTGTCTATGGCAGTGTATATTACGGTGTATAGTCGTGTAATATATATAAAAAAAAAGTTTAATTGGAGGCATATCAATATAATGCATAATGTTAGAGCTTACATTGGGCTGTATATACGATATTATACAATGTAGTTTAGATTGGAAGGTTGTAATGTATAGTAGTCTAGTTTATAGCATAGTTGTAATGCAACACAGGATAGAGCAGCGCATCATGGCTGTTTCTCTTTCTCCCCCCTCCTCCGTTCCGAGCATAGATGGACTCGTCCGACTGAACAAAGCTTGCCGCTTTCCGTGGTGCTAACATTGAAAAGAAACCGCTACTTTTTTCGTCATAGAATTGTAATGTATAGTAACTCATTGCTCGTAGCTCAGCTGATTGGATAGTATATTGAGTTTATTGATAATGTTGATGTATACTCTTTAGTTATATTTGGTAAAGTCACGTAGGTAAAAATAAAATAACAAAAATCACGACGTTTTGGCCACAACACAAGTGGCCTTCATCAGGTGAGGGACTGGACTGTCCAGAGGACAGCGTTGGAGTGAAGACAGCCAAGCCCAGGTCGCGTCCTTTAAGCTGTGTGGGAGGAAACAAAAGACGCCTTGACAAAGGAATTAGCATAAAATGATGTACTGGACCGGCACGGTTGGGGAGGGGGGGGGGATTTTACATAATGTTGGTGTGAAGGGAAATAACCTGCTTTTAAAGTTTGGGATACCACTACTTGAAAAAATATACTGTACCATTGAATATTAGTATAATGTTTGGTTTGATTTAGAGCATCTTTCCAATGATTGCTTAATTTGAAACCATCCTCTCGGTTGAAATTGTGTCTGTGTTTGTAAATCTGAATTGCCTCGTGGACAAATCTCTGATTAAAACCCGTGGGTTTGCAGAGAACCTTGGTATTGGAGAAAACAATATCGTTATCACCCACAGCGTTGTAAGTGATCAGCTACGGCAGAATAATTTGTTCTGCCGTGTTTCAAATCTGATTTGTGCTCGCGAATTCGGTCAGAGACATGTCGTTTCGTCTCCCCGATATAGCAGTCACCACAGGTGCAGCTCACAGCTTAAAGGACGCGACCTGGGCTTGGCTGTATTCACTCCAACGCTGTCCTCTGGACAGTACGGTCCCTTCACCTGATGAAAGCCACTTGTGTTGTGGCCGAAACGTCGTGATTTTTGTTATTTTATTTTTACCTACGTGACTTTACCGAATAGAACCAGAGTATGGATCCTTGCAGTCACGAAAACTTCAAATCTAGAATATTGATGTAGTTTATATTTTAGTTTTTTTATCAGTTTACTATTTGGTATTCATTATACAGTGTAGTGCATACCCAGTTACTTTACGTTAATAGCTCAACTTATTGAAGAATATATTGAGTACATGTATTATATTGATGTAGTTTATTCTTAGTTCTTTCACATCGGCTTATTGTACGACAGTTGGGTAGTTGCAGTTCTTTAGCGTCAATATACTAAATGCCTCTGTTGATATGTAAACTCTGACTTTAACATAGCTACTTCCGTGACCAGTTACATGCTAATCTCCCAGTTACATGCTAATTTCTGACTTTAACACTCTGCTAATCCAACACATTAACACAGCTAGATCAATGATAAATTCTTCTGTTGATATGTAAACTCCTTTGTCAAGGCGCTCTGCTCCTCCCACCCAGCTTAAAAGACGCCGCCAAGCTTAGCAGTGTTCATTGAAGCGCTGTCGTCCTGACAGTTATGTTTCTTCACCTGAAGTAGGCTACTTGTGTTGTGGCCGAAACGTCGTGAGAATTTTATTTTATTATGTTTTATTTTTATTATTTTTTTTCCATTCTACGTGACTTTACCAAAAGAACCAAGAAGATGAATCCCTGCAGTCACAAAAGCTTTAAATCGAAATTTATTGATACATTGTTAAGCATTCCGAGGCTGTTGAAGTGCTGTTATTCGGTATATAGATATATGTTGACATAGAAATTTGAAATATCAGGTGTATTTTTTAACCTGTTTTTTTACCTGGATAGCCTAATTTGCAAGTGTGACCTGACACCAAAAAATAAAACTAATAAATTAGAGCAATGAAGCAAAGATAAATCAGAGCAAAAACAACTTTAATGCAAGAAATGAACATTCCACAATCATTAAATTTCGATTTAAAGCTTTCGTGACTGCAGGGATTCGTATTCTTGGTTATTTCGGGAAAATTCTCACGACGAAATGTCGTGAGAATTTAAGTTACATTTTTATTATTTTATTATTTCCCTTCTACGTGACTTTACCGAAAGAACCAAGAATATGAAACAATCATTAATTAAACAAAATAAATCACATTACGGTTGCAACACAAGCGCCCGTCTTCAGGTGACAATCGCGATAGCCGCGATGTCTGCTGCGAGCAGCACGATGTCTGCAGCAGACACACCAATTAAAAGTTAAAATACATACATTTTAAACAGATATAGGGTGACTATCGAAGTCATACGTAAAGTGGCTAGGATATGTGCATGTTGTGTGATACACACCTCTATGTACGCACCAGTGATGTGCGGTGAGGTCAATGGCTGGGGAGGCACTGGCTAGTGTCAGAGCCAGATTCACATAGAGGGCGTGGCCTCACGGAGGGGGGCGTGGCCTCACTGAGGGGTGCGTGTTAGACACGTCCCCCTCAGTTATAGCTGCCTCCTCTGGTGCTTTTTCATTGCAATTTCATGACGAGACCAGCGAGCCTAAATATATTTATACACATACGTGAAATAAGTTACCTCGAGTATGGAAGGCGAGGACATGAAATGAAGGGGTCTACAAACATTACACACACGAACATATGCACACACAATTTGTGAAGTAGTGAATGCGAGGTGTGCAAGTCTCACACTAGCTCTTTACATCTGTGCAGTCCAGGCTGAAGCCTCTTCATTTCCTCGGTGCCAATGCCGCAGTCAAACAGGTTGAGTGTCTCCACAGGTTCCTCTCGATGCAGCAGGATCGAGGTGATGGCAGCGCAGTCTGGCAGGGACAGCCTTGTGAATGACAGGTCTATCTCAGTCATGGACCGAGTGGCATCACTCATGGACTTGCGGTCGTGCGGCTCGTGCACACAGTGCAGGAGACTGATGAGCCTGTGTTTGTCAACCTTCTGATTTTCCATGTTGTGATTGAGCCACTCGATTATTTCCTTTTGAGAATCTGCAGATGGAGGATCCAAGATACCCTCAAAGAACATCCATGGAGTGCTTGATGCTAGTCCACAAAAAAACCTCTGAAACACATCAAACCTCCCATCTTTGCTGTCCTCAATAGCTTTGATTATGTCACTCACTGGCCGTGTTGAATGTGTCAAATGCATGGCTATTGCTGCAAAGAATTCCTGGATTGTTAAGTGTGAAAACGAATAACAACTCCCTTATTCTTAGTTCTTTCGGTAAAGTCACGTTGAAGGGAAACAACAAAATAATAAAACGTGACTTTACCGAAAGAACTAAGAATATGAATTACTGCAGTCACGAAAGCTTTAAATCAAAACAACTCCCTTGTTTAATGCCCTCACATGTGAACACTTTGTTGATGAATGTACTTCCTAGTTCAGAAGAACTAACAACACACTCTTCTAGATCTTTTTGGCTGAACACCTGGATGTTTTGCTGAACCCCTTTCAGAGCCATATTTGCAAGAGACAATAAAATTTCCTTGGCTCCGTGGCTGCCACGTCCATGGTGTTCTACGAGCCCAAACACGTATTGTGTGAAGAGGTCGGTCATTGATTTGAGGATAATCTCAGAATGATCAGACTTTTGTAAATGTTCCTTCAGTGTAATGGCTGCTATATGACAGAATGAAGGGTTCTGGGACAATGTATTCACTGTTTCATTTTCCTGCAGGAGCTTGAGTACTCTTTCTGCTAGATTCCTATCTTTGTAAAAATTGCGTAAAAATTATATTTTATCCTCATGGGAAAACCCAGCAATTTCAACAGCTCGATCAACATTCACTCCACTCAGCTGCGCCATGGCAATAGGTCTGGTCGTTATCAAGACCGAGGCCTTGGGTAAGAGGTTTCCATTCACTAGTGCAGCAATGATGCCTTCTACTGTTGCCGTCTTACGTGGATCAGTGCAAGCATTGGCATAGTGAAGGCACTTTCCAAACTCATCCAACCCATCCATAACAAAAAGGGTTCTCTCTTGGTTTGCGTAAACCTCATCCGCTTTTTTTCCCAAACATGAGTGCAGCACAGAAAACAGCTCTGCGAGTGACACCTCTCCAACATCATTTATCTCCCTGAACGTTATGAGCACGATGTGCTCAAAGCGTCGTGCAAACACTCTCTCACCTGACAGCAGGCTGTGCACAATGAATTTGCTCAACATGGTTTTACCGCTGCCTGGAGTCCCAACTACAATAACCAGTCGGGGGTGTGTTTATTTTCCAATGAGATCAAAGATATTATTGTAAGTCATCCCTTCTCTCTGTGCTCTCTTCATCAGCTCCTTGTGCTGTTTGCCTCTCGCTAGTAACTCGTGCTGCTTGGTTTCTTGATGGCGGTAGTAGGGAACCAGAATTGGCTTCACCATTCTCTCCAGCAAAAATACTGCAGGTTCTCCAGGTCGTGCGTTGTAGTCTCGTGTTAATGATGTCAGCTTCAGCAAGAATTCTCTGTAATCATCACCAGGGTTATCTAAATTAAACAAATCATTTAAAAACAAATTAGTTTCATTTACACTAAAAAAACATTCCTATAACAGACAAATATGTTTAAAATAAACTACGTAAAAAAAGCATATTTCATCATGGAAAATGTATTGCCATCATGTACATCACAAATTATTGTGTGGACATTTTCCCGATGTGTATTCTACATATCTCAACAAAAATTTACCACCACTTGTCTTGTTTGTTTTGCATGTGAAACAAGATAGTACCACCACATTTGAAATTACGATGTACATCAGCATAATCCCAACCTAATGCTATCAATTTGTGTCTAAAATGCACTGCTGCCTTGTCCTACAATTATTATTTTTTGTTGTTTAGGATGTTGAATTTTACTTTTTATATTTCACTGGTATTGGGGTTGTGTTTCCTTTTCCATTTCAAGCTGGCCTACATCACCTAGCAAGGGGGCTACACTGTGGTTGAGTGCAGTACACCAGGCACGGTCCTAGCAGCAGAGAAGATGAAGTGCTTTCACCTCCACAACAGCCACATGAATTACAGAATTCGTAGCATCCCACGTGTTGCATCGTAGGTTCACTTAAACTTCAAATAATCTGGTTACTGCATCATCAGCAAGCACTGTGGCATCCACTACATTGGGGAGTGTCGATTTCCAATAGCAAATTTGCTCAACAACTTCCATCTGCTTTCCAAGTAAACACTGAACCCAGAGGCGCACCACTTGGGCAATGTTGACCATAAGAACCGTGATACCTCTGTATCTGATTTTATTTTAATCTCTCGGGAATCATATATTCAGAGTCATTTAATCACGTCGACTTTTTTTCTAAATGAGAGGGATACAAATTTGACGTTTAATCTGGAGTGAATTATAACCAATCCAGTTTCAGTTTCATTTATTTTGTATAGCCCTGTGAGCCATTCGGCTCTTGAATCGGGTGCAACCGCAACAAATAAAAACAGGAAAAAGAAACATCTTAAAGTGACTACGCGCAAACAGAAAAATCCAGGAAAAAACAGCAAAGTCTTCCAGAAAAAGCACTGTATATCAATGCTGTGTGCAAAAATCCCAGTGGGATGCAAGTCAAACAATAACAACCATAAGACAATTTAGAGTAAAGTTATCAGTCTAACTCTGTACTACAACAAACAAATATGGCTAAACCAAAACGTTTTCGAAATCACCAAAAGAAAGCTATAAAAGCAATGGAACAGTGATCATAAGAACTGATTGAAATTTTACAATAAACGATATAAATAGCATGTACTACCAAACTTTGCAGCCATAGCTGGCTGCATGAGTCACTCCATAACAGCAGGAGTATCAGTAGGAGTGTCAACATTTTTAAAGAGTTAAGAGGATAGAGTAGGTTCCGTTTCATGAGTCAATGGCAATAAAAGGCTGGGTGTCCTTAGAAATAGCAGTGATAGCTAGTCAATATAAAAAAAATTAGGAGTAAAAAATGTCCACAAAGGAGGAGACATTGTACTGAGAAGAGCAGATAGCCAAGGACGGAGCCATGTGGAACACCATAGAATGGGGGCTTCTGAACGGAAGGCAGTCATTGCTTGGAAAAAATAGGGCTCACTTTTAGAGGGTGAAGCAGAAGCAGTGGGGAAGTGTGTGAGAGATGCCTGCGTAGCAATGCCGATTCAAGAGGATGGAGTAGAAGCAGCTTCCATAATTTAAGAGAGGTGGTCATTCACCCTGCAGTTTCAACGACATGGCCTTGGTGGAATCCAGATTGTACCAAGTCATGGAGACCATGGCAGCAGATGGGTTTGCTGCCATGGCCAAACATCTTGGGCTTGACACTTGAAAGAGCTTCATAGCTCATTACATTCTTCCAGCTGAAATAAAATGTCTGTGTCTGAAGAGGTGAGAGAAAATCACCATGTTTAAGTCTTTTGCAAGGAAAATGAGGTGTAGGATAGGACAGAAATTCAGGAATGTTGGGGTCCAGTGTGGATGTAATGTTTTGATACTGACACACATTTCCATTATCCATCCATCCTTTCCTCCAAGTTGCTGATTCCTTGTACATACCCTGCTATGGAATTGAATATTAATGTCCTCCTTCTGAGAGTAATGTTGTCATGCAAGGGTGGTGCAGTTTGTTAATATTAAATGACAATTCATATCAGTTCAAAGCAATTATTTCACTTAAATTTGGCAGAGACATGCAAATGAATATGTGAAGTTTAGCATCACTCACGAGAAGCTGCTCCAGGGATGGCTTTACCCGCAGTTCAGCTCAGATCGACACCCATCACGTTGAGCTGCTGCTCATGCTGTGATATCCACTGATCCATGAGAGGGATCTCGGATCTCAGCGGCACCAGCACGGCTTCAATGAATCTCATGCACACTTCTTCTCCCTTGCCGAGCACCAGGTCAACCAGGTGCCGTGTTCGCACAATGGGGTCATTCTCGTTTTTGAGGGACGCGTATTCGCCGTACAGGACTATCTCTGTTTGACAGGAATGGTCAAGCACTTTTGAAGACTTCGCCTGGAGGTATTCCTGCAGTTTCACTTTGTTGGTTCTAATAATCTCATATGCAGGATCATTTGATGCCATCACGACCAATGCATCGAGTCACCTGAGGAAAATGAAAACAAACCACGTGTCACCTGTAAGCATAGTCATGTAATTTTAGCCAGGTAAAAGAAATAATAATTATAAAAATAAAATGTTGCTACTAAATTCTAAGAGGTCTCGGTTAGGTACAATTGTGACTCTAGCTATTCGATCGTGAATACATTGGGTTATTTAAATTGTAATAAAAGCTTAAAATTGTTATTGGAATATATAGAAATACGTAAAATTGCATCGAAACACTTTAGGCATCTCAAAACACTCTTCAGTGCAAGCATTTGAACATTCACATGAACACAACACTACGATAAAAAAAGTAAAATGTAAACCTAATTCAAAACACCACACAGGTTTAGCAGATTAAGCAGCTGTGTGACACCACGTGCTCACTGCCTCGACCATCGTGATGCCACGCAGACGGCGAATTGCGCTGTAATGTGCAATGATGGAGATAGCGTCACCTCTAGTTGAGTGACGATTAGAGGGTGGGAGCCAGGTTTGATCTTGGGTAGTCCCTATGTAGTGGGCACTCCCATGCTCTCAATGTATGGGTAGAGGGTGCTCTGAGGTTGTCTAGAAGTGGTATGACGTCACATACCGCGTTCCCAGCAACGGCTGGCGGGGCCGTTTGTGAGGGGGCCGGGGGAGCTGACGGAGGGAGCCGACGGGGCCGGGGGGGGGGGGGCGACGGAGCCGGGGGCGGGGGGCGACGGAGCCAGGGGGGGGGCGACGGAGCTGGGGGGGGGCAACGAAGCCGGGGGGGGCGACGGAGCCAGGGGGGGGGGCGTGGGCGACGGAGCCGGGGGGGGGCAATGGAGCCAGGGGGGGGCGATGGAGCCAGGGGGGGGCGATGGAGCCAGGGGGGGTTCGACGGAGCTGGGAGGGGGGGGGGGCGACGGAGCCAGGGGGGGGCCGACGGAGCTAGGAGGAGGGGGCGACGGAGCCGGGGGGGTGGGGGGCCGGACGGAGCCAGGGGGGGCCGACGGAGCTGGGGGGGCGACGGAGCCGGGGGGGGGGCGACGGAGCCGAGGGGGGGGGGCGATGGAGCCGGGGGGCGGGGGGGGCGATGGCGCGAGCAGAGGGAGCCGACACTGACTTTCTCATACATTATGCACTGACTCACTCACACATCATGCACTGACTCGCTCATCATGCGCTGACTCGCTCATCAGGCGCTGACTCGCTCATCATGCGCTGACTCACTCACACATCATACACTCGCACAACCACTGACCCATTCACTCATCATACACAGGTTCACTCATCGTGTGCTGGCTCACTCGCACATCATACACTCACTCTGCCGCTGACTCACTCACACATCATACACTGACTCACTCATCATGCGCTGACTAACACGTCATACACTCACTCAACCTAATACTAACTCACTCATCATACGCTGACTCGCACATCATACACTCACTCAACCTAATACTGACTCAATCATCATATGCTGACTCGCACATCATACACTCACTCACGCTGCTGCTGACTCACTCACACATCATACACTGGGAGTGTCGTGCTGCCAGCTATGGCTGCAGGTTTTGTCGTACGTGTTATGTATATCGTTGTTAAATTTAAAATCACAGTTCTTATGATTACTGTTGTTACATTGTTTTTTTAGCTTTATTTTGGTCTGGTTGTGGTGTAATAGTTTTCTGCAATGTAGATTCATATTTTGTTTGTTGCGGTTGCACCCGACTTAAGAGCCGCATGGCTCACAGGGCTATACCTAATAAATGAAACTTGAAAACTTGAATACGCTTCACGGAAATGAGTAAACATGACCTTTTGTGGAGGTAGTGTTTGTGTGGGAAAGCCAAAACTTAAAGTACACACATGAGGCAGCGTCAATGTTACTGTAATGTTCATTATGTTAAATAAATCACTTATACAGGACAGCAGTGGTCAATGCGTCTGTGCAGCCACCTTCCTACGTCTTTGAATCTCCACCTACATTGTCTCTTAGGAATCCTTCAAAATGAGCGGCACGTTACATCATCATCAGCAGCCATTGTCTCTCTACCGCTGAATGAACGCCTCCCTATATTTGTTTAACGTGAGAAATTAATGAAAACAAGTCTTAATTTAACATTTTTTATTAGTATCAATAATAACGAAGCATCTGGTCAGTGAGTATGCACCACGTGCATTTACAACAGCATGCAGAGCATGAGACTATAACGAGTTTTGTACATCATGTTTGTAAACCCAAGAAATCCATTCTTTAGTATGAGATATTTATACATTTAACTCTTTGTGTATTGAGCTGTGTGTATTGCATTGCTGCAAACTAAATATCTATACTGTACATATACAGGCCGGTCTGACTTAACCAGCGTTCTTTTTACAAGAATGTGCTATAACAAGCAATATTAATTTATCCCTGGGGTGTCACTATATACGTATGATTTTATGAGTAGTCAAAGAGTACGAGGAGATAATGTAATAGGGAGAAGGGGGTGAGGGCGTGGGCTTAGTCGCTTTTTCTCTCATAAAGCACACATCTCCACAGGAAATGAAAAAAATAACACCTGGCAAATGGACATACATTGATGTTTACGCCCAAGACGCAACAACTCTATTGGTTTCACTATCGTACAGCTCCACGCTACTCACAGCAGACGCGTGCTCCCTACAGAGGATAAACTGTCGAGCGTCTTCTACGCCGACAGCACGAGCTTCAACACAAACATCCCCCATGTAGCTCCACAGACTGGTGGGTCAAGTGCTGTTAGTGAGCCCCTTTGAAGACCCGCACGCAAAGTGGGGTAGAAATGGCCAGCACCACACCTGGCCACGTTTGTCTCATAGGTTATACTGATTACCCATTGTACCAGGCACTCATTTAATGCAGACACAACCTAGAGGACCCAAAACCAGTGTAGATATCACGTGCTATTGATAACTGTGGCTGAGTTTGTTGTGCAGCATGGCTCGCCACAAACACACATAGGCGATGTACACAAACATACAAGATACAAATGGGAAAAATCTCCCATATCGTTTTTTACATTATTGGGATTAGTTCTGCTAGCGAGCACCTAAGAAGGCCAGTACGGCACATGAAGGGGTGGGTACATAAACACAATAACAATAAAAGCCATTCGCCACTCAAAATTGGTGACGTCAACAAAGTGTTTGTGCCAGGCTAAGTGCACATTGAGGTCATGTGGACTGTCGAAGGCTCATGGGCAGGAGGTTACAGGATAGATAAAGGTGTCATGGGTTGAGTGACAGGGATGACTGGCAGATCTACCACCTGTGCTCCCTACTGTTCCACCTTGCTGCATTTTACTCATTCTGCACTCCGCTCGTTGTTGTGAGCATCACTCCTCCGCCCTCCGTTATTGCTGGAGGCGGACATCCTTCACAAAACTCCTCCAGAGACGCTGATCTTGAAACCACTGGTCGAGCTGTTGGCAAGCCCAAACAGCTCCACCATCCTTCTGTTACACAGCAGTCAAACTCTTGCCTATAGCGATAAGCCCCTTATATCTGGACAAACAGAAGCTGTTTGGGTACACAGTGACTGGGCATTTGGGCTACATGACTCAGCCAATGCTGCCTCACCTGCCTTAGTATCTCACTGATGGGCATTTGTCCAGATCATTCAAGGATCTAAGCTGCTCACATAATCTAGTTTGTTAAGCCCACGGTGGATCGTAGACAACTTGGATATGCAAAACCAGTGTGGATGTTCCTTTAAAAGGGATCCAAATTTCTCAAATGTAGAGAAGGGAGGGAATATCTGGCTGAGAAGACCCAGAGCTTTACATGGAGCGACAGGCAATGCAGCATTCACAGTGTGTTACGCAGCTGAGATAATTATGTTCAACCGATTCGGAGCATGACCTCTGCTGCCAAACTGGAGCTAGTCACATGCACCCTTTCCAGGTATGGAAAATTGTTCTGCTCTGTCAAAAACTGCCCCACTGGTCATGGGGAGTGGAGGGATGGGAGAATACGATGACACAGAATACCCAGGCAGGTGCTTTTTTATGTGGGGATGAACGTAAACCCCATTTCTTAGTAGTACTCTCGAAGTTCAACAAAAGCTTCTCCAGCTCATACTGGATATAATTCTTATGGTGGGGATGGTTGTAATGTGGAGGTGGGCAGTGGTAATGCACACTCCTGTCTAATGAGGAACCAACAGTTTGGGACAATTTCAAGATTATGTAAACAACGCCGCCAAGACCTGCCCAACAACCTGTTGCAATATTGGAAATGAATGGATTAGTGATTAAACGTGGTGTTTAATTGAAAAAAGAACGTAAAAACTGCTACAAGGGCCTAAGAAGGCAATGCAAAACTCAGATCTGGCATGAACAGAGGGGGCCTGATGGAAAAGCTGCAGCAGTTGAATAATAACTCTCAGTCAAATAAAGGATGACTTTGCAAACTTCAGTCAGCTCAGGGGAGCCTACTTCAATATTTCCTGCGCAATTACAAATGCCAGTGGCAAGCTCCTCAGCAGTTGAAGGCAGAAACTAGCATGCTAGAAGTAATTATGCTCCCAAATGCAGAATCGCTCTTCGTCATATCCCTTTGAAGAGCTCATGCAAGCCACAGCAACCAAAGACCCTACACCTTCTGCATTGAGCCATTTGAGTATAAAGTGAGAGGTACCCTAAGAAAAATGAAAGAAATCACTAGTATCCAACACTTGCAATATCAGAGCAGAAATGCTGACACCCAGAGGCTCAACTATCATCACATGGGTGAGTAAGATCTTTTAACACACGTGGAGGGCAGGCTTGAAACCAGCTTTCAATGATGCAGCCTTTTTGGTTGGACTGCAGGCAGTCTTACTCGTGCCGTGTCAGTCATAGAGGTTGTTGGACCATGCTTATATTTGCCTCAAGCAAGTCTTGACGAACAAAGTGGGGCATAATCTGCTGAGTAGTGTAGTGGAGGCTGTGAAATGAGAAATAATCAATTAGAGTGCCTTTAAAAAGAGCCTCTGTCAAGGTGATGTGCACATCAGTGAGATACAATCATCATTGGGAACAAGGTGGTGTACATTCAGCCTACATTTCTAAAGAGAGAACATACAGTGATGATCACAGGAGAAATCTGTGGATGGTAAGTGACAGGCCCAAATAATTGCATCAAAAGAAAAGGGAATGAGTGACCTCCGAATGAGTAAAGGTTGATTAGAAGTTCCAACTGGAAGCCTTGGTTGCTGGGCGGAGAATGAGTGAAGGGGAGTAAAGCGAGATGGTAGGGACGATATAGGAGAACATTGGGAGGGGAATGAGATGATGGGAGAGGCAAACAGGAGCGTGTCCATGGTGGAACTTGAAGACAGCAAAGGGGATATTGTGCTTGATGCAGAAATTAATCGGATACCAGTGGAGGGATCAAACACGATCACAGCTTTACCAATTAAAAACCAGGCAACAGAAACAAACATGAGTACAGTATTCCCAAAGACAAGACTGTCACACTATATAAAGTCCCACTCATTTCATGGATCGTTATTAAACAAAGGTGTCGCTTTAATCGACATTGTGAACTCGGGATGTTACGGGACAATGAGTCTCATAGGCAACGCCACGGGCTGAAGGGCACAGTGGGGGCTATCACTCCCTCGACTGACTGTGCGCGAGTAACAGACTTCAGCCTCTATTGACGATCTCTGTGAACAGGGAGGTGGAAGCCAATAGAGTTCATGTCAACAACAAAAACCGTGACCTTTAAAGAGACAATGCTCCTGTTAAAATACGATTGACAGTACATTACCATTTTTACATGCTTCAGAGTACTATACCGATTTTAGAAGCAGCGTTGCTTTGTAGATTGATTTTGTTACTGATGGAGATAGTAAAAAAAGCATGTGGCAAGATGAGACGTTCATTCGAATGTCCTAGCCCCTTGGCATAGCCCCTAGGCTCGAGCACAAGACACTGATACTATTTTACTCAACACCCACCTCTATAACCCCCCTAATCGCTCCCCCTCAATCCCGCTATGTCCCCCTCCCCCCATAGCGATGTTATTTATCTTCCAAAAAAACTTCTTCGATAACACCGCTTTGAAATGAAATGTTTATAGTAAGAGACGATTCAGGCAATGGCCCTTTTGTCACAGCACTTCAGTCTCCTCGACTTGTGACATCGGCACCACCCATGAGGAGGCCGCATTTGTTGCACTCCAAGATGGCTTGGTGAACGCCCCTCCCTGCCACTACCCCGACTTTTCCTTGCCGTTTGTCCTTGATACAGATGCTAGTAACACTGGCATTGGAGCTGTTCTGTTTCAAGTTGTCAATGGCGTCGAGAGTGTTATCGCATAAGGAAGCAGAGTGCTGTCTCCGGCTGAACAGCGGTACTGTGTCACACGCTGATAACTGTTAGCTATCGTGTTTTTCTTGCAACAGTATCTTCCATATTTGTATGGGAGAGACTTTGAGATGCGCTCGGACCACGCGGCGCTGCAGTACGCGCTGCAGGTTGACCAGCCATCTGGCGAACTTTCACGCTGGTTGGAGGTCCTCCAGGACTACTCTTTTCAGGTTACCTATCGCAAAGGCTCCCATCACACGAACGCGGACGCCCTGTCGCGATTACCCACGAACGAGAGTTGCGCAAGTTTTTCGGGCTCCGGTCACTGTAAGCCGCGCAACGAAAACTCGCCCCCTACCCTTACGGCATCGGCCGAGGTTGTAACATCTGAGGGGGCTGGGGATCCAGTGGCGCGTGATGCTGTCATTGGATTGGACCACGACGAATGGGGGCGCCTCCAGGTTGAGGACGCTTCCCTGCTTAAATTGCGATGCCGTGTCAAAGAGACTGATGGGGGCGAGGATCGATGGGGTGTCGCCTCTTTCATTCTCAGAGGCGGATTGCTCATGCATTGGGGCGGAGAGATGCGATGTTCCAACATTGTTGTGCCCACCGCCCTGCGGAGTAAGGTCATTTGGGTGGTGCACGAGCGTCTGTTGCACTTGGGTGTGCATAAACTAGCATTGGCCACACGTAAGTCGGATTTCTTCTGGCCTGGCATGGCTGAGGATGCTGCCAATTTGTTGAAGGGGTGTGTGCAGTGCACGCGGTAGAAGCCGCTTGTGGGACTAAATATTTTCTGGTGGGAGTCGAGTATTTCTCATGATGGCCTGTGGCCTGGCCGCTTCCCAAACAGTTGGCGGCAAAGATCACTGAGGCATTCCTCAATGGCTACGTAATTGTAGTGGCATGGTTGAACATGATCGCCACTAATCATAGCCGTCAGTACTAGCTTGTGTCAGTAGGGAGCAGAGGGGAGGCTGAACCTGCTGGATTAATGATGACGGGCCGTTGGCCAAGGCAATCCCTGGGGGAGCATCGTGGCCAACGGTCGGGACCCCAGATCCCGGGAAGGGGGCTGGGGAGATGATGTCATTCTCCAGACCCTCGGAGACGGTCCTAGAAGGAAGGCGTGGCCAGGGGCGGAGTGAGCCAGGAGCCTATATATAAGTCAGGTCCCTGAGCGGTCCCAGCAGTTGTTGTCCGGCCGAAGACTGAAGAGCATCCTGGAGCCCTGAAGAGAAGAGCCCAATGGGCAGAGCAGAACCCCTGGCTAGGGTCGGCTCGAGCTTGTACCAGTGAAAGCTCCAGCTGATAACCCGTGAAGACTCAAGGGAAGACTCAAGCCCCAGCAGTATAGATGCCGTGATAGCCAGTGAGAGGCAAGCTAGTCTGGAGGGACTACCTCCATAGAGTATCGGGTGAAAGGGGCCATTACCCCATTGTGTAATAACCTGTTAATGTTATAATAAATGTGTTGCCTCAGAGTAAGCTTCCTCCAGTTTATTACCCACTACATTATGGACAAGAGTGCTCCCGAACGTCTTCTGAACAATCAGGGCAAAACATTTTCTTCAAAATTATTGCAAGAGGTGTGCGTTAGTTGTGAACCAAGAAAGTACGCATGTCACCGCACAATCCGCAGACGGATGGTATGGTTGAGGTGGCTGCACAGGACTCTGACCTCCATGTTGAGTCATCAGGTCAGCGAGAACACGACCCCCTGATTCATGTTCAGTTACAAGCCGCACCCAACAAGGCAAAATCTTAAATCTCTGACTCCGTGTGCTGCGAAGTGCGGGAGACTTCCAGGGTAAATTCTGATTTGTGCCGATTGGCCAATGAATGGCTGAGGGGCTTCCGTACTTCAGTGCAACCAAGCTCTGGGGACAGAGCTTGGTTGCACTGTCCACAGGTACCGTTGGGTACATCGCCCAATTTGCTCAAACCCTGGAGAGGGCTGGTTGATGTGATTCGGGTCATTCGACTGCAGTGTGTCCAGATCCGCTTGGGGCGGCGGAGTTGGTTTGTACACTCCTCTTGCCCTAAGCCCTTTATTGCTCCCTGTGAGTTTGTTCCATCTCCACACTGTGGGCGCCGAGGGACAGATGTGTCCGGCGAGCTGGCATGTGTGCCCGTTGAGGTTGATCCTCAGCGGAGTCGTGTGCTTCCTCCCTCAGGTGCCGCGCGCCTGATTTCCCCCGAGCCGCCGCCTGCGCTGTCTTCACTTGATTCGGGAGAGGAGAACCCGTCGACCCGGCCTACTGCTCTTCGACTGGACAGTTGCATATTCCCCCTGGGACCTCCAGAGAGAGTGAGCCCACCTCCACTGGAGACCCAGCCACGAGGACTCGCTCAAAAACTCTTCGGATTTTGTGACACCCATGCACACACACTCCCACACCATCAGTTGCTTGTCACACTCAGTAGGCCATATCGGTTATTGGCTGAACCTAGCCTTTGTTGTGCTTATGGGTATTGTTACACAGTGAGGATGGGAGTTGTTGGTGATGGAGGGGATTCCGTGCATTCGCGTTTTATACTTTCTCGTGTTGTTCTGTACATTTGTAGCTAGTGTATATATTGTATAGGTGGGCTTGGGTATTTATATGCTATTTGTTATTGTTAATTATTGAGGCACACATAGCGTTTAGTCACTTTTACTCGCTTTTTATCACCTTATTCACTTAAGCAACCATTGGAAAGATGTTCTAAATCATACCAAACATTAAACTAATTTTCAATGGTATTTATCCAAATAGTGATATACCAAACTTTCATAGAAGCTTATTTCACTTCACACCTACATTTGTAAACTCCCGCCCCGTGCCGGTCCTCTACGTTCCACTTAACACCCCCTCCCCCCCCGTGCCGGTCCTCTTGTGCGTTACGGTCATTTTATGCTAATTCCTTTGTCAAAGTATTTTGTTTCCTCCCACACAGCTTAAAAGGACGCGACCTGGGCTGGACTGTCTTCACTCCAACGCTGTCCTCATGACAGTACGGTCCCCTTCACCTGATGAAGGCCACTTGTGTTGTGGCCGAAACGTCATGAATTTTGTTGTTTTATTTTTTACCTACGTGACTTTACCGAATAGAACCAAAGAGTATGGATCCTTGCAGTCACGAAAGCTTCAAATCTAGAACTTATTCACTTGGTTAGTTTTAAGGGGGAGTTGACAGCCAGGACGGCTGAATGCTACGAATGGGGGGGGGAGGGGGGTAATGTAGTGACATCGGGAATGCCACTGTGTAGTGCCGGCCTGAGAGGCACGGCGTGCGATGTAATTACATCACCGACACCCCATATATGTGGGTGTAGTACCAGCCTTAGTGGGGCTTGGTGAGCGCTGAGTCATGGCGCTGAGTGGCACCACGTGTGGCGTGCAGTGCTGTTCTCTATAGGAGGGGTGTGAAAGTGTCAGCCATGAATGAGGTTAATGTGGGCCATTGCACTTTGTTTGACCCTGGAAGGTACATGACGGGTAAATTCTACACAGGGGCCACAAGTTGGGGTTAGTGGGTAGTCACGTGTCAGGGCGAGATCTTGCAATAGGAATCGAGAAGGTAGTTGTGGCCAAGGGCGGAGCCGGCCACGACTGGTAAGCATATAAACCGGGTCCCCAGAGGGACCGGGGTTCAGCTTTGCTGTTGTCTTCTGAAAGATCTACATTCAACGTCCGTGAAGAGTCACCAACACATGGGCAGGACTCAAGCTGGAGTCCTGCTCGTTGTAGCTATCCCAGAGTGTTAGCGCAGATAGCCTGGTGGTCCACCACCATAGGTTGTTATCTGGTAAAAGGGAAGTTACCCCTTCGTGTTGGTATAAATACATTTGTTGCCTCCAAAGAGTATGTCTGCGACTCAATTGAACCGACTACACAATGGTGCAAAGGTCAGTAAAGTGACCGAGGCCACCAGGTGCTGTACCAGTATACCACATCAGATTAACAAGGGGCTCAGTGGTGGCAACAAGTTATCCCCTTCACCTGGAATGCAGGAGGTCGTGGGTTCGATTCCAACCCCAACGCCTGGATATTTGGAGTTTGCATATTCTCCCCGTGGTGGCGTGGGTTTTTCTCTGGATCCTCGAGTTTTTTTCCCTCCACATTTAGAAATATGCGTTTACAGTATTTGGCTGCTACAAATTTCCACGTGATAAGCCACTTCGTTGAGCTATGATTTGTGGCCAGGTTGCTTTTGAAAAATAGCTATATAGCTCAGTGGTCCTTACTTGGTACAATAAAATAAAAATCTGCCGATTCCTGGAGTTATACTATAGGAAGGCCTGGGTACCCAAGGGACCAGATTACACCATTTGTCAGTTCAATGAAAAATCGACAAACAATAAATCCAACAAACACACCCAGTGCTGAAATGCACTGAAAAACAGTAAATGTACCAGAATGAAGCAGTACACATCTTGTCAAGTTGTATTTATACAACAAAGATAACTAAAGAAAAATAACCAAATCCACAATTAGATGTGGATGTGATAATAAAGTAAAGCCCTTCTGGATAATGGACACCCTATGCCCTGTCGGTCGTGTTGATTTTTTACCATATTTCACCACGCCGACTAGTGCGGGTTGGTGAAGCGAGGGGGGCAGAACTGATTCATTTGTCACTCGCCTCTGGATTTAGTCCATGGGTGTGTAGTGATGTGCGCTAAACACTGTGCAATTGGACGACCCCACATGCCCTGGGCACCCTTTCGCATGAGATATTCAAACTCAATCTATTTTGCAGGTGAAATATTTCTGAAATAAAAATGCAATGAAGGAAAACAGAGAAACTGCCATGACACGGTGCACAGGTGTGAATTAATATATTATAATAATCAGTCACACGACTGACCATACAAGGCAAGCACACCATGGTGGTGCTCGCTTCATCCACCCAGCAACACACTTCAGCGCAATTGTTTCCAGCGCCTATCTCGTGACTCGGTATGGGAATCGCTGCGGCGGTGTCCGCTCGTGCAGCTCCATGCGACCCACAGCAGACGAGCGCTCCCTATAGAGGATCCACGGTCGCGCGTCGTCTATGCCTACAGCACGAGCTCCGACACAAACATCCCCCATGGAGCTCCACAGACTGGTGGGGCAAGTGCTGTTATTGAGCTCCTATGAATGAAGCAGTACACATCTATGAAGGCCGCTGTGAAGTGTCGAGTCGCCCCGCGTCTCTCGCCCCTGACGCGGCCCAGTTCCCCGTGTAGCCTCCTCTGCTGTGCTCTCAGCCTCTGGCCCTTACGCAGCAGTAAGGAGAGGGGTGGAGGGGTGACGGGAGGAGTGAAAGGAGCGTTGAGGGGAGGGTTGGGGGGAGGATCGGTGGGAGGGGTGGGAGGGGTGGGGTGGGGTGGGTGGGGTGGGGTGGGTGGGTGGGGTGGGTGGGGTGGGGTGCCCCTTGCTTTCTTCGGCCCCTCCCCCCACCTCTGCTACTTATTTTAAGCCTCTGTCTGTTCATCCATCCGGCTCCTTTTTTCTTGCTTCTCTGTCCGTCTTTCCTCTTCTTACCTCTTGTGTCCCTGTATATGTATTTCTGCTATCTTATACCTCGTATTTGTTCACTCTGTCTATGCTGGTATGTTCAACCCAGAGGATGAACACGAAATTTAGCACTCTTCTGAAATTCGTGGTCTGCCAGGCAAGTGTCTAACTGTGTCGTTGGCCAACTGGTATTGCATCACGTAAAATTTTCTTAGGTTTTTTGAATTCTCGTCTCTCATCTTCTTGTTGTATTTACCTCCGTGCAGTTTAACACTCTCTATGTGTTGCGTTGATGTCACCTTATGTGCTATTTGTTTTTACACCTGATGAAGATCGCTTGTGTTGCGGTCGAAACGTCGTGCTTGATTTATTTTAATATAATTTTATGGTATTTCTACATATGTGACTTTACCGAAAAAAACAATGAGTTAATCAATGGTTCTCTGTGTGAGTGAGTCTATGTGTCTCCATGTGAGTGAGCCTATGGCTCTGTGTCAGTGAGACTTTGGCTCTCTGTGTGAGTGCACTCTGTGAGTGAGTCTATGGCTCTCTGTGGGAGTAAGTGGGTCTCTAAGGCCACCACCATCTTGCTCCCTGCCCAGTGCGTCCACCTGGTTGAGCTGCAGAAGTCTATTGTCCACCACTCCAGACTGCACAGATATCCGACGTCCACCTCCAGCACAGACACCAGCAGATTCTTAAACCTGGTGGTGGAAGGACACGAGAGGGGTAATAGTCAACCACCATTACCACCATCAATACCACCATTACAACCACCAAAATCACCGCTATCGTTAACACCACCATCAATATCACCACCTCCACCACAACAATCACAATCAAAATTACAATCACAATACTCTTTGGTTCTTTCGGTAAAGTCACGTAGGTAGAAAAAATAATAGATCACGACGTTTCGATCGCAACACAAGCAACCATCATCAGGTAAAAAAATATAGCGAGAAAGCTGCTGAAACACGAAGTTATATTGGCTTGAGATAAGCTCAGCCCAAGAGTAAGTGGGCGGGGCTAGAGGTAGAATTTGCATGTAAATACAACACCACATCGTGGAAAAGAGACACAGACACCGAGAGACATCCACACACAGAGAGAGGCATACACAAAGAGACACACGAAAGACGCATACAAAGAAAAACACACCGGCAGAGAGAGACACCCACACAGACAGATGCAGAGAGAGATAGACAGCGAATTACATAATTGCCCATGAATTACTATGGTGTGACAATGCCTATTACCAATGTCAAAGGGAACATCAATGAATGGTAAATGTGGGGTAATATCCCCAGAAGAGCATGTAGACTACATTAAAAAATAAAATAATCAATCAATATAATATCACATATGGGTTCAGTTTAAAGTTTACTTATGAAAAATAATACTGAAATAATTGTGCTCCATAGGTTATCTTAATGGTAAAGTTACATAAACATCACGGAATCACTTAAGCTGACCATTTAAAAAGACATTAATTGCAAGATGTTGAGCAAAGGAAATTATTTGGAAGTTCATCTCACACCAAGTACATGTTACTATAAATCTAAATCTGCATAGTTCTCGATCAGCAAAGTCGCAAACATGTTTTACCACAAGCAAGGAGTTCGGTGTAAAGCTGTTAAGCAAATTAACCACTGCACACGGTTGTAAAGCTCTCTGCCTCAAAGACAGCACTCTACCAAGTGTCACGACGCAGCTGCACACGCCGCATGACAATAGGCGGAGTGAGTGAATCTAAGTAGACACTGACCCTGTCAAAGGGGATCCATGTCTAGAGTATTTGTGGCTGGTGCTACACATTTCTAACGTGATTAGCCATTTAGCTGATCTATCATTTGTGGACAGGTCGCTTCTGGAAAACAGCCACATAGCTCAGTGGGTCTCACCTGGTAAAATAAAAATAGTTTATAGAGTTCGTTCTGCCTCAACGCGTGTTTTCATAACGCCAATTGGATATAGCACGATGAATGTATTAGGGAACACGTTTTATGACACGGATGCTAAGTGGATATAACGCGATTGAGTCAACAGAACCACGTCGCGCGAGTAGGAATGTGCGGTTGTACGGCTGCCTGGGCACAGCGTCACACAAGGCATTGGGATGCTGCTGGATGCTTCCTGATGCTCCCCACGCGCCTCAGTCTTTGTTCAGCCGACACACGCATCTCACGCTGTTATCACGGACTGTGCTTTACCCTGTATTAGTCATTGTAACGAGGGAGTTTACACAACGCAACTACCGCGTTATAGAACACTGCAGTAAATATTGTCGCGGTGTGGAAGGAGCAATGAACGTCATCTTGTGGCATGGAAAGGCATCGCAGCCCTAGCGAGCAGCCAGAGACAAAGCCTGCACGCACGGCAAAGTTGTGATTGACCCGGGGACTATTAGCAAGTGACACGTATGGACTAATGGTTACTCTAAATGACGATGTTGACGTTGGTTATAACGTGCTACAAATATGCTGAAGGCACATCGCATTAGCTCTGACAAATAGCGGACTTTTTAAAGTTATCGTTTACAATGGTTAATTTGTATATCATGCCAAGTGAGTAATTTACGTGTGGACCCTGACAGCGGCACTCAATGTCCAACTCTTGCGAATGCTCTCAGGGGATCTTTACCGTGCGCTGCGTTCACTCACTCAGCCCCAATCTCCCTGTCGTGAACTCACCACTCACCCACTCACTCACCTCACCCTTCAACTCACTCACCCTCCTCACCTATTAATTCTCCTCATTAACTCACTCACCCTGAAATCCACTCCCTCACCCCCCCCTCCATCACCCGGCACTCACCGCCTGTCCGTGACCACCTCTCCCGTGCCTACAACCACAAACACCACCACCACCTCTCCCGTGCCTCCAACCACAAACACCACCACCACCTCTCCCGTGCCTACAACCACAAACACCACCACCACCTCTCCCGTGCCTACAACCACAAACACCACCACCACCTCTCCCGTGCCTACAACCACAAACACCACCACCACCTCTCCCGTGCCTACAACCACAAACACCACCACCACCTCTCCCGTGCCTACAACCACAAACACCACCTCTCCCGTGCCTACAACCACAAACACCACCACCACCTCTCCCGTGCCTACAACCACAAACACCACCACCACCACCACCTCCTGCTGCTGCTGCTGTCGCGGTCTCCGCGTGGCGCCGCGGGCCCAGGGGGAGGCCTCGCGGCCCAAGAGCGGCGCCACGGCTCCCCCCCTCCCGCTCCTGGCCCCTCCCCCTCGTCCCTCCTGGCCCCTCGTCCCTCCTGGCCCCTCGTCCCTCCTGGCCCCTCGTCCCTCCTGGCCCCTCCCCCTCGTCCCTCCTGGCCCCTTCCCCTCGTCCCTCCTGGCCCCTCCCCCTCGTTCCAACTGGCCCCTCCCCCTCGTCCCTGCTGGCCCCTCCCCCTAGTCCCTCCTCCTCCCGCTCGCGACGTGGAGTGATCTCGCCCCCCCACCGCCCATCGCGCCGCCTCTCGCGTGATTGGCTCGCTTCGCGTCACGTGGGGAAGGCGGAAGAGGAGTATGGGGGAGGAGCTGCGCTGTTAGGGGCGGGGCCGTGGAGTCACGTGGTTGGCAATGATTGACAATAAGTGGGCAGGGATGGCTGTTACGTCAACGTGTACGTCACATCCGGTAAAGAAGTTATATAAATAACGCCCCTTCGTGACGTGCCTCACACTTGCTTCTGTCCCGCGTGCCGTCAACACGAGCTGAGCATGGCGCTGCTGATCGTTGGCGTTCTGCTCTTGGCCCTGCTTGGGATGGAGATCTTCATTTATCTTCGTTGTACGCTTTCCATCTCAGACTTTCACCGCGAGACCACGACGCTGCAAACGGAGAGGATGGGCCAGCAGAATGTGGAGCTCTGTCAGGGGAACAAGACGCCCCATCTGAAGCTACAGTATCAGCAGGAGGAGTTGATGGATAACCGAGAGACTCTCCAGAGAGAGAACAGGGGCCTGGTTCAACAGCTTAAAGAGCGCCAGTTAGAGCTGGAGTCCACGAGAGTGCCTGGCTGCGAGCGTGCGTCTCTCCGTGCGGATTTTCTCCGAGACTGCAATGCAGCACAGCGGCAAATGTCGCTGCGCTGTAAAAAGGAAGGTCTCCGTAGGTCGCTGCGCATCCACCTGAGGGAGTTGAACTTCCTGAATCCACAGAGAGGGCAGGAGCAGTTTAGGCTGCGCGGGAAGCTGGCGCGTCACGAGGAAAAGTGGCACGGCGAAGTGCAGATGCGCAAAGAGTGCCGGCATCTCAATAGACAGCTGAAAGAGCTGAAATGCGCCATTTCTCAAATTTACAAAGATGCCACCACCACCAACGCCACTGCCACCGCCACTGCCACAGCTGCCACCA
The DNA here is from genome assembly GCF_048934315.1 of Petromyzon marinus. Lineage (NCBI taxonomy): Eukaryota > Metazoa > Chordata > Hyperoartia > Petromyzontiformes > Petromyzontidae > Petromyzon > Petromyzon marinus. The sequence goes on from NW_027423213.1 coordinate 138,074, forward strand.
CCGCCACCAAGCCCCAGAAATGAAGAGATGTATTAATTGGGTCCGAAAATGGCTGAAACGCAAGTCGACCATTTTAAAACATTGGGGCAATTTAGAAAATGACACCGCCCCAATTAAAACATTATTCACAAAGACAAACGTTCCCCGTATAGATTCAAGAGACTATTGGGGCAAGTGCTATTAGCAAGGAGCAGCACCTAAGAAGACCTCCACAATACAATCACAAGCACAAACACAAAGGTCCCCCATGTAGCCTCAACACTGTTGGGGAAAGTGTTGTACAATATATATTTATCTATGTTTAACTTATTTTGCATCACATGTAGTCAACCATACCAATGGGAGATGTTGTTAATGAATAGTACAACTTTTGGATTCCATTACAGAGAATCGTTAGTGAGTCGAACAGTTCATAAGTCTGAATAAAATAGTGTACTGTATTTAAATTCACATACTGGAAGTGTTGTAAAATGTATTACGGTTTAACAAAAATTTTGAAGCAATGTTAAAGTCATAACACGGAATATTATACATTTGCAAATAATACTGTAATAAATACTGTATGGTAAACAAAAAATAAAGTTACGTAAATAGGACAAAAAATATGTTTTTAATGTCACTTACCTTGAGTCTGGATGTGGGACCTTTTGTCGGGAGGGGGCATAATGAGTCCCCATAACTGCACACGGGAGGGTTGGGGGTGAACGCCCGCAAGCACACACACACACAACAGCGACAGTCATCCCCCGAATAGCCTAACCAGAATGTTGGGGCAAGTGCTGTTAGCCAGCAGCGCCTATGAAGGCTGGAATGTCGCACGAGGGGGTGCGTGGACAGCACCACGCCCGGCTGCCTTTGTCTCGCCAGTGGTGATATTTACACACCACACCAGGCACTTATTTGAGGCTGAGTCAATCGACGGAAAGCCCAGCAACCATTAATATAATCGTTAAAGGTGTTGGTCGTGAGTGGGAATCGAACTGGGATCGGTGGGATGGTAGACAGTGTTCACCATTGCACTATCTCTCCCCACACACACACTCACAGGGGTATATGCGTCCGTGCACACACGCACAACAAGAAGACAATATTCGCCGTTTGCCCCTAAGTGGCAGTGACATCACCACAGCGCTTTTGTGCGGTGCTTGGTGCATTTTGAGGTCACTTGAAGTGTCGAAGGATGGCTGGCAGGAAGTCATGAATAGACACAGGTACCATGGGTTGACTTAAGGTGATGACGGGCAGATGCAAAAGCCGTGCTCCCCACTGTGCCAAATTTCAGTGTTTCAGTCATATAGCGCTCTGCTCATTGTTATGAGTGTCGCTCCGCTGCCCTACGCTATTGCTGGAGGGCAACTGCCTCCACCTCCCCAGTAGAGTCTTTCATGAACCTCCTCCACATAGGCCTATCGCGACACTGCTGCTACCAGTCATCAGCAAGTTCAATCAGCTCCACATCCTTCTGTACCACATCAGTCCATCTCTTCTGTAGCCCATGCCGCGCCTGTTTAGCATGATCTATCCGCCCAAATTGAAGCTGCTTGGGGATGCGGTGACAGTGCATATAGACTTCATGACCCAGCCAATGGAGCCTGACTTGCCGGAAGAGCCCACTGATGAGCCTTTGTCTAGATATTTTAGGAAATTTTGGCCTCCTCACAATGTCCAGTCTGGTTAAACCCTGGATAGATCGTAGGCAGGCTAGACCAAATGTTTCAAACCATTGCAGATAATCCTATAGAGAGAAATAAGGGAAGGCATAACTGTGGTCCAGAAGACATGAAGGTTTGTATGGAGTAACAGATCAGGTAGCTTCCATACAATGTTACGCAGCTGATGAAAATATAATGCCGCTCGAATGAATCGAAGTGAGACCTCGGCTCCCAAAACAGAGTTGGTCATGAGCACACTGCCCAAGTACGGAAATATCTCCACTCTCTCCACAACTGCCTCAAAATACATGGGGAATTGAGGGAGGGGAGCATTTTGATGATGTAAAATACCCAGGGAGGTGATTTGATTTTGTGGGGCTGATGGTAACGGCCCATATTTTAGTAGCATGTTCCGTGTTTAGATGGAGTGTCTCCAACTCCTTAGAGTGGGCAGTAATCACCAGATCATCCGCATTCATAATATGGTTTAACTATAGAGAGCCATACCATGACCGGACTCGTGCATCGATCAGCCTCCCATTATATCTATACCAGATATAAATTCTACTGGTACATCCATGGAAATCGTCTCATTACTAAGTAGTCAAAGAAAATGTTAAGTCGTGTAGGGGCCAGAGGACATCCATGTCACACATTACTCACATATTCTATCATCCCTTAACTCCATTATATCGATTTCCCATGAGACACAGCAGTTGTTTTTCTATTGTTTATATATGCTTTTCATTACTGTAACTCTGTGTTTTTATTTAGCTTTTGTTATTTTGGTGATCCAGGTCTCTCTTGCAAATGAGAATCATCCTAGTCTCTTTAGTTCTCGCCTGTTTTAACTAAATAAATTACTACTTACTCCATTATGAACTCACCCACTTCCCTTACTTTATGACTCACATAAATACGTCCTCTCCTTCCTCATGAGTCATATATTGACCTGATAACTCAGGCAACCACCTGATAATTCACTGTGCCAACATCACTCACGCACTATTTCACAATCTCACCAATGACCTACTCATCCCATCACTCACTACCTTACTCACCATCCGCTTCCCTCATTGACCCACTGGTAAAATGGAAATACGCAGTCTAACACTCACGTGTTTAAAGAAGCTCCTTCGCAGGTTAGATTGTCTAGATGATTTATTTCACGATAACGTATTTACAACGCAAAAGTACGACTCACATGAACCTTCCCTCGTACAGTACCCTGCATCTGTTCCACCCATCAACACTGACACCACTATATCCTTTGCCATCTAAGAGAAAGGACGTAGAAGACGGTTGAGTCTGCTGGAAGAATGTACCAAGGAAACTGCTGCAAGCTGCCAGGGCGAGGCTGCGTGGGTAGAAAAGGGAGAGCGAGGCCCGCAATTGGGGCGCTAGCTCGGAGACTGAAGGACGACTGCAGGTGGATGACATCGGGGCCGACTGTTGTACATGGTGGAAACCATTAAGAAAGATTGTTCGAGATGAATGTAGTGGAAAACACTGGGGCTGCAGATAGTCATACCCTTGTGAAGCGTGTGAGTTGCACTCTCTTCTCAAAAATGGAACCTGCAAAGAAGCTTCTGGTGGCAGTGGTGGGATACAGTCTACAAGTTCAAGAAGGAAGACCCGCCGAAGAGCTCCTGCAGAGAACGAGTTATCAACCCTAAGCGCTCCAGGTTTTTCAGACTCGGCAAATGGCGGGAGTGAGAGCCGGACCCCGTTGGCAGCCAAGTTCCCGATGGAAGTGGATGCTCCGCCAAAGACCCAAGAACCAGCATCGCCGAACAAAGAAAATTGGCGGCAGCTGTTGGACAGGTTGGACCACCTTACCTCAGTGGTGGATCGACTGATAATTTCGATGATGAAGAAAAGAGAAGAGGAAGGAACAGGTAGTGCGCGGCTGAAGCCAGATCCATCTCCACCATGGACCGCAATGGCGAGGAGAAAGCGCCATAGGGCAGCAGCCATCGCTTCCCCCCGTCGAGCAGCAGGCGGGAACCAATCAAATGACTCAACCACAACTAGAAGCTGTTCAACAGACCTTGACCACCATGCATAAAAATACGGGAGGTGATTGTATTGCATTCATCAAAAGATTTGAAGCAGCTGTCAGAGACAGCCGATTGATTGACGATGAAGTGCTACGACTGCTGCCTACGGTGTTGGATGACAGAGCACTATTGGCCTTCTTTATGATCCCGGAAAATCAACCTGCCACAACCCAACAAGGTTGTCAAGGGATGGCCGATGTTTTCTGTCCTGCGTCCAGCGCAAGGCAGCAATTTTCATCCTGGAGAAGAGGAGATAGCGAGCCACTGATGGCTTATAGAAGTACCTTGCATGCGGTTGCAGATGTGGCATTTCCAAGGATGGACATGACAACCTGAGACGTGCTAGTGGCGGAGCGGCTACAAACTCTCCTCTATCAAAGTGGCATTACATTGCCGATTTTGCCAGAGAGTGAGCAAACTTCAATGTAGTTTGCTAAATGCCTCTGGGCACACACAGATCCCAGGGCACCATGTGAAGTAGCAGCCCATGTGACAAGGGTGATGGAGAATGGAGGAGCAGGAGGACCAATGGAGCCAACAGGGACAGCAACAACAGGGACCGCCGCAATGCCCAGCATGGAGGGTGATCTGCAGGCGACCTTGGAAGAGATGGCTGTGGCCATCCAGGGGTTCAACGATTCAAGGTGTCAACTACAGCATCAGCGACCATGGCACAACCACGGAGGAATTCAGGACCATGCGGTGATGTACTGCTACCACTGCGGGAGGTCGGGCCACATCGCGAGAGGTTGCCGAGGGGAAGTCATCCCGAGACAACCAAGAAACACCCAGGCGTGTCGCCTGTACACCCAGCCAGATCACACGTGCACCTCATTTCCAAAACCCTCATCACCAACATCACTAGCACACCACTCGATCACATCGACCTGGAGTGAAACAACAGGGAAAATTCGGCCAACATCTCGGGCTAAGTGGAAAAAGTTAGTGAGATCGGTCGTAGCAGCAGCGACAGGAGCAGCATGGTGTAAACCGACCCTCCCTGACTCGCCGAGACAGGTGATGTCAATAAACACAGCAACGATAGAAAATGATGTACCACCCACAGATCATGATCTTGGGCTGATAAGGACCGAATGAATCCGATTGCAAAAACAGGATGAAATTATACAGTCATTGGCTGCACAGGCAGCTGAATGTGCTCAAACTGGTCAAAATGGGGAGCCATTCATCCCATGGCGAGGACTCCTGATGAGGTGGGACATGAAGATGCAGCGTTGTTGCCTAGTGGTGCAAAAACCCTTGCAAAAACAGTTGCTACTAGAAGTGCACGCCAAACAACAAATGCACTTGGGCCACCGAAACACATTGCTCACACTGCAGGCTCGATATTTTTGGCCAGTTATGTCAAAAGATGTACGCGAGCGGGTAATCATTGTCAGGAGTGTGCAAAAAGGAAACCTGCTCCCCATCCTATACAGCCTCCACTGCAGTCGATCGCAGTGGTGAGGGTAAACGAACTAGTAGCGTTGGATATCCTGGGTGCATTTCCTAAAACAGCAAGGATAAAATAAATATTTGCTCGAGGGGATGGAGTATTGCACACACTGGCTCGTTGCATGGCCGATAAATGACCAAACGGCTGCAATAATAGCAGAAGCCTTTCTCCATGGCTATGTATTGGACAAGGGCCCCACTGAGAAACGTCTAGCAGGCCAGGGTCAGAATTTTTCTACTAACCTGTTGCGAGAGGTTTGTAATATCGTGGGCACTAAGAAAAATTTGAACGCCACCATACCACCTGCATTGTGATGGACAAGTAGATAGGCTTAACCGCACGCTGTCCGCAATGTTGTGCCATGTTGTAAATGGTGATCAGATGGACTGGGACTTGCACATCCCAGGGGTCCTAGGGGCATATTGTAGAGTGCCACATGCATCGGCCGGGCTCTTCCCCTTCTTTTTGATGTATGGGAGAGACCCTGAGCCACCTATTGAGGACCAACTGGTGGCTTTCCCTGCTAAAGTTGTGTCGTCACCAGCCTCCCTCAGACTGCCACTAAAAAAGCTCTGTGAAGCTCGTGAAGCCGTGATAGCAGAGTCAGGCAGATCGCAAATAGCAAACAAACGGTTGCGGAAATGAACGGAGACGCCTGTACCCTTTGAACAGGGTGATCGGGCCTGGTTACACTGTCCTGAGGTCCGGGTTAGAAAATCCGCCAAACTACACCATCCTTGGCAAAGCCCAGTGGAATTGTTAAAATCCTCTGCCCGCAAAGTGTTCGCATCCAAATGGGACGCCAGAGATGGGTGGTTAATCCGAGTCGCCCTAAACCATATAGAGAACTGACGTCACAAGGGATCGTTCAGGCTCACAAAGCCGTGTCCAGGGGCGTCGTGATGAATGCCAGGGAGGGGAGCATCCTCCTCACAGAAATACTGCCCCGGCACTCTCCTCTCAGGATCGACCGGAATGAAGATGGCCACGATGAGGGAGGCCGACGGACTAATTTAGAGAGGTGCCGAGAAGGAGTGTCACCAGGTCGAATGTGCTGCTCGACCACACCTACAGTACATATTGATGGCTTGTTGTAAATGTAGGGCTAATGATGTTGCGTATTGTTTGCCTAAGAATGTACACCTTCAATAGGGCAGCCCACGTAAGAGTTTGGTGATGATACTGAATGGTCAAGTTGGGTTGTAATGCCTTCCCCCCTTTGATTCAAGCGCCTATGTTAAGCATTAACCCAGAGGTTAAATGTTTTGTACTCCATGCCCACATCACTGAATCCCGTGTGCGATCCCATTGATTCCCACATAGAGTTCCCTATTACTGGTAGGAACGAAGTTGTAAACTGAGTGTACCAGCCTGCAATAGATGAGTGTACCAGCTTGCAATAGATTAATGCGTCCGTCCGTCCCCTTTCAATACTTTAACGAAGTGAAATCTCGTGCTATTGGGGTGTAAAAATAAAATTGCGCAAAATTCCAATGTTCCTACCAGCCCACCCTGCAGGGACCTGTTAAATTAGAGTTTTAGCCGGGACAGATATTTTTATGGGCAGAAGAGGGTGATGTAGGGTACTGTACATGGCAAAAGTTATAGTGGTGTCAGTGGAGATGGGTGGAAACAGGTGCATGGTACCGTACGAGGGAAGGTTCGAGGTAGAAGACGGTAAAGTTTGCTGGAATAATCTTAAATTAAAGCTTTCATGAATGCAGGGATTCATACTCTTTGGTGGAGACGATAGCACAGAGTGGTGTACCTTCTTTATGACTCTGATATTTCCATCCTACCTGCCTATGTCAGCTGTTATTTCCGACTCTTTGTGTCTCTCTCTATGCCTCTCTCTTAGATCTCTCATGCTCACATGTCCTTTGGATTGCACTCTCATGCCTTTGGATTCCACCACTCTTCGATATTACTTTAACATGCTAATCTCTCACATTAACATAGCCCCTTTCATGCCCTCTATGAGGAGGCCGCTCTCCGTTCTTACATTTACATGCTAATTTCTCACATTAACATCACTGGCCCCGCCCACTTATTTATGGCCCTTGGGCTACACCCATTTCAAACTCTTTTAAACATTCTGCCTCAACAGCAGATCATGCTTTGCCATCTGATGACGGACGCTTGTGTTGCACCCGAAACGTCGTGATTTATTTTATTTTATACCTACGTGACTTTACCGAAAGAACCAAAGAGTATGGAAGATACCAAGTCAGCTTCATCCCAATGGTGCTGTTTAGGCGAAAGTTTATCTATGAGTATATATAGGCTGGCTGACAGGTATGAAGTTACTCCTTTGGTGTTAATATACAACAAAAACAGTGATAAATGTATAACCATTGTCATGGGTGAAGTCTTCCCATACTGGATCAGTCATGGAGATTGTTTCACCATACGCCATCATGCTTTTCAACGTGGGTTGATAACGAAAAGGCTCATGGTCAGTTTGTTTGATGTTAACTATAACCGAGAATCAAACTCAAGTGGCCTGATTCATAGTGCAATGCACAAACCATTGTGCCACCGTTTCACTCGTATGTACAAGTTAACAGGGAAATTAAAAACTATGCCATGTTTTTTGTTTACTGTCAATAAAATGAGAAAATAACATTGCCACGTTGGTCAACCCGTCGTCTGAAAATTACGAGATGTACAAGTCAAAAGTCTTAGGTATAATGCAGACAAGGGTTTTGGTAGTTGGACGATTTCATAATGGGTTGCAGGTGACAATCCTAATCAAATGCCATTTTCAAGATCGTGTGCATAAGTCTGTTGTAGACAAAAACAACGGCCTGCTGATAAAGCATGTCCTGCATTCTTACATGTGTAAAGAAGCTCCTTCGCAGGTTTCATTTTCTAGATGATTTATTCCCGACGATAACATATTTACAAGGTGAGAGTGCAACTCACACGTTGCACAAGGCTATGACTATCTGCAGTCCCGGTGGTTTCTAATAGAGTAGATTAATCTCGAACAGTCTTTCTTGATGGTTTCCACCATGTTGATTTCCAACAGTCGGCCCCGATGTCGTCCACCTGCAGTTGTTCTTCAGTCCCCAAGGCATCAGCCCATTTGTGGGCCACACTCCCCCTTATATACCCGCACGGCCACGCCCTGGTAACTTCCAGCAGTTTTCCCCGGTAGATTATCTCAGCAGACTCTATTGTCTTCTACTTCACTTCTCTTGGATGGCAAAGTTTATAGTGGGGGCAGTGGAGATGGGTTGAAACAGGTACAGGTTACTGTACGGGGGAAGGTTCGTGTGAGTCGTATTCTTGCGTTGTAAATACGTTATCATGAAATAAATAATCTATCAAATGGAACCTGCAAAGGAGCTTCTTTACACTGATGTGAGTGTAAGCCTGAGTACAATCTCACGTGTTGTTGCTGTCGAGTATTTTAATTTTACCAGTGGGTCAATGAGGGAAGGGGATGATGATTAATGTAGTGATAGAATGGGTGGGTCATTCTTGAGAGCATGAAAAAGTGCGTGAGGTTGACACAGTGAATGATCGGGTGATTGTGTGATCAGGTAAATATATGACTCATGAGGAGAGAGAGGGAGTATTTACGTGAGTCATAGATTTAAGGAAGTGGGTGAGTTCATAATGGAGTGAGTACCAGTTTATTGAGTTGAACAAGGCGAGAACTAAAGCGACCAGGATGAGTCTCATTTGCAAGAGAGACCTGGATCACCCAAATTACCAAAGCTAAATAAAACACAGAGTTACAGTAATTAAAGCAAACATACTATTTTCTTCTTTCGATAAAGCATATATAAACAATAGAAAGACAACTGCTGTCTCATGAAAAATCGAAGTAATGGAGCTAAGGGATGATAGAATGTGTGAGTAATGTGCGACATGGATGTCCTCTGCCCCCTACACGACTGAACATTTTCTTTGACTACGTAGTTTGAGACGATTTCCATGGATGTACCAGTAGAATTTATCTGGTATATATATAATGGGAGGCTGATCGATGCCTGAGCCGGTCATGGTATGGCTCTCTATTGTTAAACCATATTATGAATGCGGATGATCTGGTGATTACTGCCCACTCTAAGGAGAAGTTGGAGACACTACAGCTAAACATGAAGCATGCTACTAAAATATGGGCCGTTACCATCAGCCCCACTAAAAAAAATCACCTCCCTGGGTATTTTACATCATAAAAATGCTCCCTTCCTCAATTTCTCATGTATTTGGGGCACCTGAGGAGAGAGTGGAGTGGGCAGTGTGCTGATGATCAAGTCCGTTTTGGGAGCCGAGGTCTCATTTAAAATAATTCGAGCAGCATTATATTTTCATCAACTGCTCAACAGTGTGGAAGCTACCTGGCATGTCACTCCATAAAAATCTTCATGTCTTCTCGGCCACAGTTATACCCTTCCTTATCTCTCTCGAAAGGAACATTAAGGTTAGCTTGCCTACGATCTATTCAGGGTTTAACCAGACTGGACTTTGTAAGCTCACAGATTCCTAGAATATCTGGACAAATGCCCATCTGTGGGCTCCTCCAGCAAGCGAGGCTGCGTTGATTGTGTCATGCAGTCCGTATGCAGTCACGGCATCCCCAAGCAGCTTCAATTTGGCTGGATAGATGACTGGTATCAGCAGTGTCATGATCGGCTTCTGTGGAGGAGGTTCATGAAAGGTGCTGCTGGGGAAGTGGAGGCAGTTGCCCTCCAGCAACAGCATAGGGCAGAGGAGCGAGGCTCAAAACAACGAGCAGAGCGCCAAACAACTGACACAAATAAAGTTGGCACAGTGGGGAGCACGGCTGTTGCATCTGCCCATCATCTTCCTAAGTCAATCCATGGCACCTGCGTCTATTACATGACCTCCTGCCAGCCAGCCTTCGACACTTCACGTGGCCTCAAAATGCACCGAGCATGGCACAAGTGCTGTGGTGATGTCACCGCCACTTAGGGGTGAACGACGGTTGTCGCGTTGTTGTTGTGCGTGTGTGCACGGACGCATGCACGCCTGTGAGTCTCGTGTATGGAGAGATAAAGAGAGGCAGCCGGGCAGGGTGCTGGCCATTCACCCCGTGTGCCATTCAGAGCTTCATAGGCGCTTGCCCCAACATTCTGGTAAGGCTATACAGCGGATGATTGTCACTGTTGTGTGTGTGTATGGACGTTCACCCCCCTCCCACCGCCCCCGTGTGTGCAGGGACTCATTACGCCCCCTCCCGACAAGCAGACCGGCATCCGGACTAAAGGTAAGTGACAATAACATTTTTTTTCCATTTAAGTAACTTTATGTTTTGCTCACAATACAGTATTTATTAGAGTGTTGCATGCAAATGTACAATATTTTGTCTTATATATGACTTAGTTGATGTTCTATGGGGTATGTTTGTCTTTCTGAGTAATGTTTTAATTAGGGTGGTGTCATTTTCACAATTTCCCCAATATTTTTAAATGGCCGACTTGCGCTTCAGCAATTTTCGGAACCAATGGCTAAATCTCTTCATCTTCTTGGACTTGGTGGTGGTGGCAGAAGTGGTGGTGGAAACGGTTGCGGTGGTGGAAGCTGTGGCAGCGGCGGTGGAAGTGGCGTCGGTGGTGGTGGCATTGTACATTTGAGACACGGTCCATATTAGCTCTTTCAGCTGGCTACGGAGATGCAGGTTCTCTTCTTGCAGCCTCTTTTCCCCATGCCACATGTCCTCGTGACGCACCAGCTTCCCGCGCAGCCTAAACTGTTCCTGCCCTCTCTGCGGATTCAGGAAGGTCAACTTCCTCAGGTGGGCGTGCAGCGACCTCCGGAGATCTTCGTTTTCACAGCGCAGCGACATTTGCCGCTGTGCTGCATTGCAGTCTCGGAGAAAATCCGCATGGAGAGACTTGCTCTCCCTGCAAGGCACTCTCGTGGGCTCCAGCTCCAACTGGCGCTCTTTAAGCTGTTGAACCAGGCTCCTGATCTCTCTCTGGAGAGTCTCTCGGTTCTCCATGAACTCCTCCAGCTGATGCTGTAGCTCCAGACGGAGCATCTTGCTCTTCTGACAGAGCTCCACATTCTGCAGGCCCATCCTCTCCGTAGACAGCGTCGTGGTCTCATGGTCAAAGTCTGAAATGGAAAGCGTAAAAAGAAGATATATGAAGATCCCCATCCCAAGCATGGCCAAGACCAGAACGCCAACGATCAGCAGCACCATGCTCAGTTCGAGTTGACGGCACGCGGGACAGAAGCAAGTGTGAGACACGTCACGAAGGGGCGTGTTATTTATCGTGACGTCATTACCGGATGTGACGTACACTATGACGTAACAGCCATCTCTGCCCACTTATTGTCAATCATTGCCCACCACGTGACTCCACGGCCCTGCCCCTAACCGTGCAGCTCCTCCCCCATACTCTTCTTCCGCCTTCCCCACGTGACGCGAAGCGAGCCAATCACGCGAGAGGCGGCGCGCGGTCGGCCCCGCGTCCGCTTCCCGCCATTCTTGCAATGGGCGGCGGGGCCGCTCAGGGTGGGGCGCGGGGCGCGGGGGCGAGTTCACTCCACGTCGCGAGTCGGGAGGAGGGACGAGGGGGAGGGGCCAGGAGGGACGAGGGGGAGGGGCCAGGAGGGACGAGGGGGAGGGGCCAGGAGCGGGAGGGGGGCGGAGCTGAGAGCTGCGAAAGTTTGGGGTACCACTACTTGAAAAATATACTGTACCACAGAAATTAGTTTATGTTTAGTTCGATTTAGAACATCTTTCCAATGGTTGCTTAATTTGAAACCAACTTCTCGGTTGAAATTGTGTCTGTGTTTGTAGATCTGAATTGCCTCGTGAACAAATCTCTGATAAAAACCCGTGGGTTTGCAAAGAACCTTGGTATCGGAGAAAATTATATCGTGATCACCCACAGCATTGTAACAGTGATCAGCAAAGAATTCGTTTTGCTGTGTTTCAAATCTGATTTGTGCTCGTGAATTCGGTCAGAGACATGTCGCTTTGTCTCCCCGATATAGCAATCACCGCAGGTACAACTCAATTTGTAAACCCCGGGGTACTGTAAGTCAGGAATGCCATCCTTCACGGATGGGATCAGATCACGAATTTTGTGTACTGTATTGAACCGGACCTGGATCTTGTGTTTGTTTAGAATTTTGGAAATCTTTTTAGTAACGCCTGCTATATATGGTAGTGTGATGGTTTTGGCCGGAGTATCAAGTGGTTGTTTCTGTATGGAGGGAGAAACAGCTTGGCGGATGGTACGGTCAGAGTAACCATTCCTTTTGAGGGCCAGGTGTACATGTTTTAATTCACTGGTCAGGTGGTGTTGGTCCGAAATGCAATGAGCCCTATGGTATGAAGTTTTGATGAGAGAATTCTTTTGGGCTGGGTGGTGGTGGGAATCAGGTTTCAAGTAGGAATCTGTGTGGGTGGGTTTCCTGTAGACAGAATGCCCCAATGAGCCATCAGGTCTCCTCTCAAACAGAACATCTAAGAATGGTAGCTTAAATTTCGATTTAAAGTTTTCGTGACTGCAAGGATTCATCTTCTTTGGTTCTTTCGGTAAAGTCACGTAGAATGAGAATAAAATAATAAATTGATAAAATAAAATAACACAATAATATTCTCACGACGTTTCGGCCACAACACAAGCGGCCTTCATCAGGTGAAGGGGACGAGACTGTCTGGAGGACAGCGCTGGAGTGAGAAAGCCACGCTGAGATCGCGATCTTTAAGCTGTGAGAAGAAACAAAGCGCCTTGACAAAGGAATTAGCATTTAATTTAGCATTGAAATGGCTGAGTGATTAGCTTGTGACTGGTCACAGAAAAGGCTATATTAAAGTTAAAGCATACACATCCGCAAAGGCACCCCTTGACAAAGGAATTAGCATAGAATTTAGCATTGAAATAGCTAAGTTAAAGTATACACATCCGCAGAGGCACTCCTTGACAAAGGAATTAGCATAGAATTTAGCATTGAAATAGCTGAATGATTAGCTTGTAACTGGTCACAGAAATAGCTATGTTAAAGTCAGAGCATATACATTCACCGAGGCACCTAGTACAAATCAAACAGGAGAATTTAGCATTGAAATAACTAGGCGAATTTAGCATTGAAATAACTGAGTGATTAGCTTGTGACTGGTCACAGAAATGGCTGTTGAAGTTAAGGCCTACACATCTGAGCTATTCACTGTAACTGGGTATACAATACAATATATAATGAATACTATATCATGAACCAAAAAAAATACTAAAATATAAATTACCTCAATGTTATCAATAAACTCTATATTCTCCAATCAGCTAAGCTACCAACAATAAGTCGTTATATATCACAATGCTATATGGCGAAAAATGGGTGGATTCTTACCCTCAACTTTAGCAACACGGATAGCTTAACCGTGGTTAATGGTATGGTTTACAACATGGAGTATAACAGCGCCTCGCAGCTGTCTCTCTCCCCCTCCTCTGTTCCGACCATCGATGAACTCGTCCGTCTGAACGGGACCCGTAGCTATCCGTGGTGCTAAAGTTGAGGGTAAGAATCCACCCATTTTTCGCCATATAGCATTGTGATATATAACGACTTATTGTTGGTAGCTTAGCTGATTGGAGAATATAGAGTTTATTGAAAACATTGAGGTAATTTAAATTTTTGTATTTTTTATTGGTTCAGTATATAGTATTCATTATATATTGTATTGTATACCCAGTTACTGTGATTAGCTCAGATGTGTAGGCCTTAACTTCAACATAGCCATTTCTGTGACCAGTCACAAGCTAATCACTCAGTTATTTCAATGCTAAATTCGCCTAGTTATTTCAATGCTACATTCTCTTGTTTGATTTGTACTAGGTGCCTCGGTGAATGTATATGCTCTGACTTTAACATAGCTATTTCTGTGACCAGTTACAAGCTAATCACTCAGCTATTTCAATGCTAAATTCTATGCTAATTCCTTTGTCAAGGGGTGCCTTTGCGGATGTGTATGCTTTAACTGTAACATAGCCTTTTCTGTGACCAGTCACAAGCTAATCACTCAGTCATTTCAATGCTAAATTATATGTTAATTCCTTTGTCAAGGCGCTTTGTTTCTTCTCACAGCTTAAAGATCGCGATCTCAGCGTGGCTTTCTCACTCCAGCGCTGTCCTCCAGACAGTCTCGTCCCCTTCACCTGATGAAGGCCGCTTGTATTGTGGCCGAAACGTCGTGAGAATATTATTGTGTTATTTTATTTTATCAATTTATTATTTTATTCTCATTCTACGTGACTTTACCGAAAGAACCAAAGAAAATGGTAGCTTACCATCTTTCTCCACTTCCATGGTCTTGTTCTTCTGACAGAGCTCCACATTCTGCAGGCCCATCCTCTCCGTTTGCAGCGTCGTGGTCTCGCGGTAAAAGTATGAGATGGAAAGCTTAAAACGAAGATAAATGAAGATCTCCATCCCAAGCATGGCTAACAGAACGCCAACGGTCAACAGGGCCATGCTGAGCTCGTGTTGACGGCACGCGGGACGGAAGGAAGTGTGAGGCACGTCACGAAGGGGCGTGTCCTATATCACCGGATGTGACGTACAGCCATCCCTGCCCGCTTATTGGCAATCATTGCCCACCACGTGACTCCACGGCCCCGCCCCTTACCGCGCAGCTCCTCCCCCATACTCTTCTTCCGCCTTCCCCACGTGACGCGAAGCGAGCCAATCACGCGAGAGGCGGCGCGCGGTAGGCCCCGCGACCGCTTCCCGCCATTCTTGCAATGGGCAGCGGGGCCGCGCAGGGGGGGGGGCGGTGGGGGCGGGGGGGGCGGGGGGGGCGGGGCTGAGTTCACTCCACGTCGCGAACGGGAGGAGGATTGACGAGGGGGAGGGGCCAGGAGGGACGAGGGGGAGGGGCCAGGAAGGACGAGGGGGAGGGGCCAGGAGGGACGAGGGGGAGGGGCCAGGAGCGGGAGGGGGGGAGCCGTGGCGCCGCTCTTGGGCCGCGAGGCCTCCCCCTGGACCCGCGGCGCCACGCGGAGACCGCGACAGCAGCAGCAGGAGGTGGTGGTGGTGGTGTTTGTGGTTGTAGGCACGGGAGAGGTGGTGGTGGTGTTTGTGGTTGTAGGCACGGGAGAGGTGGTGGTGGTGTTTGTGGTTGTAGGCACGGGAGAGGTGGTCACGGACAGGCGGTGAGTGCCGGGTGATGGAGGGGGGGGGATTGCAGGGTGAGTGAGTTAATGAGGAGAATTAATAGGTGAGGAGGGTGAGTGAGTTGAAGGGTGAGGTGAGTGAGTGGGTGAGTGGTGAGTTCACGACAGGGAGATTGGGGCTGAGTGAGTGAACGCAGCGCACGGTAAAGATCCCCTGAGAGCATTCGCAAGAGTTGGACATTGAGTGCCGCTGTCAGGGTCCACACGCAAATTACTCACTTGGCATGATATACAAATTAACCATTGTAAACGATAACTTTAAAAAAGTCCGCTATTTGTCAGAGCTAATGCGATGTGCGTTTTGCATATTTGTAGCACGTTATAACCATCGTCAACATCGTCATTTAGAGTAACCATTAGTCCATACGTGTCACTTGCTAATAGTCCCCGGGTCAATCACAACTTTGCCGTGCGTGCAGGCTTTGTCTCTGGCTGCTCGCTAGGGCTGCGATGCCTTTCCATGCCACAAGATGACGTTCATTGCTCCTTCCACACCGCGACAATATTTACTGCAGTGTTCTATAACGCGGCAGTTGCGTTGCTGAATAACACCGCGTTGTGTAAACTCCCTCGTTACAATGACTAATACAGGGTAAAGCACAGTCCGTGATAACAGCGTGAGATGCGTGTGTCGGCTGAACAAAGACTGAGGCGCGTGGGGAGCATCAGGAAGCATCCAGCAGCATCCCAATGCCTCGTGTGACGCTGTGCCCAGGCAGCCGTACAACCGCACATTCCTACTCGCGCGACGTGGTTCTGTTGACTCAATCGCGTTATATCCACTTAGCATCCGTGTTATAAAACGTGTTCCCTAATACATCCATCGTGCTATATCCAAATGGCGTTATGAAAACACGCGTTGAGGCAGAACGAACTCTATAAACTATTTTTATTTTACCAGGTGAGACCCACTGAGCTATGTGGCTGTTTTCCAGAAGCGACCTGTCCTCAAATGATAGATCAGCTAAATGGCTAATCACGTTAGAAATGTGTAGCACCAGCCACAAATACTTTAGACATGGGATCCCCTTTGACAGGGTCAGTGTCTACTTAGATTCACTCACTCCGCCTATTGTCATGTGGCATGTGCAGCTGCGTCGTGACACTTGGTAGAGTGCTGTCTTTGAGGCAGATAGCTTTACAATCGCGTGCAGTGGTTAATTTGCTTAACAGCTTTACACCGAACTCCTTGCTTGTGGTAAAACATGTTTGCGACTTTGCTGATTGAGAACTATGCAGATTTAGATTTATAGTAACATGTACTTGGTGTGAGATGAACTTCCAAACAATTTCCTTTGCTCAACATCTTGGAATTAATGTCTTTTTAAATGGACAGCTTAAGTGATTCCGTGATATTCTTAGTTTTTTCAGTAAAGTCACGTTGAAAAGAAACAACAAAGTAATAAAATATATATAAAACAAAAAAATTCTCACGACGTTTCGACCATAACTCAAACGGACATCTTCAGGTGTGTTGGTTTGCATAAATTAATTTTTAAACGGCGCATTTATTTATTTATAAAAAAACGTTAGCGCCACGCGCAGCGATTTGGCAGTTTACCCAGGACTAGTCCATCTATATTTTGAAAAGAGGAGGGGGGAGACGAAA
This sequence comes from Petromyzon marinus, assembly GCF_048934315.1. Taxonomy (NCBI): domain Eukaryota; kingdom Metazoa; phylum Chordata; class Hyperoartia; order Petromyzontiformes; family Petromyzontidae; genus Petromyzon; species Petromyzon marinus. The sequence continues at coordinate 155,014 of NW_027423213.1, forward strand.
TTTTTTATAATGTATGCTGTCTGAAAGCCACATATACAAGCACAGAGACAATTTCAACCGAGAAGATGGATTCTATCTTAGCAATCATTGGAAAGATTTGATAAACCATTTCAGTTCTTAATTGATTGTTCACACTTACAGTGATATTATATTGCCTGATTATTTTAATTTTTAATGTAGTCTACATGCTCTTCTGGGGATATTACCCCACATTTACCATTCATTGATGTTCCCTTTGACATTGGTAATTGGCATTGTCACACCATAGTAATTCATGGGCAATTATGTAATTCTCTCTGTCTCTCTCTCTCTGCATCTGTCTGTGTGGGTGTCTCTCTCTGCCGGTGTGTTTTTCTCTATATGCGTCTCTCGTGTGTCTCTTTGTGTGTGCCTCTCTCTGTGTGTGGATGTCTCTCGGTGTCTGTGTATCTCTTTCCTTTTCCACGATGTGGTGTTGTATTTACATGCAAATTCTACCTCTAGCCCCGCCCACTTACCCTTGGGCTGAGCTTATCTCAAGCCAATATAACTTCGTGTTTCAGCAGCTTTCTCGCTATATTTTTTCACCTGATGATGATTGCTTGTGTTGCGATCGAAACGTCGTGATCTATTATTTTTTCTACCTACGTGACTTTACAGAAAGAACCAAAGAGTATTGTGATTGTAATTTTGATTGTGATCGTTGTGGTGGAGGTGGTGATATTGATGGTGGTGTTAACGATAGCGGTGATTTTGGTGGTTGTAATGGTGGTATTGATGGTGGTAATGGTGGTTGACTATTACCCCTCTCGTGTCCTTCCACCACCAGGTTTAAGAATCTGCTGGTGTCTGTGCTGGAGGTGGACGTCGGATATCTGTGCGGTCTGGAGCGGTGGACAATAGACTTCTGCAGCTCAACCAGGTGGACGCACTGGGCAGGGAGCAAGATGGTGGTGGCCTTAGAGACCCACTTACTCCCACAGAGAGCCATAGACTCACTCACAGAGTGCACTCACACAGAGAGCCAAAGTCTCACTGACACAGAGCCATAGGCTCACTCACATGGAGACACATAGACTCACTCACACAGAGAACCATTGATTAACTCATTGTTTTTTTCAGTAAAGTCACTAATGTAGAAATACCATAAAATTATATTAAAATAAATCAATCACGACGTTTCGACCACAACACAAGCGATCTTGCAACACAAGATCTTGCAACACAAGATGGCTTGTGTTGCGGTCGAAACGTCGTGATTGATTTATTTTAATATAATTTTATGGTATTTCTACATACGTGACTTTACCGAAAAAAACAATGAGTAATTTATGCAGTCACGAAAGCTTTAATTCTTTATTAACACACTTCTACGGGGAAGTTACCTTTACAATTCTGTACTAAACTAATTGCGCCCCCTTACATTTTCCTGCCCCTCCCTCTTCTGCTGCTGCTGCCGTGCCCCTTGCTTTCTTCGGACCCTCCCCCCACCTCTACTACTTATTTTAAGCCTCTGTCTGTTCATCCCTCCGGCCCCATTTTTCTTGCTTCTCTGTCCGTCTTTCCTCTTCTTACCTCTTGTGTCCCTGTATATGTATTTCTGCTATCTTATACCTCGTATTTGTTCACTCTGTCTATGCTGGTATGTTCAACCCAGAGGATGAACACGAAATTTAGCACTCTTCTGAAATTCGTGGTCTGCCAGGCAAGTGTCTAACTGTGTCGTTGGCCGACTGGTATTGCATCACGTAAATTTTTCTTAGGTTTTTTGAATTCTCGTCTCTCATCTTCTTGTTGTATTTACCTCCGTGCAGTTTAACGCTCTCTATGTGTTTGCGTTGATGTCACCCTATTTGCTATTTGTTTTTACACCTGATGAAGAGCGCTTGTGTTGCGGTCGAAACGTCGTGCTTGATTTATTTTAATATAATTTTATGGTATTTCTACATACGTGACTTTACCGAAAAAACAATGAGTTAATCAATGGTTCTCTGTGTGAGTGAGTCTATGTGTCTCCATGTGAGTGAGCCTATGGCTCTGTGTCAGTGAGACTTTGGCTCTCTGTGTGAGTGTACTCTGTGAGTGAGTCTATGGCTCTCTGTGGGAGTAAGTGGGTCTCTAAGGCCACAACCATCTTGCCCCCTGCCCAGTGCGTCCACCTGATTGAGCTGCAGAAGTCTATTGTCCACCGCTCCAGACCGCACAGATATCCGACGTCCACCTCCAGCACAAACACCAGCAGATTCTTAAACCTGGTGGTGGAAGTAAGGACACGAGAGGGGTAATAGTCAACCACCATTACCACCATCAATACCACCATTACAACCACCAAAATCACCGCTATCGTTAACACCACCATCAATATCACCACCTCCACCAGAACGATCACAATCAAAATTACAATCACAATACTCTTTGGTTCTTTCGGTAAAGTCACGTAGGTAGAAAAAAAATATAGATCACGACGTTTCGATCGCAACACAAGCAACCATCATCAGGTGAAAAAATATAGCGAGAAAGCTGCTGAAACACGAAGTTATATTGGCTTGAGATAAGCTCAGCCCAAGGGTAAGTGGGCGGGGCTAGAGGTAGAATTTGCATGTAAATACGACACCACATCGTGGAAAAGGAAAGAGAGACACAGACACCGAGAGACATCCACACACAGAGAGAGGCACACACAAAGAGACACACGAGAGACACATATAGAGAAAAACACACCGGCAGAGAGAGACACCCACACAGACAGATGCAGAGAGAGATAGACACAGAGAGAATTACATAATTGCCCATGAATTACTATGGTGTGACAATGCCAATTACCAATGTCAAAGGGAACATCAATGAATGGTAAATGTGGGGTAATATCCCCAGAAGCGCATGTAGACTACATTAAAAAATAAAATAATCAGGCAATATAATATCACATATGGGTTCAGTTTAAAGTTTACTTATGACAAATAATACTGAAATAATTGTGCTCCATAGATTATCTTAATGGTCAAGTTACATAACCATCACGGAATCACTTAAGCTGACCATTTAAAAAGACATTAATTGCAAGATGTTGAGCAAAGGAAATTGTTTGGAAGTTCATCTCACACTAAGTACATGTTACTATAAATCTAAATCTGCATAGTTCTCGATCAGCAAAGTCGCAAACATGTTTTACCACAAGCAAGGAGTTCGGTGTAAAGCTGTTAAGCAAATTAATCACTGCACACGGTTGTAAAGCTCTCTGCCTCAAAGACAGCACTCTACCAAGTGTCACGACGCAGCTGCACACGCCGCATGACAATAGGCGGAATGAGTGACTATGTAGACACTGACCCTGTCAAAGGGGATCCCATGTCTAGAGTATTTGTGGCTGGTGCTACACATTTCTAACGTGATTAGCGATTTAGCTGATCTATCATTTGTGGACAGGTCACTTCTGGAAAACAGCCACATAGCTCATTGGGTCTCACCTGGCAAAATAAAATAGTTTATAGAGTTCGTTCTGCCTTAACGCGTGTTTTCATAACGCTATTTGGATATAGCACGATGGATGTATTAGGGAACACGTTTTATAACGTGGATGCTAAGTGGATATAACGCGATTGAGTCAACAGAACCACGTCGCGTGAGTAGGAATGTGCGGTTGTACGGCTGCCTGGGCACAGCGTCACACGAGGCATTGGGATGCTGCTGGATGCTTCCTGATGCTCCCCACGCGCCTCAGTCTTTGTTCAGCCGACACACGCATCTCACGCTGTTATCACGGACTGTGCTTTGCCCTGTATTAGTCATTGTAACGAGGGAGTTTACGTAACGCGGTGTTCTTCAGCAACGCAACTACCGCGTTACAGAACACTGCAGTAAATATTGTCGCGGTGTGGAAGGAGCAATGAACGTCATCTTGTGGCATGGAAAGGCATCGCAGCCCTAGCGAGCAGCCAGAGACAAAGCCTGCACGCACGGCAAAGTTGTGATTGACCGGGGGACTATTAGCAAGTGACACGTATGGACTAATGGTTACTCTAAATGACGATGTTGACGTTGGTTATAACGTGCTACAAATATGCCAAACGCACATCGCATTAGTTCTGACAAATAGCGGACTTTTTTAAAAGTTATCGTTTACAATTGTTAATTTGTATATCATGCCAAGTGAGTAATTTGCGTGTGGACCCTGACAGCGGCACTCAATGTCCAACTCTTGCGAATGCTCTCAGGGGATCTTTACCGTGCGCTGCGTTCACTCACTCAGCCCCAATCTCCCTGTCGTGAACTCACCACTCACCCACTCACTCACCTCACCCTTCAACTCACTCACCCTCCTCACCTATTAATTCTCCTCATTAACTCACTCACCCTGCAATCCACTCCCTCACCCCCCCTCCATCACCCGGCACTCACCGCCTGTCCGTGACCACCTCTCCCGTGCCTACAACCACAAACACCACCACCACCTCCTGCTGCTGCTGTCGCGATTTCTCCCCATGAGCGAAGCTCCGTGGCGAAGGTGTCAGGAATTAATTCGGATTGATGGATCTGTTGGTAATTTATGCGATTAGAAGTACAATCCAAGACAAAATAGTTTAGATGGAAAAATTATTACTATACTTATAAACGACGGATGGTTATCACTCGGTCTGTCACGATACCTTCACGGCCACCGATGGTTCCCGTCTTGAGAATTAGGCCTTTGTCAATGACGCGTGTGTTTTTAGTGATATGGATGGTGTACAGTAGGCCAGTGTTTCGCCACGGAGCTTCGCTCACGGGGAGAAATCGTATTAAACCGGTTTCCTTATACAATTCCGTCCACGAATTAATTAATCTCCCGTGAGACAGCATGCACCCCACCGCACAACCTCAATCCAAGCCATTTCTGTAATCATCTGATCTTGCCGATGGATCTATTGATATATTTGTGCCTTTGGGAATAACTGTTTTGATCGCCTTTTCGTATGAATTTCGTCATGTAATCTTTAAGCACCTTCGTTAATGATCGCCGCACATACTCGCGTACTCTACAGAATACTCAACTGTTCCATGACCCAATGTGCTAACAACGTGATAAGGGTTTCTTATGATCTCTGAATGAACGCCGTACTGTGTGTGCAAATTCCAGTATAATCTTTCATAATAGAGTATCAAGGTTTGTTTTGTTTAGATGTTTAACGACTCTCTCTCTCTCACCAACTGAGCTCGCGTTATGCAGCGGAATTAACCACAGGTGCTGTTGTCAAAGTGAAACAACGCAGTCGTGATGGTTACTGTGATGATACTGTGTTGAAATTCCAAGATCGAGATTTCGCATATTATATTAGAATTAAAGTTTAGTTAGAAAATAAAATTGATTAACGCATAAGTGATTGTGTGATTCTTTCCTGAAATCTATGCATAAGAACTGGTTCTGCGTAGAGATATGAACTTGGTGACCTTACATAAACACTCTAATCCATACTCAGTAAATATTAAAGCAAGAATAATTGTATTATACTAATCGATAATACGAAGTTAAACAATGAAGCCGAGTTGACTCTGGCATACTCGCATCACACTAACATAACTGCATACGATTAATTATATTATCCCGATTGATAACCAACCCTCGTCAACGAGGCGGGGCCTGATTATCTTAAAGGCTGTCATTAACAACCACACCCACTCGCATAATTTATACGCATGATTACCCAAATTAACATAATTGCAGATAAATTATGCAAATTTAAAACTTCATTTAATATTACTATTTTCATCAAATTTTCATTACCCACATATACAACAACCTCGACATCGTCCTGCCATCCGTCGACAAAGACGACTTGTCTTCTCTCAAAGTTTCAAGATGCATCCAGGCCCACCTGCTCTTGCAACGACATAAGGGGTTGGCGGCGTATACTGTGCCTAGTGAGATGCGTGATACACCCGAAGATGTGGAGCCCATCCAAGCCTGTGCTTCAACCCAAGGCGGAGGCTGGCGGGGGGGGATGGCATGGTGTGACAGGATGAACAACTTCGATGGCAAGATACCTCTCCTCATCCTGAGAGCGGGCACCACAGTCATCCACCTGACTGTCCACCACTCCACTGCACCCGAAGGCGAGTCGCCTTCGGCCCCTGAATCCACCTCACTCATTACGTTCGGTCGGTTTTCATTCCCGTCGTGTGTCGGTGCATGAGGGTTCAGATTTTGCTCAGGCTGACTGGCTGCTCCGACCGGGTCGGTGATTGGAGTTGGTCCATAGAGCGATTGCTGTGACCGCAGGTTCATCCGCTGTTATCGGATTGATAGAGGGGGTTGAAATCAGAATGTTCGTCGATACTGGTGCATCCGCGACTATCATTTCCAAGTTGATTTTTAACATTCTGCCCCCTAAATGTCGTACCCTATGTCCCGTCAGGGTTCCGTGCTTTTATGCAAATGGATTCTCATTGGGCCTCACTGGGAAAATAAGAGCGGAGGTGTGTATTGGAGATATTAAATTGACGAGGCCAGTTCTTGTATCAACGTCCCTTGCTGTTCCTTGCTTGCTCAGGACTGACTTCTTGAGGCAGATGCCCCTGAAAATTTTGATCGATCAAGGTTCCCTTGAGTTACCATTGGGCCATCAAATGGCCTTTTGCCTTCTCCCACTCGATTGTTCTTTGCCAACGCTACTGTACAAGCGCTTGCGAGTAAGACCGTAAAGATTCCCCCCAGCATGCAAATGTTGGTTCCTTTACGATTGCGCAAGCCGCTAGACCAGGAGGCGACTGAGGGTGGAATTCTTCTAGGATCCTCAAACAAAGACATTCGTGGTTTGCCGTTGGTGGGGGCCCAAACTATCATATCCAATTGCCAGGAACCGCTCATTCAAGTCCTGAAGGCAGGGTTGGACATGTTTGTCATTCAGGAGGGCACCGTGCTAGCTCACGTGTCGTCCATCCTTCACGAGGGAAACATCATTGGCGGTGTAGGGGGTCACGTTGAATACGAAGCCGCAACAGGTTTCTGATGAAAAGTGGATGGATACGCTTTGTTCCGAAAATTCGGAATTGTTCGAGTCCCAGAGTCACCACATCGATATGGGCGACGCCGCTCCCATCCAGCAGAACCCCTACCGGCTGAGCCCTATGGAAAAAGAACACGTACAGCTGGCAGTTGATGAAACGTTGGCCGCCGATATTATCTCACCATCCACCAGCCCGTGGGGAGCCCCGATTGCTCTTGTTAAAAAGGCAGGATGGTAGTTTGCACTTCTGTGTTGACTTCTGTAAGCTTAATAAGATCTCTGTAGCTGACCCGTACCCTCTTCCTCGGATGGACGATTCCTTGGACGCTCTCGCAGGGGCATATTATTTTTCGACTCTTGACCTATCTTGATTTTCGCAGTTGCCCTTGGATGAATCCTCTAAACCGAAGACAGCTTTTCGCACATCACAAGGCTTATTTGAATTAAATCAGCTTACGATGGGTCTTCACTCCACTCGGCTACGTTCCAGCGATTGACGGAACTAGTTCTGGCAGGCCTTCAGTGGGACTCATGCCTAATATATCTGGACGATGTTATCGTTTTTAGCCGTACGTTTAAAAAACATCTGCAGAAGTGTCAACCTGCTCCAAAAATGGGTTCGGTATCTTGGCCACATAGTCAGTAAATCAGGGATAGCGATGGACCTGAACAAAACCACATGTGTCCATACTTGGCTGACCCCCACGTCGGTGGGGAAGGAGGTGTGGAGTTTCATTGGATTTGCATCCTATTACCGCCGTTTTGTCACCGGGTTTGCCACGATCGCCAAACCTCTCCACGCCCTGACGGCAAAAGGTGAGAAGTTCCATTGGGGGCAGTAGGAGGAGGCCACATTTGTTGTGCTCTGGGATGGCTTGGTGAACGCCCCTCCCCTCCACTACCCCGACTTTTCCTTGCCGTTCATCCTTGATACGTATGCTAGCAACACCGGAATTGGCGCTGTTCTGTCTCAAGTCGTTATGGCATGGAAAGTGTTGTAGCATATGGCAGCAGAGTCATGTCTCCGGCGGAACTTTTGGCAACTGTTTTTTTTTGTGCAACAGTATCACGCCTATCTTTATGGCAGACGCTTTGAGATGCTCTCTGACCATGCAGCGCTACAGTACGCGCTGCATATTGAGCAACCATCTGACCAATTTTCATGTTGGTTGGAAGTCCACCAGGACTATTGCATTACTGTTTCCTTTTGTAAAGGTACCCAACACACGAACGCGGATGCCCTTTCGCGATTACCAACGAGCGACGGGTGAACGTGTTTCTCGGGCCGGGGCGCTGTAAGGCACCTGCTGAAGACTCGCCTCGTCCCCTTCTGGCATTGGCTGAGGTTGACATCTCTGAGGAAAGCCGACGGTCCTGTTGCGCATGACGCCGTTATTGGCATGAACCATGCAGACTTCGGACGCCTTCAGGTGGAAGACGCTTCCCTGTTCAAGTTACAACGCCGTGTCAAGGAGGTGGACGGGGGTGGTGAATCGACGGGGTGTAGCCTCTGTCATCCTCAGAGGCAGATTGCTCATGCATTGGAATGGAGGATTGACACGTTACAACATTGTCGTGCCTACTGCCCTACGGAGTAAAGTCATCTGGGCTGTGCATGAGCGACTGTTGCACCTTGGGGTGCATAAGATGCTAGCCACACTTAAGCTCGACTTCTTCTGGCCTGGCATGGTGGAAGATGTCGCTATTGTATTCAAGGGGTGTGTGCAGTGTGCACGGCGGAAACCCCCGTCCAAACTCTGCTGTCCACCATTGCAATCCATTCAGGTTTCCCGCATAAATGAGCTGGTCGCTCTTGTTATCCTTGGTCCATTTCCTACCACCCCTCGTGGCAATAAGTATTTACTGGTGGGCGTCAAATATTTTAGCCGATGGCTTGGCCGCCGCCCAACCAATCGGATTTGGCCATCACCGAGGCATTCCTTGATTGCTATGTGATGGACAAGGGGGGCCCTGAGCATCTTCTGACCGATCAGGGCAAGGAATTTTCTTCAAAATTGCTGCGGGAGGTGTACGACTTGTTGGGAACAAAGAAAATACGCACGTCACCATACCACCCCCAGACGGATGGAATGGTGGAGCGGCTGCAGAGGACTCTGACCTCCATGTTGAGCCATCAGGTCAGTGAGTCCCAGCTTGACTGGGACTTGCATGTTACCGGGGTCCTAGCTGCCTATAGAATGGCCCCTCACCCATCCACCGGCTTCTCACCATTTTTTAAATGTATGGAAGAGAACACGACCCCCAGATTGATGTCCAATTATGAACCGAGCCAAACAAGGCTAAATCTAAAATTTCGGAGTCCATGCGCTTTACCCTTCAGAGGCTTTCAGAAGCACGCGAGGTTTCCAGAGAGAATTCCAATTCGTGCCAATTGTCAAATGAGCAGCTGAGGGGTCTCCATCTTTCCGGACATGAGTGGGCTTCAGGCGACAGAGCCTGGCTGCACTGTCCCCACATACTGGTGGGTACTTCACCGAAATTGTTTAAACCCTGGAGGGGGACGTTTGGCGTGATTCGGTTCGTTTGGCTTCAGTGTGAAAAAAATTTGCTTGGGTCGGCGGAGTTGGTTTGTACATCCCTCTCGCCTCAAGCCTTTCATCACGCTGCGTGAATTCATCCCATCTACACTACACAGGGGCCAAGTGTCAGATGTGTCTGGCGAGCTGAGGTGTGTACCCACTGAGGTTGGTTCTCAGGGGAGTCATGTGATCCCATCCTCAGATGCCGCACGTTTAACATCCCCCAAGCCGCCACCTGCGCCATCTTCACAATCTTCGGGAGCGGAAGGCTCGTCTGCCCGGCCGACTGCTCTTTGCTCGATGGGACATTTTGAAATTCCCCCTGGGACCCCCGAGGAGAGTACGCCCACCTCTCCTGGGAGCCTGGCCACAAGAACTCGATCAAAGACTCTTCGGTTTTTGTATATATTGTATATATTGTATAGATGGGTTGAAGTATTTATTTGTTGATGCACACTAACGGGTTGTTCGTTTTGTTCTTTTATTGAAGGGGGAGTTGACAAAGGGGCCCCAAGTGAGGGCTAGGGGGGGTCACGTGGTTGGGATCCAGATCCTGCTCTAGGATTCTGTAAGGTGTTCGTGACCAAGGGTGGAGCCAGCCATGCCGCAGAGAATATAAGCCGGGTCCCGAGAGGGACCAGGGTTGTTGTTGTTGTTGTTGTTTTTCATCCTGGAAGAAACATTCGTCGACGGTCTACGTTCTATGATCTACGTTCTCCGTTCAACGAGTCTCCAACACGTGTACCTGGACCCGAGCTGTTGGTCCCGGTCTGTAGTAGCTAGTTACTTTGTAATTAGTGTAGTTAGCCTGGTGGTCACCACCATAGGTTGTTATTCTAAGGGGAAGTTACCCTGTGTGTTGGAGTTAAATAAATGTGTTGCCTCCAAGTCTACGTCTGCGACTCAGTTGAACTCACTACACATTTACAACTTAGAGCGTTATTACTACGGCTATCAGTCAGCCCTGATGGTTTCCACCTTATCGCTCCACAATTAGTTTGTCCCAATCTCGTCCACCTTGTTCTTTGTGCATCCCCGGGCAAGTGCGGAGATCGCGGGCCTCGCTCCCCTAATATACCCCCTTGGCCCCGCCCCTATCAGACAGTGCCCCCACTCCACTGTGGCAAGTGTATTGTTTATTGGATAATTTATTATCATCAATACAGTACCTTCCGGCCACCTGTTTCTAATTATCTGTCTGAAACTCATCCCTAAGTTTTTGTGTTGAATATAATGGGAAAATATTTTCTGATCACGAAATTTTGTTTGACTCGTGTTTTTTCCAGAACTCATCCATTTCTAAAGTAGAGGGAAGCCAGTACTATGCATGATGTTCTCAGGCTCATGTCTAATCTGACATTATCATGTTGGAGGACTTCTGACATCCGACTGATGACGTTCATGATGGTCATGGCCTTTCTTTTAGTGAACAGAAAAACACATTGTATCAGTTCAATACTGTAAAATACAGTAATTGAGAAAAAAAGGCAATCGGAGGGGTAACCATCTCGTAAATATTAAAAATGAAATGTTTTTGTTTAAAAGAGCCTGCGGCAGTGGCACCAGGTCAATGGCAATTATGAATGCCTATCATTGTTGGCACTTTCCAAGGAATAGCTCATGTTAATGTCCCACAAAGAGGTACTCATCAACTCCAGAGGGATGAAAGGATGATTCAGTACCTTATCGAGATATTAAGTTATTATCTTTAATGCTAGCTCTCTGTCTTATTGGACCCCTCACCCTCCAAAAACTATTGACAATGGCCATCAAAATCATTTGGAACAATATGACATGGTTCAAACGAATAACTGCCCACTGGAAGCATTTCTGAAGACAACAGATGAATAATTTAGAGAATGCAGAAATCTCTTGTCAACCTTAATTCACTGTGTTCCACTAAATCTTCTCATCTCAACTAATTTTTTTCATCTGCTTCCTTTTCCCTTCCATAATTTGGCCACCATTGCATTGTTAATGTTGACCTTACATCTGATGTGCTAGATTATCACCTGCCAACTCTAGTTGGCAGGTGATTATCTAGCTAGTTTTATATATAGGATTTTTTACGGAAAAAACTTTTTTTGCCGTTGGTCAGTTCCATTCTTTGTCCAATTTTAGCTCAAAAGAGAATGCGTCCTGCCTTGAATCTCGTTGAAAATTTCACGCACAACGAGGCTGCTACAGAGAGCAATGCACATTATACAATCGGCAAGCCAATGTTTTATTCGTATATGTGACATTTAGTAAGATCAAGTGCAGATGCAAATGTAATTTCATTATTTGTGCAGTCATTGATGACCTGGCTGAGGCCATGAAATATCTGCACTAGAAAAGTCGCTCAATAACAGGAAGCTGATGAAGGATATTGGCAGTACCAGCTTCGCGCTCTGCCCTTGGAGCTGCCTGGCTACTGTTTTCATGCCTTCTTGACTGATAGCATGACTGAACTATTAATGGGGATGATATAACGCTCTAACGTTGTTCACGTCTCACAGCCGGAATACTGCCGACTGCTTCGCTCCTGACAAAGCGCTGATACACCGCTGGATCGAGTAGGATGGTCCTTGTGGCGAGGCTCTCAAAGTGGAAGATACCAAATCAGCTTCAACCCAATGGTGGTGTTTAGGAGAGCATTTATCTATGAGTATATATAGGCTGGCTGACAGATATGAAGTTATTCCTTCGGTGGTAATAAACAACAACAATAATAATAATTGTTACCCTTTGTCATACCACTTATGGGTGAAGTCTTTCCATACTGGATAAGTCGTGCAGATTGCTTGACCATACTCCATCATGCTTGTCAACGTGGGTTGATGACGAGAAGGCTCAAGGCCAGTTTGCTTGATGGTAACTATGACTGAGAATCAAACTAAAGTGGTCTGATTCATATTGCAATGGCCAACCATTGTGCCACCGTTACACTCGTATGCATAAGTTAACAGGGAAAAAAACTATACCGTTTTTGTTACTGTGAATAAAATGACAAAATAACATTGCCACTTTGGTCAACTCGTCGTCTTGAAATTACGGAATGTACAAATCTAAAGTCTTAGGTATAATGGAAAGAAGGGTTTTGCTAATTGGGCGATCTCAGAATGGGTAGCAGGTGGCAATCCTAATCAAATGCCATTTTTCATATTTCATGTGTTTAGGTCTGTTGTAGACAAAAAACGGCCTGCGATGAAACATGTCCTCTATTCCGACATGTGTAAAGAAGCTTATTCGCAGGGTGCATTTTCATGATGATTTATTTCACGATAACATATTTACAGGCGAGAGTACGACTCACACGTTTCACAAGGCTATAACTACCGCAGTCCTGGTGGTTTCTAATAGAGTAATATCGAACAGTCTTTGTTGATGGTTTCTCCCATGTAGATCTCCAACAGTCGGCCCCGATGTCGTCCACCTGCAGTTGTTCTTCAGTCCCCAAGGAATCAACCCATTCGCGGGCCTCGCTCCCCCTTATATACCCCTACGGCCACGTCCTGGTAACTTCCAGCACTTGCCCCCGGTAGATTCTATCAGCAAACTCTATCGTCATCTACTTCCCTTCTCTTCGATGGCAAAGGTTATAGTGGTGTCAGTGTTGATGGGTGGAGACAGGTACAGGGTACTTTACGGGGGAAGGTTCGTAAAAGTCGTACTCCTGCGTTGTAAATACTTTATGGTGAAATAAATCATCAAGAAATTGGAACCTGCAAAGGAACTTCTTTACACATGTGAGTGTAAGCCTGAGTACAATCTCACGTGTTGTTGCTGTAGAGTATTTTCATTTTACCAGTGGGTCAATGAGATAAGGGGATGGTGATTAAGGTAGTGAGTGATAGGATGGGTGGGTCATTCTTGAGAGCATGAAAAAGTGCGTGAGTGAGGTTGACACAGTGAATGATCAGGTGATTGTGTGAATGATCAGGTAAATATATGACTCATGAGGAGGGAGAGGGAGCATTTATGTAAGTCATAGAGTAAGGGAAGTGGGTGAGTTCATAATGGAGTGAGTGAGTACCAGTTTATTTAGTTGAACAAGGCGAGAACTAAAGCGACCAGGATGAGTCTCATTTGCAAGAGAGACCTGGATCACCCAAATGACCATAGCTAAATAAACACACAGAGTTACAGTAATGAAAGCAAATATAAATAATACAAAACAACTGATGCGTCACATGGGAAATTGACGTAATGGAGTTAAGGGATGATAGAATATTTGAGTAAGGTGCGACACGGGTGTCCTCTGGCCCTTTCACGACTTAACATTTTTTTTGACTACGTAGTTTGAGACGATTTCCATGGATGTACCAGTAGAATCTATATCTGGTATAGATATAATGGGAGGCTGATCGATGCCCCAGTCCGGTCATGGTATGGCTCTCTATTGTTAAACCATATTATGAATGCGGATGATCTGGTGATTACTTCCCACTCTAAGGAGAAGTTGGAGACACTACAGCTAAACATGGAGCATTCTCCTAAATTATGGGCCATTACCATCAGCCTCACAAAAACAAATCACCTCCATGGGTATTTTACATCATCAAAATGCTCCCCTCCCTCAATTCCCCATGTGTTTTGGGGCAGTTGTGGAGAGAGTGGAGATATTTCCGTACTTGGGCAGTGTGCTGATGACCAACTCTGTTTCAGTAGCCGAGGTCTCACTTCGAATCATTCGAGCGGCATTCTATTTTCATCAGCTGCTGAATACTGTGTGGAAGCTACCTGGCATGTCACTCCATACAAACCTTCATGTCTTCTGGACCGCAGTTATGCCCTCCCGTATGTCTCTCGAAAGGAACATCTGCACTGGGTGAAACATTTTGGTTAGCCCACGATCTATCCAGGGCTTAACGAGACTGGACTTTGTGAGGAGCTCAGATTCCTGGAATATCTGGACAAATGCCCATCTGTGGGCTCCTCCAGCAATCGAGGCTGCGTTGGTTGTGTCATGCAGTCCGGATGCACAGCCACGGCATCCCCAGGCAGCTTCAATTTGGCTGGATAGATGGTGCTAAATGGGCGTGGTACGGGCTAGAGAAGAGATGGACTGATGTGGTACAGAAGGATGTGGAGCTGATTGGACTTATTGATGACTGGTATCAGCAGTGTCACGATCGGCTTCTGTGGAGGAGGTTCATGAAAAGCGCTGCTGGGGAGGTGGAGGCAGTCGCCCTCCAGCAACAGCATAGGGCAGAGGAGCAAGGCTCAAAACAACGAGCAGAGCGCCAAACAACTGACACAAATAAAGTTGGCACAGTGGGGAGCACGGCTGTTGCATCTGCCGATCATTTTCCTCAGTCAATCCATGGCACCTGCGTCTATTTACATGACCTCCTGCCAGCCAGTCTTCGACACTTCACGTGGCCTCAAAATGCACTGAGAATGGCACAAGTGCTGTGGTGATACTCTTTGGTTATATTGGATAAAGTCACGTAGGCAAAAAATAAAATAACAAAAATCACGACGTTTCGGCCACAACACAAGCGGCCTTCATCAGGTGAAGGGACAAGACTGTCTGGAGGACAGCAAAAGCTTTAAATCTGCTGTGGTGATGTCACCGCCACTTAGGGGTGAACGACGGTTGTTCCGTTGTTGTTGTGCGTGTGTGCACGGACGTATGTACGCCTGTGAGTCTCGTGTATGGAGAGAGAAAGAGAGGCAGCCGTGCGTTGTGCTGGCCTGTGTGCCATTCTGAGCTTCATAGGCGCTGCTCACTAACAGCGCTTGCCCCAACATTCTGGTAAGGCTATACGGCGAATGATTGTCGCTGTTGTGTGTGTGTATGGACGTTCACCCCCCTCCCACCGCCCCCGTGTGTGCAGTTTTAGGGACTCATTACGCCCCCTCCCGACAAGCAGGCCAGCATCCGAACTAAAGGTAAGTGACAATAAAACAGATTTTTTTTATTCCATTTAAGTAACTTTATGTTTTGCTCACAATACAGTATTTATTACATTGTTGCATGCAAATGTACGATATTTTGTCTTACATATGACTTTGACAATGTTTCCATGTTTTGCTGAACCGTGATAACATCTTGAAAAACTTACAGTATGTGGATTTAAATACAGTACACTATTGTATTCAGACTTATGAACCGTTCGACTTACGGACAGTTCTCAGGAATGGAACCGATAAGTTGTATTATTCGCTAACAGCACCTTCCATTGGTATGGTTGACTACATACAATGCAAAGAAAGTTAAATATAGATACATATATATTGTACAGCACTTTCCCCAATAGTATGTTGATGTTCTATGGGGTATGTTTGTCTTTCTGAGTAATGTTTTAATTGGGGCGGTGTCATTTTCACAATTTCCCCAATGTTTTTACATTGGCCGACTTGCGCTTCAGCAATTTTCGCACCCAATGGATAAATCTCTTCTTCTTCTTCTTGGGCTTGGTGGTGGCAGAAGTGGTGGTGGAAGCTGTGGCAGGGGCGGTGGAAGGGGCATCGGTGGCATCATGGTACATTTGAGACACGGCGCATTTCAATTCTTTCAGCTGGCTACTGAGATGAAGGTTCTCTTCATGCAGCCTCTTTTCCCCATGCCACATGTCCTCGTGACGCACCAGCTTCCCGCGTAGCCTAAACTGTTCCTGGCCTCTCTGCGGATCCAGGAAGTTCAACTCCGTCAGGTGGGCGTGCAGCGACCTCCGGAGATCTTTGTTTTCACAGCGCAGCGACATTTGCCGCTGTGCTGCATTGCAGTCTCGGAGAAAATCCGCATGGAGAGACTTGCTCTCCCTGCAAGGCACTCTCGTGGACTCCAGCTCCAACTGGCACTCTTTAAGCTGTTGAACCAGGCTCCTGTTCTCTCTCTGGAGAGTCTCTCGGTTCTCCATCAACTCCTCCTGCTGCTGCTGTAGCTCCAGACGGAGCATCTTGTTCTTCTGACAGAGCTCCACATTCTGCAGGCTCATCCTCTCCGTAGACAACGTCGTGACCTCATGGTCAAAGTCTGAAATGGAAAGCGTAAAAAGAAGATAAATGAAGATCCCCATCCCAAGCATGGCCAAGACCAGAACGTCAACGATCAGCAGCACCATGCTCAGCTCGTGTTGACGGCACGCGGGACGGAAGGAAGTGTGAGACGCGTCACGAAGGGGCGTGTTATTTATACAAACGTCATTACCGGATGTGACGTACGCTATGACGTAAGCCATCCCTGCCCACTTATTGGCAATCATTGCCCATCACGTGACTCGACAGCCCCGCCCCTAACCGCGCAGCTCCTCCCCCATACTCTTCTTCCGCCTTTCCCACGTGACGCGAAGCGAGCCAATCACGCGAGAGGCGGCGCTCGGTAGGCCCCGCGTCCGCTTCCCGCCATTCTTTCAATGGGCGGCGGCGCGCAGGGGGGGGGGCGGTGGGGGCGGGGCCGAGTTCACTCCACGTCGCGAGTCGGGAGGAGGAGGGAGGGGCCAGGAGAGACGAGGGGGAGGGGCCAGGAGGGACGAGGGGGAGGGGCCAGGAGCGGGAGGGGGGGTGCCGTGGCGCCGCTCTTGGGCTGCGAGGCCTCCCCCTGGGCCCGCGGCGCCACGCGGAGACCGCGACAGCAGCAGCAGGAGGTGGTGGTGGTGTTTGTGGTTGTAGGCACGGGAGAGGTGGTGGTGGTGTTTGTGGTTGTAGGCACGGGAGAGGTGGTGGTGGTGTTTGTGGTTGTAGGCACGGGAGAGGTGGTGGTGGTGTTTGTGGTTGTAGGCACGGGAGAGGTGGTGGTGGTGTTTGTGGTTGTAGGCACGGGAGAGGTGGTGGTGGTGTTTGTGGTTGTAGGCACGGGAGAGGTGGTGGTGGTGTTTGTGGTTGTAGGCACGGGAGAGGTGGTGTTTGTGGTTGTAGGCACGGGAGAGGTGGTGGTGGTGTTTGTGGTTGTAGGCACGGGAGAGGTGGTGGTGGTGTTTGTGGTTGTAGGCACGGGAGAGGTGGTGGTGGTGTTTGTGGTTGTAGGCACGGGAGAGGTGGTGGTGGTGTTTGTGGTTGTAGGCACGGGAGAGGTGGTCACGGACAGGCGGTGAGTGCCGGGTGATGGAGGGGGGGGGGTGAGGGAGTGGATTGCAGGGTGAGTGAGTTAATGAGGAGAATTAATAGGTGAGGAGGGTGAGTGAGTTGAAGGGTGAGGTGAGTGAGTGGTGAGTTCACGACAGGGAGATTGGGGCTGAGTGAGTGAATGCAGCGCACGGTAAAGATCCCCTGAGAGCATTCGCAAGAGTTGGACATTGAGTGCCGCTGTCAGGGTCCACACGCAAATTACTCACTTGGCATGATATACAAATTAACCATTGTAAACGATAATTTTTAAAAAAAGTACGCTATTAGTCAGAGCTAATGCGATGTGCGTTCAGCATATTTGTAGCACGTTAACCAACGTCAACATCGTCATTTAGAGTAACCATTAGTCCATACGTGTCACTTGATAATAGTCCCCGGGTCAATCACAACTTTGCCGTGCGTGCAGGCTTTGTCTCTGGCTGCTCGCTAGGGCTGCGATGCCTTTCCATGCCACAAGATGACGTTCATTGCTCCTTCCACACCGCGACAATATTTACTGCAGTGTTCTATAACGCGGCAGTTGCGTTGCTGAATAACACCGCGTTGTGTAAACTCCCTCGTTACAATGACTAATACAGGGTAAAGCACAGTCCGTGATAACAGCGTGAGATGCGTGTGTCGGCTGAACAAAGACCGAGGCGCGTGGGGAGCATCAGGAAGCATCCAGCAGCATCCCAATGCCTCGTGTGACGCTGTGCCCAGGCAGCCGTACAACCGCACATTCCTACTCGCGCGACGTGGTTCTGTTGACTCAATCGCGTTATATCCACTTAGCATCCGTGTCATAAAACGTGTTCCCTAATACATCCATCGTGCTATATCCAAATGGCCTTATGAAAACAGCGTTGAGGCAGAACGAACTCTATAAACTTTTTATTTTACCAGGTGAGACCCCTCTGAGCTATGTGGCTGTTTTTCTGAAGCGACCTTTCCACAAATGTGTGCAGTGGTTAATTTGCTTAACAGCTTTACACCGAACTCCTTGCTTGTGGTTAAACATGTTTGCGACTTTGGTGATTGAGAACTATGCAGATTTAGATTTATAGTAACATGTACTTGGTGTGAGATGAACTTCCAAACAATTTCCTTTGCTCAACATCTTGGAATTAGTTTAACACGTAGGCTTTCGCGACCAATATTATTCATAATAAAGGTTTTTGGGTTAGATCGCGTTTATTTATAAATGTGTCGTAACCCTCCACCACCCGACACGGCCAATCAGCAAAAAAAAAAGTGTCACGTTGACAAAAGACAAATAATTCACTACTTCAGCCCACCGGTGTGTTGAAGAGTTAATCCACATTTACAGTTTGAGTACGACGTTTCGCTGGTAAATACTTCCAGCATCATCGGGCAATTCGCCAGAATGGTAAAGCCCTCGCTTGCTCCCGGTTTTATATAGAGCAGCAGGGTGACGTCATCACTTAACTCATCAGGTGCAGTGATTAGAGGCGGAGGGGGGGGGTAATGTAATTATATAATCGATTAGTAATCAGTCATTGGTTATGATTAGTAATGAGTTGTAGATTAGTAATTCTTTAAATCAAAATGTAATGTGTATTATTTAATAATACGCTTCCAGGCCGCACTAAGCCGGTAGCTGTCAGAGCGATTAAAGTTATTCTTGTTCCTCTCAATTTCAATGGATTCTCTAATTAGTCTTTGCCAGTAATAATTAGTTTTACACACCACTGCAACATTGTCAAAATCAATTGAGTGTCCTTGTTGACAAGCATGTTCTGCCACTGCCGACAGTTGTGTTTGAGATAATTTAATATTTCTCTGATGTTCTTTTAGTCTTACGCTGATGTTACGTCCCGTCTGCCCAATGTAGCAGCTGCCACATGAACAATTAATCCGATATACACCTTCTGTTGATAGTTTAGGTAATGCGTCTTTAGTGCAAGATACTAGTTTTTGAATTTTGTGTACTGTACCAAATCTTACTGTAATGTTTTGCTTTTGCAAAACGCGGGCTAATTTGTCAGTTACTCCTGAGATATATGGAATTTTTATTGTTTTAACAATCTGGTCGCTTTCAGTAGTATTGCTTTGCGATCGTGATTTGGCATTCAGTGCTCTGTTAATTTGAGCATTATTGTAGCCATTCTGTCGTAGTGCGTCTTTAACGTGTTTAATCTCTCTCACTAGACTCTCACCATCTGACACTGTTTTCGCCCGATGTACGAGCGTCTTAATAAGAGAGGATTTTTGAGCTGGATGATGATGTGATTCTGCATTCAGATAGGCATCAGTGTGCGTTTGCTTTCTGTAAACGCTGTGTGTTATTTTACCGTTTAGGCCATGTCCAAGCAAAATATCTAGGAATGGGAGTGTGTTATTCACCTCCATTTCCATGGTGAACTGGATGGCTGGGTTTTGTGCCCGGCCATCCAGTTCACCATGGAAATGGAGGTGAATAACACACTCCCATTCCTAGATATTTTGCTTGGACATGGCCTGAACGGTAAAATAACACACAGCGTTTACAGAAAGCAAACGCACACTGATGCCTATCTGAATGCAGAATCACATCATCATCCAGCTCAAAAATCCTCTCTTATCAAGACGCTCGTACATCGGGCGAAAACAGTGTCAGATGGTGAGAGTCTAGTGAGATAGATTAAACACGTTAAAGACGCACTACGACAGAATGGCTACAATAATGCACTGAATGCCAAATCACGATCGCAAAGCAATACTACTGAAAGCGACCAGATTGTTAAAACAATAAAAATTCCATATATCTCAGGAGTAACTGACAAATTAGCCCGCGTTTTGCAAAAGCAAAACATTACAGTAAGATTTGGTACAGTACACAAAATTCAAAAACTAGTATCTTGCACTAAAGACGCATTACCTAAACTATCAACAGAAGGTGTATATCGGATTAATTGTTCATGTGGCAGCTGCTACATTGGGCAGACGGGACGTAACATCAGCGTAAGACCAAAAAGAACATCAGAGAAATATTAAATTATCTCAAACACAACTGTCGGCAGTGGCAGAACATGCTTGTCAACAAGGACACTCAATTGATTTTGACAATGTTGCAGTGGTGTGTAAAACTAATTATTACTGGCAAAGACTAATTAGAGAATCCATTGAAATTGAGAGGAACAAGAATAACTTTAATCGCTCTGACAGCTACCGGCTTAGTGCGGCCTGGAAGCGTATTATTAAATAATACACATTACATTTTGATTTAAAGAATTACTAATCTACAACTCATTACTAATCATAACCAATGACTGATTACTAATCGATTATATAATTACATTACCCCCCCCTCCGCCTCTAATCACTGCACCTGATGAGTTAAGTGATGACGTCACCCTGCTGCTCTATATAAAACCGGGAGCAAGCGAGGGCTTTACCATTCTGGCGAATTGCCCGATGATGCTGGAAGTATTTACCAGCGAAACGTCGTACTCAAACTGTAAATGTGGATTAACTCTTCAACACACCGGTGGGCTGAAGTAGTGAATTATTTGTCTTTTGTCAACGTGACACTTTTTTTTTGCTGATTGGCCGTGTCGGGTGGTGGAGGGTTACGACACATTTATAAATAAACGCGATCTAACCCAAAAACCTTTATTATGAATCTTGGAATTAATGTCTTTTTAAATGGTCAGCTTAAGTGATTCCGTGATGTTTATGTAACTTGACCATTAAGATTATCTATGGAGCACAATTATTTCAGTATTATTTTTCATAAGTAAACTTTAAACTGAACCCATATGTGATATTATATTGCCTGATTATTTTAATTTTTAATGTAGTCTACATGCTCTTCTGGGGATATTACCCCACATTTACCACTCATTGATGTTCCCTTTGACATTGGTAATTGGCATTGTCACACCATAGTAATTCATGGGCAATTATGTAATTCGAGCAGGTATTTTTAGGACACTCACCCATGGGGGACCATTTTCAAATGTATTGCCTTAATTTAATAATACAAATAATTTATATATAATTTGACAGTTCTTATCATTGTATTGCAGAAACATCTGTGTGTCTCTCTGTGTCGTTCTCTCTGTGTCTATCTCTCTCTGTGTCTCTCTCTTTGGGTGTCTCTCTTTCGGTGTGTGTTTTTCTCTATATGTGTCTCTCTCTGGTGTGTGGCTCTGTGTGTGCCTCTCTCTGTGTGTGGATGTCTCTCGGTGTCTGTGTCTCTCCTTTTCTACGATCCGGTGTTGTATATATATGCAAATTCCACCTCTTGCTCCGCCCACTTACTCTTGGGTTGAGCTTATCTCAAGCCTATATGACTTCGTGTTTCAGCAGCTTACTCGCTATATTTTTTCACCTGATTATGGTTGCTTGTGTTGCGATCGAAACGTCGTGATCTATTATTTTTTCTACCTACGTGACTTTACAGAAAGAACCAAAGAGTATTGTGATTGTAATTTTTATTGTGATCGTTGTGGTGGAGGTGGTGATATTGATGGTGGTGTTAACGATAGCGGTGATTTCGGTGGTTGTAATGGTGGTATTGATGGTGGTAATGGTGGTTGACTATTACCCCTCTCGTGTCCTTACTTCCACCACCAGGTTTAAGAATCTGCTGGTGTCTGTGCTGGAGGTGGACGTCTGGATATCTGTGCGGTCTGGAGCGGTGGACAATAGACTTCTGCAGCTCAACCAGGTGGACGCACTGGGCAGGGGGCAAGATGGTGGTGGCCTTAGAGACCCACTTACTCCCACAGAGAGCCATAGACTCACTCACAGAGTACACTCACACAGAGAGCCAAAGTCTCACTGACACAGAGCCATAGGCTCACTCACATGGAGACACATAGACTCACTCACACAGAGAACCATTGATTAACTCATTGTTTTTTTCGGTAAAGTCACATATGTAGAAATACCATAAAATTATATTAAAATAAATCAATCACGACGTTTCGACCGCAACACAAGCGATCTTGTGTTGCAAGATCTTGTGTTGCAAGATCGCTTGTGTTGCGGTCGAAA
Organism: Petromyzon marinus; assembly: GCF_048934315.1. Lineage (NCBI taxonomy): Eukaryota > Metazoa > Chordata > Hyperoartia > Petromyzontiformes > Petromyzontidae > Petromyzon > Petromyzon marinus. The sequence goes on from NW_027423213.1 coordinate 177,554, forward strand.
CGTCGTGATTGATTTATTTTAATATAATTTTATGGTATTTCTACATTAGTGACTTTACCGAAAAAAACCAAGAGTAATTTATGCAGTCACGAAAGCTATAATTCTTTATTAACACACTTCTACGGGGAAGTTACCTTTACAATTCTGTACTAAACTAATTGCGCCCCCTTACATTTTCCTGCCCCTCCCTCTTCTGCTGCTGCCGTGCCCCTTGCTTTCTTCGGCCCCTCCCCCCACCTCTACTACTTATTTTAAGCCTCTGTCTGTTCATCCCTCCGGCCCCTTTTTTCTTGCTTCTCTGTCCGTCTTTCCTCTTCTTACCTCTTGTGTCCCTGTATATTTATTTCTGCTATCTTATACCTCGTATTTGTTCACTCCGTCTATGCTGGTATGTTCAACCCAGAGGATGAACACGAAATTTAGCACTCTTCTGAAATTCGTGGTCTGCCAGGCAAGTGTCTAACTGTGTCGTTGGCCGACTGGTATTGCATCACGTAAATTTTTCTTAGGTTTGTTGAATTCTCGTCTCTCATCTTCTTGTTGTATTTACCTCCGTGCAGTTTAACGCTCTCTATGTGTTGCGTTGATGTCACCATATGTGCTATTTGTTTTTTACACCTGATGAAGATCGCTTGTGTTGCGGTCGAAACGTCGTGAATGATTTATTTTAATATAATTTTATGGTATTTATACATACGTGACTTTACCGAAAAAACCAATGAGTAATTTATGCAGTCACGAAAGCTTTAATTCTTTATTAACTATTGATTAACCCACACAGAGAACCATAGAGTCACTCGCACAGACTCGCACAGAGAGACATAGACTCACTCACGCAGAGAACCATATGCAGTATATCCACGTTTTTTATGTAATGTGTTTTGCTTAGCGCACCCCACACCCACTATAACGCGAGTAGCAGAGTAGCACATGACGGACTGCTCTCATGAGTGGTGTGGGTCTTGGCAGCATTGTTCTGTATTGCTGGGAGCTGATGCTGTACCGGTGCGCGCTGTGTTACGTGGCGTGTCATCCTCTTCCTCAGCCTTTGTTCCAGCATCTGTGTGTAGTGTCATCTCACTCACTCCCTTATAGTTTTCACTCACCATATCTCCCTTTCACGTCCTTTGTATGTATATTGATGAATGTAACGCATTTTTTTATTATTATTTGGCTGCTATAAATTTCCACGTCATAAGCCACTTCATTCAGCTATCATTTGTGGCCAGTTCGCTTCTGATAAAGAAGCTAATAGCTTAGAGGGCTTTACTAGGTAAGATAAAAAATTGTTTATTTTTTGGTCATTTGCTTACCTTTCCTATACTTTTCACTTCGATTGTGTTTTTGCATCGTTTGTTCTTGTAACTTTCTGTACCACCCCAACTGGAAATCTGTGAAAAAGGGCTTTTTAGATTCCTCCAGTATAAATAAAGATTATAATATAGATCTTCTACATATACACAACACATTTAAAATAAACATAGAAAACAGTGTACTGTACTCTCAATTAAAAATAATAATAAAAGTTTGTGCTGAAACGGAGCCTCCCCCTTTACTGTTATTCCTTGTAGAAAAGTTTTCTGCTTCACGTAAAATAGCTTTAAGCAGCAATTTTCGACAACGCAACCCCCACGTTAAGCAAGGATATGTGCACAAGCTTGTGTGCATGTGTGGGTATGCGTATCATTCGGTAATTGTATAGTGTTTCGCGTATTACGCGATGAACTTGACAACACCGGGACCGATGAACTAAACTGGTTTTGGGCTAACCCTAGGTCGACTCAGCCTCCAACGAATACCTGGTGCGGTGTGTAAACATCACTACTCGGGAGATAAAGGCGGCCAGGCATGGTGCTAGCCACCCACCTCATTGTGTACCGTGCTGGCTTTCATAGGTGCTCGCTAAAGCACTTGCCTCAAGAGTCTGTTGAGGTTATACAGACAACCTTTGTCTTTGTGTTTAATGTTTTAATTGGTGGTGGTGTAATTTTAAATGTAATTTTTTTTATGGCCGACTTGCACTACGGCCACTTCTGGACCCAACAAATAAATATGTTCCTCTTCTTGGTGGCAGTGGTGGTGTATATTTATAGAGTGCCTTCTCTCTTGACATAACAAGCACAAGGTGGTGACAGAATGGAATGATTTAGATGGCAGCGGTGTACAAAGATTGAGGAATGAGTGACAGCGATAGACGGTGAAGGGATCAGAGAAGAGTAGGGACGAGAAGGAGTGGAGGCTTAAGGGGAGAGAAGAGGTAGAGAATGGGAAATGGAGAAGAGGTGGGGCTTTATGAGAGGAATGGAAGAAGGTTAAATAGAGGGACCATAAATGAGATGTGGCACAGAGAGAAGGAGGGACAGAGAGAGACAGATAAGATTGGGAACAAAGAGGATGAGAGAGGACATGGAAGGAGATGAGAGGCAAAATTAGGTAGGGCAAGTCCATGGAGAGGTTTAAAGACCAGCGACAGGTATTTGAAAAGACAGCGGTAGTGAACGAGAAGCCATTGGAGTTGAAGGAGGAGAGGCAAAGTGTGAGAATTAAAGGGGAGATTGAAAATAACTCGTGCAGAAGAATTGTTTAATTTGTTGGGAGGGGAGTGAGGAAACCAAGAAGAAAATTACATTTGTAATTAGAGGTAGCTCTTTACATTATGAGACCTCCTTTGCCAGTAACAAGATATAGGAATAGGTTTTACCCTTTTAACTGGCACAAAAACTGACACCTTTATTCAAGGCATCTTTGCAATAACCACAACACAAGCAGTCAAAATGCAAACAGAAAAGACAACTCTGATAATAATATGCACTGTCCTTGAATTTGATTGGTCCACACCCGAGACGGCTTTCTTTAGAGCCTAGTCTCCATTGGTGTTGGACCAGAAGACGCCAAAAGGCGTACTTCCGAGACGGCTTTCTTTAGAGCCTAGTCTCCATTGGTGTTGGACCAGAAGACGCCAAAAGGCGTACAACTCAAAAACAGCGCACTATCAGAGTATTGAGGGCTCGGAGTGAGCATTTACATTATGAGACCTCCTTTGCCAGTAACAAGATATAGGAATAGGTTTTACCCTTTTAACTGGCACAAAAACTGACACCTTTATTCAAGGCATCTTTGCAATAACCACAACACAAGCAGTCAAAATGCAAACAGAAAAGACACCTCTGATAATAATATGCACTGTCCTTGAATTTGATTGGTCCACACCCGAGACGGCTTTCTTTAGAGCCTAGTCTCCATTGGTGTTGGACCAGAAGACGCCAAAAGGGTAAAACCTATTCCTATAGAGGTAGCTCTGTTAGATCCACTTCTATGGGTGACTGTCTAATACATTTGCGGTTCATAAAACAGTGCCCCAACCACTGCGCCACCATTCCCCACGTGAATTTACACACACAGATACAAAGATCCCCCGTGTAGCCCGTATAGCCATAACAGACTGTGTGACCAAGTACTGTGAGCGAGCACATACGGATTGGTGGCCAGCACCACGCCTGGCCACCTTATCTTCAGAATGGCGATGTTTACACACCGCACCAGGTACTCATTTGAGGCTGAGTCGACACACAATAACACAAAGACAAAGATCCCCCATATAGCCTAAACAGACTGTTGCGAATTGCTATTTGCAAGCACCTTTGAAGGCTGGCAAGGCACACGAGGGGGTGGATGGCCAACACCACGCTCGGCCGTGTGTGGCTGAGTCGATACACAGATGTACACACACACGCGTTTACACACAGTATCACGTGTAAATGTCACAGGGACTTTATCACCACAAATAACTCTGTCAGCGCGTGATTTTATATAACAATTTAAAGGATTTCAACTGCACGGCCGTGCATACACCTGTGGACCCCTAAGTCGTATGTGCTGTGCAACTTTAGGACTTGTAAATATTCCCATGCACAGATCTTCTCGATGCGATTATGTTTTTAATTTAAGAGGATTATCGTTAAAATTTTTCCGAAGGTGCGTGTGTATGTATAAAAAGGATTTGATCAAGACTTGTCACACTAGACTTTCGCGACTACAATGTAGAATAGCAATGCATGGTGCTGTTTTTGTTTTATTTTAATTACTTAGATTTGCTTGGGGAGGGTACATGCGGAGTGTTTTTGTATCTGAATGTGTAAACGTAGAAATAATTAACCGACTGCTTAATTAGCTGATATCTATCTGCTTCACCGTTACACTCAACGGGAAGTGAATTACTTGGTTCATTGAGAACAGGGACATACTATTTGTAAGGGTTCAACACGACACTTGTGGCAAAGCAGAGCTCTAGGGCTGAAACCAATCAAACCTCCACACCCTCACTGTCTGACAAATTCGCCTGTCGTGTTTACTGCTGTGGATTCATATTCTGTATGTAGTTTTTGGTTTACATGTACACGATTGTCAAATACCACACGCATGCATGTGAGCACACAAGCAATAAATAGAGTTATATTCTTGGTTCTTTCGGTAAAGTCACGTAGAAGGGAAACAATAAAATAATAAAAATATTATACAATACAATTCTCACGACGTTTCGACTGCAACACAAGCAATCATCATCAGATGTGAAAACCACAACAATAAAATATGGTTGTGTACACACACCCACACACATATATAAGAGAAATGTATACATCGACACGTAGAACATCTTAACAACTCTTATTAAATTTTGATTTAAAGCTTTTGTGACTGCAGGGATTCATATTCTTGGTTCTTACCAATATATACACTGCACCAACTAAGGCCGGGTCAACCTAGGGGTAGCTAAGAACCACGCATGGCCGCCTGTGTCTCCCACGTGCTGACGTTGATGCACTGCACCAGCTAAGGCCGGGTCATCCTAGGGGAGGCTCAGTACCGTTTCATATGTTCGTCACTGATGTTAGCCGTGAGTGGACATTCAACTTGGGCATCCTGGTTAGTGACAATGCGCTGACCATTCTACTACTGCTCCGCAAACAAGCAATTTATATAGAGACATTTGGTATGTCGTTTTTTAAATGCACGCTATATATACATACCCCTTTCAATTATAGGGTGCACATGTGCGTGTGGTTTGTTCACCCGTGTGTGCATGGTGCATGTGGTCCTTTACACGTGATCATCATTTTTGCAACTGAATTAAGTCTCGAGACTCCCCTTCGCACCAGTGCCGGACGATCCTAGTAGCACAAGTAGCTACAAATGATACGGGCCCCGCACTTTCAAGAACCCCGCGCGAAATGCTTTCAAGCTATCAATTCCGGTCCAGCGATTCTGCACTTGCTCTATTACTATCATACTATACTGCCTTCAACTTTTGTGAACGACTGGGTGTTTAAGTTTAGTGATTTGTCGTATTATCTTACTGTATAGCAAATGAAAAAATACAATAACTTTACTATGCAAGTTAAAAATCTGTGTTTTAATGTTTAGGTCTTTTTTTTATTTACAGCCCCTTTATAACATTTGCTACAGGCTTCGCACGAGCTTAATCCGGCACTGCTTCGCACACAAGTGCACTCGCCAGAGACACCGCAGTGCTGTGGCAACTTCACTATTCCCACATTTCGCTTGACTTCCTATGACAAACGCCAATTACAATTTAGCTAAAGCGTGATGTAAAGCCATTGTAACGCCTGCCAGGGCTTCATTGCTCACTCGATATTTTCCGCAAAGCTGATGGGCCAGCTTGGAGTAGTAGGGGTGATCGGCATAAGGTACTACCACTAGAGTACAAGATACGTCTTTTAGTAATAATCCTATGCGATTGTACTCTGTTCTTCCATCTTATAATCATATGAAGATGCTTATAAGCAAGAGGGCACAGTACTGCGACATGGATGTGGCGTGATCAAAATTATTCCTGGAACATTGTTCCGGAGTGACCCGGCTGAAATAAATCACTGAGTGTCGCCGTGAACACTAAAATATCACTGAGTTCAGCAATTTTGCCGCCTATTTTACAAAGTAGATCCGTGGTACGTGAGCACAGCAACGAAAAAAACAGACAAAACCATCAATATTGCAGATAACGAGTCCAAGGGGTATTGCACAGCTAACGAAACGAGGTATTTGATGGTCGTTAACGAGACACAGGAATATAAAAAAACGGAGAATGCGTTATTACTGAAAGATGAAACAGACGAATAACTTTGGGTAAGAGTGCGGGTGCTACTGCCCAGAAGATATAAGTAGCTTTGTCTCCGTCATATATGCGTATTTATTCATAAAAACATAATTCTTTTTACAGAACCCATTGTCCCTACGTTATTCTGAAGCGCATCTTATCAGCAGAATTGATTCAGTACAAGCAAACTCTGGACAGGTTTCGACATTCAGTATCCCATCAGCAGAGTTAGGGTGGCTTGAATCATCGCTGGGGAACTTCCAGATGGTAAAGACAAGGACCGTCCCTTGAATAATATGTATCCTAGTTCCATACAAATCTGTTTTAATACTTAAACAGAATGAGCATGAATTATATGAAGCAGACATTTCTTCGTAATTTAACTGTGTGGAGCCGGTCGCCACCTGGTGGACATACAACGATTGCATGTTGGCTGGGCGCTCATTCTCTGCTGCTGTCCTCAATATCCAGAAATCCACTTTCCGTGCCATCCGAGCTGTTTACTGCCTGTCATTTAAATGTGCAAATAACAATAGAACCCATCACAACAGAAACATCAACGCAGGCTGGATACAAATACGTTTAACAACACAAAAAGGGTGTGCATTGCTGGTGCACAAATCTATTTTCACCGAATTTTGACTTCAAACTTTCGTGACTGCAGGACTTAATATTCTTGGTTATTTCGGTAAAGTCACGTAGATATAAAATAAAAAAAATATGAAGACCGCTTGTGTTGCGATTGAAACTTCGTGGGTTTTTTGCTTTTATTATTTTCAATTTATTATTTTCAATTTATTATTTTAAATACAAATGTTCCTAAAATTTACTATTTATGTATTTATGTTCTATCTACGTGACATTACCGAAAGAACCAAGAATACTATTTTCACTGATTCTATTGTGAAATCTTTTGTTTCCAGCCTGCATAATTTATATTTGTTATGATTGGTTTTCTCATCATTTACAGATTGGGTTACTGTTGCCTTTAGCCAACCGTCAATGGGGTCACTATAGTGTAAAGGTCATCTCCATATATGGGGTTGCCAGAGGCATATAGCAAGAGAAAGTATTGATGACTGTCCTGCACTGATGAGTCCTAATTAGACGAATCCGGCCCATAGTTGCCTTTGTCTCACTGCTGCCTGTTGCTGGGACTGCCACCACGTGTCCTCAACTCTTTGAGTCTGTGGTCTAAACGACGACATGGCCACAAATTCAGTTCTTCTGAGCTGGTGGTCTAGATACGTTTGAGAGCGTGTAAACATTCATACTGCACACATCTGTATGATTCTGCATCTAAGACGACTCCCTGTACCTTCCAATGCCGTGAATCCTACACGTGGAGGGTGATGGTGGTGACGATGGTGAAAGTGGTGACGGTGGTAATGATGGTGTGGGTGGTGACGTTGGTGACTGTGGTGACGGTGGTAACGATGGTGAAAGTGGTGACGGTGGTGACGGTGGTGACGATGGTGACGGTGGTAACAGCGCTGACACTGGGACGCCTGCACGGCGCGACTGCCTCTCAAGGGCAAAGCTGGGCCACTTGGTTTGCGAGGAATGCAATCCCCTTTGCATTTCTAAAGGGCACCCCCAGTGGCAACGGTTTCTTTTTTTGCACGATAAGGCGACTCAGCATTTCACCTGCAAGTGGCTTTGCTCTGCACGTAGGGGTGCTGATTGCTCGATGTAAAATGCAATTGAGTAATGTCCGATTATCACGGTTGGCTAAGCACGGTGCGAAAGAAGTTCGACATACAAGAATCTTATTGCAGCCTCGTAATTTAATAACACACCGATCCACATTCTCGCATTTAGCCACAAACACACGCGCGCAGTAGAGCACACCCACAGTTGAGCACACCCACTGCTAGACGATAACGCGTGCTGCTCTCGAGTTATCTGCTTTCATCTGGCTCTCGTGATCGCCGGCCTTGCCTCGTCACAGCTGCTGTGGAGTCGCCTTTGTGCAGAATATAAATAACAACATAGAAACGCATACAGCCCCTGTCTACTGATCTATTTCATCATCTGTAAAACAAGTAATCCTGATTTGTTTACAGATGTTTTACTAACTAAAAGTCTATCCTTCCAAGAGCGGGTGAGTGAGCGGATGGGTGTGGGTGGGTGAGCGGGTGAATGTGTATGGATGGGTGGGTGAGCAGGTGAGTGGTGAGTGGGTGGGTGGTGAGTGGTTGGGTGGGTGTGTGAGTGAGTCGGTGAGCGAATGGGTGGTTGAGCGAGTGGCAGGTGTGTGAGTGGGTGGGTGAGTGAGCAGGTGGGTGGTTGAGCACTTGGGTTGGTAAGCGGGTATGGTTGGTGGGCGGGTGGGCAGGCGGGTGGGTGAGAGTGTGAGTGGGTGAGCGGGTGGGTAAGCAGATGGTGAGTGTGTGAGTAGGTGGGTGAGTGAGCGAGTGAGCGGGTGGGTGGGTGAGCAGGTGGGTGGATAAGCAGATGGCAGGTGTGTGAGAGGGTGGGTGAGTGAGCGGGTGAGTGAGCGAGTGAGCGGGTGAGTGAGCGGGTGGGTGGGTGAGCGGGTGGGTGGGTGAGCAGTGGGGTAGGTGAGCGGATGGGTTGGTGAGTGGGTGGTGAGTGTGTGAATGAATGAAGGAATGGGTGGATGGTGAGTGGGTGAGTGGTTGAGAGCGTGGGTGAGCGAGTGAATGGGTGGACGAGTGAGTGGTGAGCAAATCGGCGAGCGAGTTGGTGAGCCAGTGGTGAGTGGGTGAGCGGGTAGGTGGATGAGTGGTGGGTGGGTTAGGGGGTGAGCGGTTAGGTAGTGAGTGGCTGGGTGAGCGAGTGGATGAGCGGCTGGGTGAGCGAGTGGGTGAGCGGGCGGTTGAGTGGGTGGGTGGTGAAGGGGTAGGTGAATGGCTGGGTGGTGAATGGGTAACTGGCTGGTGGGTGAGTGTGAGGGTGAGTGGGTGAGCGAGTGGGCGAGTTGTGAGCGAATGGCAGCGCTGCTCGTGAAGCTGAGTCTCTGTGAGTCTCTGTGTAAGCCTCCGTGTGTCTCCGTGTCTCTGTGCGAGTCTGTGAATCATGAGGTGAGTTTCTTTGCGATTCTTTGCGTGCGTCTCTGTGCGAGTCCCCGAGTCTCCGTGTCTCTCCCAGGACCCCCTGGATGCGTTGAGGCAGCGCTGCTCACGTAGCTGTGAATCTCTCAAGGCGGAGTTCTCCATCGGAGAGTCTCGCGTCACGTCCCGGACTCGCACCCAGGAGTCCTGCGCCCAGGAGCTCCTGGATCTGCCCCACTGCCAGGACCACTGCGTGCATCTCCACGGCAACCGCCGTAGCAATCGCTGCAACCAACATCACCGCGATGGTCACCGTAGAGACCGCCATGATTATAGCAACTTCCATCGCCATAGCAGCAACCACCATCACCGCAGTAATCACCGTAGTTACCACCATCACTGTCAGCAACCACAGCGTAGCAACCACAATCAGTCTAGCAACAACCACCATTACCACAGCCACCAATATGGCAACTACAACACAGCAATCACCATCAACATAGTTGCAATGACAGCATAGAAACCACATTCACTCTAGCAGCAAACCACCATCACCACAGCAATCATCGTAGTAGCCACCGTCACCAAAGCAATCACCATAACTGGAACCCAATAGGAATGAGTCGTTATGTTGATGATGTTGACGATGATGTTTTTGTTGCTACAAGTTGCAAATCAACTTTTTTCTAAACTCAAATGAAGAAACACCATCTCTACCCCCCCCCCCTTTCCTCGCGCTCAGTTGCATAGCGACGCCGTGTGTGCTGTAAGTACCAATAATAAACACCGAGTTGTCTCCAAAGTCCGTGTCTCCGCGATCTCTCTCCCTGCTATACTAAGGTTTTTAATTTTTGCCCCCCTGATTCTGCTGAAGATTTCCTCTTCATACTTCCTCGTCTCCTTGTTCTCGAGTGCCTCCTCCTCTTCTCATTGTGTTCTGGATGTCCGTTTTAGTTTTAGTCGTAGGTTGCATAGTACCAACCACTGAGGCATGGACAGTCCTAAACATGGGATTGGAAACTGCAAAACAGGGAGTGGCTCTTCTTTTGAATAAAACAATGAATGCGGTGTGGGAAGCTGCGAATCTCAAGTAACGGTGGGCTCACCTCCCCATTATCGGGAGTCAGGTAATGGTGGCTTGGTCACAGGAAGATGCGCTTGAGAGTCTTCCACTCTGGTGGTGGGTGTCCATCTCGGACCCCATTAAAACCGACAGTGGCCTGGTTTCAGCCAGCTGATGAAAGTTGTAATAAATAATTTAATCATCACTTGCAGTTGGGGTTGGCATCGTCCCCCTCTCCTACTTATGCCCATCCATCCTGGGTTTAACCAGGCTGGATTGTGAGCTCACATCACGTGAGTTCTTCCGACGGGCAATGCTTGAGTTGACTGGGTCATCTAGCCAACATACCCAGCCACCACATGCTCAAGTAGCTTATGTTGGGGCAGATAGAGGGTTATAAACGGACATCACACAGGCTGGAAAAGAGATGGACTGATGCAGTAAAGGAGAATGTGGAGCCGAGTGTATTTGCTGAAGACGGCGCTCAGGGGAGAGCTGCATTTTGGGGACATGGGTGTTACAAGATAAGAAATAGGCTGAGCCATTGTCCCAAAGAGCACTTGACTCTAGAGCCTGTATGGGTATTAGGGGTTCTTTGTCTTAGCTTTTTGTGTGGAGGAGAGGGAAAGAGTGCTCCTAGCATAGAGAGAGAGAGAATTACAAATATAATGATAATAACAATGTTGTCCATCTATCTACGAAAACATCACCGGCATCCCAAGACTAATTTTTTAAGAAATTCCTGCCCTGGGACGGCTGACCATTTCCAAGAAACAGGTGTTTGGCTTTGTGTGGGAGGGAACCAGAGTACCGGGAGAAACTCCACGTTGCACATGAGAGGATAACACTCACAGTTCTGCAACAGATGGAATTCACAGACCCGCTTGCTGTACTGCTTGATAAAGGCCTTCCTTCATATTATCTGTAGTAATGCTTTCTTGCTATATTTCATCCTTACCCCCATTATGGGTTGGTGAAGCGAGGGGGGCAGGACCGATTCTTCTGTCACTTGACTGATTTCAGGCCATGGGTTTCTAGTGCCGGTGCTCTAAGCACTGCAGCTGCTCCACCCGATATTCCTGTGCAACGTTGCACGTAAGATATTCTATCGCTATGGATTTTCCAGATGATATATTTTCTGAAATGAAAAATGCAATGCAGGAAAAATAGAAAAACTGCCACGACACGGTGGGCAGGTGTGAGATAGAATGGATTAAAATGATCACGACTGAACACCCATGCCGAGCACACCATAGTGGTGTTCACTTCATCTGGTGGCGAGATGTTAACTAACACCTTGTGAAAGACCCAAGGCAGATCCCTGGGTTTGATCTTACAAGAAGCTCATGGTCCACCCTAAACCGCATCCACTGCACAAACCATGGCAGATGCGGATACCGGATGTACAAATGGAAAATGAAAAACTATCCAGTGTGCGACTGTGGTCATCCAGAACAGACCAATCAACATACAATGATGCAATGCCCGATTCCAAATATGAAGGAAACATGACAGGGACACACTGCTCTACTCTTGACGTGGTTATCTGGCTTGACCACCTGAATGTGAGTTTGTACTTGTTACTTTGCACCTATATCAGCCATACGAAAAGAATAAGACGAAATGATAGGGGAGGGAGAGGTAGAGAATGGGAAATGGAGAAGCGGTGAGGCTTTAAGAGAGGAACAGAATGAGGTTAAGGAGGGGGACTACTTAATGTGCTGGGGAAGATTATTCCAGTGTAGGTGTGCAGGGAGAAGGATTGGACGCAGGGAGATGGAGGAACAGAGAATATTGGGAACGGAGAGGACGAGAGGGGACATGGAAGGAGATGAGAGGCAAGAGAAGGTGGGGCAAGGCCATAGAGAGATTTGAAGATGAGCATCAGACATTTGAAAAGACAATGGTCGTGAACGGGAAGCCAGTAAAGTTGATGGAGGAGAGGCAAAGTGTGAGAATAAATGGGAGATTGAAAATAACTTGTGGGAAGTCTTTTTTATTTGTTGGAGGGGGTGAGGGCTGATGCAGGGAGACCAAGACGACGAGAATTGGTGGTCCAGACGGTTAAAAATGAGAAAATGAACTAGCAGTGGGATAATAGTGGGAGGTATTAGTGATATAGTGGACGTGGCAAGTTATTAATTTGGCGGATCTAAATGGTAGTGGGCTGGGTTAGTGGTGGAGTGGGGGCTACGACTGGAGTGGGCAGGGCTAGTGGTGAAGTGGGTTGGACTAATTGAGGAAGTGGGCGGGCCTTGTCGCGGAGTGTGCGGGTCTAGTCGGGAATGGGCATCTCTAGTGGTAGAGTGGGCGGGGCTAGTGGGGGAGTGGCTCTGTGTACGAGTCTGGACGTTTTCGTGAGTCTGTAGCTTTGAGTTGATATACGAGCCTCTTTGTGAGTGTGTTTGTCGAAGCGAGACTGTCTGTGTGCCTCTGTGCGAGTCTATGCACATGGCCTGGCACAATCGTCGTGGTGATGTCACCGCCACTTAGTGGCGAATGGCGGTTGTTATTGAGTCTATGCAACCCTGTACGTCTAGCTCAGTGCGAGTACATTTCGCTGTTTGTCTTTTTGTATCAACATGCGTCTTTATATATCAATGTGAGTCTGTGGATCTCTGTGAGTTTATGGGTCTGTCTGAAACTGAGTGTCAGTGGAAGGCATTTGACTGGTAAGCCCTGTGATATCCACTTTTGTGGGCCACTTTCTAACACAAATGCTTGCACTGCATCATGATATATCCAAACAGATTATATTATTAGTCTCGTGACACCATTAGTAGGTCGATGAAAGTATTGGGTACAATATCAAAAATATGCAATAATATTGAAACCTTTAAATGGCAACGCCGCATGAGTAACCAGGAGAGTCCTCTTGTGAGTTACACCGAGTTTGTATTCTCCAGCACGTAGTGCATGCGAGAAGTTTGAATGCTTGACAAGCAAGAGAAGGAAGTGGAGTGAGCCATATGGAAATGTACTAAACCTCCTGCACCAAAAGCTCAATGCGCTGAAACTGAGAGCGCAGGAGTGGGGGTCACTGGGAGTCTCTTCTCTGTTTCCGTGTTTCATCATCACCACCTACATCACGGCTACCCCCAGACACAAATACAACACAAATCCCCCATATACAGTACACACACACAAGGAAACCATACACAGATCCCTCATGTAGTCTACACAGGCTGTTGGGGAAAGTGCAGTTAGTGAGCACCTATTCAGGCTGACATGGCACACGAGGGTGTGGTGTGGCCAGTGCCATGCTCGGCCACCTTTGTCTCCGCACTGCTGATGTTTACACACTGCGATGGGTACTCGGTTAAGGCTGAATATACACACTAAAAGCAGAATCTGAATATTTATACTGGAGTAATCCAATGAGTGGAGTCAAGACAGGACAGGAAGTTACAACAACCAATATAAATACACGATAAGAGTGCAAACTATAGTAAAGGTGAACAAATCACTTAAAAATATGGAAACAAAATAAACTCTGTTTTATCATACCAGGTAAGGCCCAGAGCTATTATCTTCTTCTTTGGTTCTTTCGGTAAAGTCACGTAGAATGAGAATAAAATAATAAATTGATAAAATAAAATAACACAATAATATTCTCACGACGTTTCGGCCACAACACAAGCGGCCTTCATCAGGTGAAGGGAGCGAGACTGTCTGGTAGGACAGCGCTGGAGTGAGAGAGCCACGTTCAGATCACGGCTTTTTAAGCTGTGTGAGAGGAACAAAGAGCCTTGGCGAAGGAATTAGCATAAAATTTAGCATTGAAATGGCTGAATGATTAGCTTGTGACTGGTCACAGAAATAGCTATGTTAAAAGTTAAAGCATACACATCCGCAGAGGCACCCATTGTTAAAAGGAATTAGCATAGAATTTAGCATTGAAATAGCTAAATTAAGGCATACACATCCGCAGAGGCACCCCTTGATAATGGGATTAGCATAGAATTTAGCATTGAAATGGCTGAGTGATTCGCTTGTAACTGCTACAGAAATAGTTACGTTGAAGTCAGAGCATACACATTCACCGAGGCACTTAGTACAAATCAAACAGGAGAATTTAGCATTGAAATAACTAGGCGAATTTAGCATTGAAATAACTGGGTGATTTGCTAGTGACTGGTCACAGAAATGACTACACATCTGAGCTATTCACAGTACTATATAGTGAACCAATAAAAACTAAAATATAAATTACCTTCATGTTATCAATAAACTCTATATTCTCCAATCAGCTAAGCTACCAACCATAAGTCGTTATATATCACAATGCTATATGGCGAAAAAATGGGTGGATTCTTACCCTCAAATTTCCGTACCACGGATAGCTACGGGCCCCGTTCAGACGGACGAGTTCGTCCATGGTCGGAACAGAGGAGGGGGAGAGAGACAGCTGCGAAGCCCTAGTATACTCCATGTTGTAAACCATACCATTAACCGTGGTGTGAGAGGTATTAAGAGGCAATGCTGGCGAAAGAGCTGCGGTCTGAAGGTCATCGTAAAATTACAATTAATTAAGAACAGAAATGATTTAACACATCTTTCCAGTGGTTACTAAGCCTGAATCCATCTTCTCGGTTGAAATTGTCTCTGTGCTTGTATATGTGAATGGCCTCATGAACGAATCTCTCATGGTAGCCAGTTGGTTTGCAAAGAACCTCCGTCTTGGAGAAGTCAATGTCATGTGAGCCCACTGAATTGTAACAGTGATCTGCCACGGCAGAGGAGTTCGTCTTACCGTGTTTCAAGTCTGCTTTATGTTCGCGGATGCGGTCCGAGATATGTCTTTTGGTTTCTCCAATGTAGCTACTACCACAGAGGCACTTTAGTTTGTAAACGCCCGGGTACTGTATGTCTGGAAGAGCATCTTTTACAGATGGAACTAAATCACGGATTTTGTGTACTGTGTTGAATCGGACCTGGATCTTGTGTTTATTCAGGATTTTGGAGATCTTTTTAGTGACCCCTGCAATGTAGGGTAAGGTGATGGTTTTGAGTGGCTCCACAAGAGGATCCTTCTTCATGACTGGAGTGATGGCTTTGCGGATTGTGTAGTCGGAGTAGCCATTAGCCCTGAGAGCCTGGTGTACGTGCTTGAGTTCACTGGTAATGTGTTCCTGGTCGGAAATACATTGGGCTCTATGGTATAGAGTCTTGATGAGGCAGTTCTTCTGGGATGGATGGTGGTGGGAATCCGGTTTCAAGTAAGCATCTGTATGGGTAGCTTTCCTGTAGACAGAGTGGCTCATTGAACCATCATGTCTCCTTTTAATTAAGACATCCAGAAAGGGTAGTTTGCCATCTTTTTCGACCTCCATGGTAAATCTGATGGCTGGGTGTATGGAATTGATGTGGTCGCGGAATTGGTCTAGAGCAGGCTGGCCATGTGGCCAGATGACAAAGGTGTCATCAACGTACCTCTTCCATAAGGTCGGGCGTAGAGTGGCAGTCTGGATGGCGTCAGTTTCAAATTTTTCCATGAATACGTTGGCTACAACCGGAGATAGGGGGGAGCCCATTGGGGTGCCCTCAGTTTGTTTGTAGAAAGTTCCATTCCAGGTGAAGTATGTGTTGGTTAAGCAATGTCTCACCAGGGGGGGTACATCAGTATGCAGTCCTTGATGAACCAGGTCTTCAATGATAGCGATGGTGTCAGGTACCGGGACTTTGGTGAACAAGGACACCACATCAAAACTGACAAGCAGGTCGTTTGGGGACAGGGAAATGTCTTTGATTGTCGATACCAGGTGAGTAGAATTTAGTACCGCAGAGGTGGTTTTTCCAGTGAAAGGTCGCAGTATATCAGCCAGAAAACGTGCCAGTTTGTAGGTGGGGGAGCTGATAGTAGAGACGATGGGACGAAGGGGTGTATCTTCTTTGTGTATCTTTGGAAGGCCATATAATCTTGGTGGTCTGGCAGCAGAGGGTTTCAACAAGAACTGTTTGTTCTCATCAATTAATGCTGTTGAATCAGAGATAATTTTGTTCGTTTTGGTGACCAGGCTGTTGGTGGGGTCTCTTTTTATTTTTGTATAGCTGCCATCGTTGAGTAGTTCTTGAATTTTGTTGTTATATTCTGTTTTGTCCATGATGACAGTGGCATTGCCTTTGTCGGCTGAGAGAACGACAATATCATCCCTCTTTTTTAATTGAGATAATTCAAAACGTTCGTCTTTGCTGATGTTGCTAGGTGGCAACTTAGCGTTTTTGAGGGTTGCAGCGATTTCAGATCTTGCTACGTCTGCAGAGATGTGACTCAAGCCCTTGAGTGCAACGTCGACATTGGCAATGATATCATTAACCGGTAAGTGTCTCGGTGTGACAGCAAAGTTTAGACCTTTAGCTAAAACGGATTTCAGACCATCAGAAATGGAACTGTTACTGCGATTAATTACGACTTTGTTGACGTCTATCTTTTCGGTGTGTGGATCCGATTTTTTGCTGGAGAGGTGATTGAATTTGGAAATCAAATTGTCCCTACATTTGTTCGACATAGTGGCAGCCGAAGAGGTAGTCATATTGTCTACATGTTCCCAATCCGATGTAGACATTGTTGCTGTCAATTTTAAGTGTGATTTGTAGAGTGTCTTGTCTAACTGATCGAGTTCGGTGCGTGTAAGTCTGATTTTTTCCGAGATAAGAGCGAAGCTAGTTCTAGCTAGAATTCGTTTTGCATTGAGAGAAGTTGCAACAGCAGAGGTTAGTGTAAATGCGGTTGGTATTACCTTAGAGTCGCGGCATCTCTTCAGAAAGGTGAGAGACTCGATTAGTTGAGCCTTCTTATCCCGAAGTCTGTTGAATGATCTTAAGGATGTGTGGAATCCCTCCCCGTAGAGGCGGTTAAATTTCGATTTAAAGCTTTCGTGACTGCAATGATTCATCTTCTTTGGTTCTTTCGGTAAAGTCATGTAGAATGAGAATAAAATAATAAATTGATAAAATAAAATAACACAATAATATTCTCACGACGTTTCGGCCACAACACAAGCGGCCTTCATCAGGTGAAGGGAGCGAGACTGTCTGGTAGGACAGCGCTGGAGTGAGAGAGCCACGTTCAGATCACGGCTTTTTAAGCTGTGTGAGAGGAACAAAGAGCCTTGGCGAAGGAATTAGCATAAAATTTAGCATTGAAATGGCTGAATGATTAGCTTGTGACTGGTCACAGAAATAGCTATGTTAAAAGTTAAAGCATACACATCCGCAGAGGCACCCATTGTTAAAAGGAATTAGCATAGAATTTAGCATTGAAATAGCTAAATTAAGGCATACACATCCGCAGAGGCACCCCTTGATAATGGGATTAGCATAGAATTTAGCATTGAAATGGCTGAGTGATTCGCTTGTAACTGCTACAGAAATAGTTACGTTGAAGTCAGAGCATACACATTCACCGAGGCACTTAGTACAAATCAAACAGGAGAATTTAGCATTGAAATAACTAGGCGAATTTAGCATTGAAATAACTGGGTGATTTGCTAGTGACTGGTCACAGAAATGACTACACATCTGAGCTATTCACAGTACTATATAGTGAACCAATAAAAACTAAAATATAAATTACCTTCATGTTATCAATAAACTCTATATTCTCCAATCAGCTAAGCTACCAACCATAAGTCGTTATATATCACAATGCTATATGGCGAAAAAATGGGTGGATTCTTACCCTCAAATTTCCGTACCACGGATAGCTACGGGCCCCGTTCAGACGGACGAGTTCGTCCATGGTCGGAACAGAGGAGGGGGAGAGAGACAGCTGCGAAGCCCTAGTATACTCCATGTTGTAAACCATACCATTAACCGTGGTGTGAGAGGTATTAAGAGGCAATGCTGGCGAAAGAGCTGCGGTCTGAAGGTCATCGTAAAATTACAATTAATTAAGAACAGAAATGATTTAACACATCTTTCCAGTGGTTACTAAGCCTGAATCCATCTTCTCGGTTGAAATTGTCTCTGTGCTTGTATATGTGAATGGCCTCATGAACGAATCTCTCATGGTAGCCAGTTGGTTTGCAAAGAACCTCCGTCTTGGAGAAGTCAATGTCATGTGAGCCCACTGAATTGTAACAGTGATCTGCCACGGCAGAGGAGTTCGTCTTACCGTGTTTCAAGTCTGCTTTATGTTCGCGGATGCGGTCCGAGATATGTCTTTTGGTTTCTCCAATGTAGCTACTACCACAGAGGCACTTTAGTTTGTAAACGCCCGGGTACTGTATGTCTGGAAGAGCATCTTTTACAGATGGAACTAAATCACGGATTTTGTGTACTGTGTTGAATCGGACCTGGATCTTGTGTTTATTCAGGATTTTGGAGATCTTTTTAGTGACCCCTGCAATGTAGGGTAAGGTGATGGTTTTGAGTGGCTCCACAAGAGGATCCTTCTTCATGACTGGAGTGATGGCTTTGCGGATTGTGTAGTCGGAGTAGCCATTAGCCCTGAGAGCCTGGTGTACGTGCTTGAGTTCACTGGTAATGTGTTCCTGGTCGGAAATACATTGGGCTCTATGGTATAGAGTCTTGATGAGGCAGTTCTTCTGGGATGGATGGTGGTGGGAATCCGGTTTCAAGTAAGCATCTGTATGGGTAGCTTTCCTGTAGACAGAGTGGCTCATTGAACCATCATGTCTCCTTTTAATTAAGACATCCAGAAAGGGTAGTTTGCCATCTTTTTCGACCTCCATGGTAAATCTGATGGCTGGGTGTATGGAATTGATGTGGTCGCGGAATTGGTCTAGGCCGCTTGTGTTGTGGCCGAAACGTCGTGAGAATATTATTGTGTTATTTTATTTTATCAATTTATTATTTTATTCTCATTCTACGTGACTTTACCGAAAGAACCAAAGAAGATGAATCATTGCAGTCACGAAAGCTTTAAATCGAAATTTAACCGCCTCTACGGGGAGGGATTCCACACATCCTTAAGATCATTCAACAGACTTCGGGATAAGAAGGCTCAACTAATCGAGTCTCTCACCTTTCTGAAGAGATGCCGCGACTCTAAGGTAATACCAACCGCATTTACACTAACCTCTGCTGTTGCAACTTCTCTCAATGCAAAACGAATTCTAGCTAGAACTAGCTTCGCTCTTATCTCGGAAAAAATCAGACTTACACGCACCGAACTCGATCAGTTAGACAAGACACTCTACAAATCACACTTAAAATTGACAGCAACAATGTCTACATCGGATTGGGAACATGTAGACAATATGACTACCTCTTCGGCTGCCACTATGTCGAACAAATGTAGGGACAATTTGATTTCCAAATTCAATCACCTCTCCAGCAAAAAATCGGATCCACACACCGAAAAGATAGACGTCAACAAAGTCGTAATTAATCGCAGTAACAGTTCCATTTCTGATGGTCTGAAATCCGTTTTAGCTAAAGGTCTAAACTTTGCTGTCACACCGAGACACTTACCGGTTAATGATATCATTGCCAATGTCGACGTTGCACTCAAGGGCTTGAGTCACATCTCTGCAGACGTAGCAAGATCTGAAATCGCTGCAACCCTCAAAAACGCTAAGTTGCCACCTAGCAACATCAGCAAAGACGAACGTTTTGAATTATCTCAATTAAAAAAGAGGGATGATATTGTCGTTCTCTCAGCCGACAAAGGCAATGCCACTGTCATCATGGACAAAACAGAATATAACAACAAAATTCAAGAACTACTCAACGATGGCAGCTATACAAAAATAAAAAGAGACCCCACCAACAGCCTGGTCACCAAAACGAACAAAATTATCTCTGATTCAACAGCATTAATTGATGAGAACAAACAGTTCTTGTTGAAACCCTCTGCTGCCAGACCACCAAGATTATATGGCCTTCCAAAGATACACAAAGAAGATACACCCCTTCGTCCCATCGTCTCTACTATCAGCTCCCCCACCTACAAACTGGCACGTTTTCTGGCTGATATACTGCGACCTTTCACTGGAAAAACCACCTCTGCGGTACTAAATTCTACTCACCTGGTATCGACAATCAAAGACATTTCCCTGTCCCCAAACGACCTGCTTGTCAGTTTTGATGTGGTGTCCTTGTTCACCAAAGTCCCGGTACCTGACACCATCGCTATCATTGAAGACCTGGTTCATCAAGGACTGCATACTGATGTACCCCCCCTGGTGAGACATTGCTTAACCAACACATACTTCACCTGGAATGGAACTTTCTACAAACAAACTGAGGGCACCCCAATGGGCTCCCCCCTATCTCCGGTTGTAGCCAACGTATTCATGGAAAAATTTGAAACTGACGCCATCCAGACTGCCACTCTACGCCCGACCTTATGGAAGAGGTACGTTGATGACACCTTTGTCATCTGGCCACATGGCCAGCCTGCTCTAGACCAATTCCGCGACCACATCAATTCCATACACCCAGCCATCAGATTTACCATGGAGGTCGAAAAAGATGGCAAACTACCCTTTCTGGATGTCTTAATTAAAAGGAGACATGATGGTTCAATGAGCCACTCTGTCTACAGGAAAGCTACCCATACAGATGCTTACTTGAAACCGGATTCCCACCACCATCCATCCCAGAAGAACTGCCTCATCAAGACTCTATACCATAGAGCCCAATGTATTTCCGACCAGGAACACATTACCAGTGAACTCAAGCACGTACACCAGGCTCTCAGGGCTAATGGCTACTCCGACTACACAATCCGCAAAGCCATCACTCCAGTCATGAAGAAGGATCCTCTTGTGGAGCCACTCAAAACCATCACCTTACCCTACATTGCAGGGGTCACTAAAAAGATCTCCAAAATCCTGAATAAACACAAGATCCAGGTCCGATTCAACACAGTACACAAAATCCGTGATTTAGTTCCATCTGTAAAAGATGCTCTTCCAGACATACAGTACCCGGGCGTTTACAAACTAAAGTGCCTCTGTGGTAGTAGCTACATTGGAGAAACCAAAAGACATATCTCGGACCGCATCCGCGAACATAAAGCAGACTTGAAACACGGTAAGACGAACTCCTCTGCCGTGGCAGATCACTGTTACAATTCAGTGGGCTCACATGACATTGACTTCTCCAAGACGGAGGTTCTTTGCAAACCAACTGGCTACCATGAGAGATTCGTTCATGAGGCCATTCACATATACAAGCACAGAGACAATTTCAACCGAGAAGATGGATTCAGGCTTAGTAACCACTGGAAAGATGTGTTAAATCATTTCTGTTCTTAATTAATTGTAATTTTACGATGACCTTCAGACCGCAGCTCTTTCGCCAGCATTGCCTCTTAATACCTCTCACACCACGGTTAATGGTATGGTTTACAACATGGAGTATACTAGGGCTTCGCAGCTGTCTCTCTCCCCCTCCTCTGTTCCGACCATGGACGAACTCGTCCGTCTGAACGGGGCCCGTAGCTATCCGTGGTACGGAAATTTGAGGGTAAGAATCCACCCATTTTTTCGCCATATAGCATTGTGATATATAACGACTTATGGTTGGTAGCTTAGCTGATTGGAGAATATAGAGTTTATTGATAACATGAAGGTAATTTATATTTTAGTTTTTATTGGTTCACTATATAGTACTGTGAATAGCTCAGATGTGTAGTCATTTCTGTGACCAGTCACTAGCAAATCACCCAGTTATTTCAATGCTAAATTCGCCTAGTTATTTCAATGCTAAATTCTCCTGTTTGATTTGTACTAAGTGCCTCGGTGAATGTGTATGCTCTGACTTCAACGTAACTATTTCTGTAGCAGTTACAAGCGAATCACTCAGCCATTTCAATGCTAAATTCTATGCTAATCCCATTATCAAGGGGTGCCTCTGCGGATGTGTATGCCTTAATTTAGCTATTTCAATGCTAAATTCTATGCTAATTCCTTTTAACAATGGGTGCCTCTGCGGATGTGTATGCTTTAACTTTTAACATAGCTATTTCTGTGACCAGTCACAAGCTAATCATTCAGCCATTTCAATGCTAAATTTTATGCTAATTCCTTCGCCAAGGCTCTTTGTTCCTCTCACACAGCTTAAAAAGCCGTGATCTGAACGTGGCTCTCTCACTCCAGCGCTGTCCTACCAGACAGTCTCGCTCCCTTCACCTGATGAAGGCCGCTTGTGTTGTGGCCGAAACGTCGTGAGAATATTATTGTGTTATTTTATTTTATCAATTTATTATTTTATTCTCATTCTACGTGACTTTACCGAAAGAACCAAAGAAGATGAATCATTGCAGTCACGAAAGCTTTAAATCGAAATTTAAAGCTATTATCTTGTTTTTCAGAAGCGACCTGGCCACATATAATAGCTCGAGGAAGTGGATTACCACTTGAAATTTATAGTAGCAAAATAATCTAAACGGATGTTTCTAAATGTGGAGGGAAAAACTGGAGGACCCAGAGAAAATCTCCATGTGTCCACGGAGAGAACTTGAACACTCCACATGTACAGCAGGTATCAGGGTCGGACCCCCAAACTCCTGCATACCAGCCGAGGAAGATAGCATCACACCACCGTGGCGTCACTTAATAATACATAATAGCATGCAAGTCCAAATTACATCAGATCCCAAGCTTTGGAAAGGCAGTAAAACAACAGCAATACACATTTCCAGACCACACCGAGACAATGACAGTCTCCCAATAAAATTGTACATTTAAATTTAATTATTGGTACATTTTCTGGGTTCTTTCAGTAAAGTCACGTAGAATGGAAATAAAAAAATAAAGATAAAACAATAAAATAAAATTCTCCCTCAACGTTTCGGCCACAACACAAGTAGCCTTCTTCAGGTGAAGAAACAGAACTGTCGGGACAACAGCGCTTCAATGAACACTGCTAAGCTTGGCAGCGTCTTTTGGAAAACTACCCATATGGATGCTTACTTAAAACCGGATTCCCACCACCATCCATCCCAGAAGAATTCCCTCATCAAGACTCTATACCATAGAGCCCAATGCATTTCCGACCAGGAACACATTGCCAGTGAACTCGAGCACATACACCAAGCTCTCAAGGCTAATGGTTACTCCGACTACACAATCCACAAAGCCATCACTCCAACCAAGAAGAAGGATCCTCTTGAGGAGCCATTCAAAACCATCACCTTACCCTACATTGCGGGGGTCACAAAAAAGATCCTGAATAAACACAAGATCCAGGTCCGATTCAACACAGTACATAAAATCCGTGATCTGGTTCCGTCTGTAAAATATGTGGTTCCAGACATAGAGTACCCGGGCGTCTACAAACTAAGTTGCCTCTGTGGTAGCAGCTACATTGGAGAAACCAAACGACATATTTCGGACCGCATCCGTGAACATAAAGCAGACTTGAAGCACAGTAGGACGAATACCTCAGCCGTGGCAGATCACTGTTATAATTCAGTGGGCTCACATGACATTGACTTCTCCAAGACGGAGGTTCTCTGCAAGCCATCCGGCTACCATGAGAGATTCGTTCATGAGGCCATCCACATATACAAACACAGACAATTTCAACCGAGAAGATGGATTTTGGCTTTGTAACCATTGGAAAGACGTTATAAACCATTTCGGTTCTTGATTGATTGTATTTTACGGTGACTTTCAGACCGCAGTCCATTCGCTGGCACTGCCTCTTAGTACCTTTCACACGACGGTCAATGGTATGGTTTTTAGCATGTTGTATAATAATAAATAGTATAACAGTGTAATGTTTAACATAATTCATAAGGCAATATATAGTATCGTAATTGTATAGTGAATATACAGCAGTGTTGTATAGAGTAGGGTTGGTAGAATAATACATAGTGTAATATTACAAGTCTAATATTTTATAGTCTAAAGCATAGGGTAGTGTATAGTAATGCATTGTATAATTCAATGGTGGGGTTTGTCTATGGCAGTGTATATTACGGTGTATAGTCGTGTAATATATATAAAAAAAAAGTTTAATTGGAGGCATATCAATATAATGCATAATGTTAGAGCTTACATTGGGCTGTATATACGATATTATACAATGTAGTTTAGATTGGAAGGTTGTAATGTATAGTAGTCTAGTTTATAGCATAGTTGTAATGCAACACAGGATAGAGCAGCGCATCATGGCTGTTTCTCTTTCTCCCCCCTCCTCCGTTCCGAGCATAGATGGACTCGTCCGACTGAACAAAGCTTGCCGCTTTCCGTGGTGCTAACATTGAAAAGAAACCGCTACTTTTTTCGTCATAGAATTGTAATGTATAGTAACTCATTGCTAGTAGCTCAGCTGATTGGATAGTATATTGAGTTTATTGATAATGTTGATGTATACTCTTTAGTTATATTTGGTAAAGTCACGTAGGTAAAAATAAAATAACAAAAATCACGACGTTTTGGCCACAACACAAGTGGCCTTCATCAGGTGAGGGACTGGACTGTCCAGAGGACAGCGTTGGAGTGAAGACAGCCAAGCCCAGGTCGCGTCCTTTAAGCTGTGTGGGAGGAAACAAAAGACGCCTTGACAAAGGAATTAGCATAAAATGATGTACTGGACCGGCACGGTTGGGGAGGGGGGGGGGGATTTTACATAATGTTGGTGTGAAGGGAAATAACCTGCTTTTAAAGTTTGGGATACCACTACTTGAAAAAATATACTGTACCATTGAAAATTAGTATAATGTTTGGTTTGATTTAGAGCATCTTTCCAATGATTGCTTAATTTGAAACCATCCTCTCGGTTGAAATTGTGTCTGTGTTTGTAAATCTGAATTGCCTCGTGGACAAATCTCTGATTAAAACCCGTGGGTTTGCAGAGAACCTTGGTATCGGAGAAAACAATATCGTGATCACCCACAGCGTTGTAAGTGATCAGCTACGGCAGAAGAATTTGTTCTGCCGTGTTTCAAATCTGATTTGTGCTCGCGAATTCGGTCAGAGACATGTCGTTTCGTCTCCCCGATATAGCAGTCACCACAGGTGCAGCTCACAGCTTAAAGGATGCGACCTGGGCTTGGCTGTATTCACTCCAACGCTGTCCTCTGGACAGTACGGTCCCTTCACCTGATGAAAGCCACTTGTGTTGTGGCCGAAACGTCGTGATTTTTGTTATTTTATTTTTACCTACGTGACTTTACCGAATAGAACCAGAGTATGGATCCTTGCAGTCACGAAAGCTTCAAATCTAGAATATTGATGTAGTTTATATTTTAGTTTTTTATCAGTTTACTATTTGGTATTCATTATACAGTGTAGTGCATACCCAGTTACTTTACGTTAATAGCTCAACTTATTGAAGAATATATTGAGTACATGTATTATATTGATGTAGTTTATTCTTAGTTCTTTCACATCGGCTTATTGTATGACAGTTGGGTAGTTGCAGTTCTTTAGCGTCAATATACTAAATGCCTCTGTTGATATGTAAACTCTGACTTTAACATAGCTACTTCCGTGACCAGTTACATGCTAATCTCCCAGTTACATGCTAATTTCTGACTTTAACACTCTGCTAATCCAACACATTAACACAGCTAGATCAATGATAAATTCTTCTGTTGATATGTAAACTCCTTTGTCAAGGCGCTCTGCTCCTCCCACCCAGCTTAAAAGACGCCGCCAAGCTTAGCAGTGTTCATTGAAGCGCTGTCGTCCTGACAGTTATGTTTCTTCACCTGAAGTAGGCTACTTGTGTTGTGGCCGAAACGTCGTGAGAATTTTATTTTATTATGTTTTATTTTTATTATTTTTTTTCCATTCTACGTGACTTTACCAAAAGAACCAAGAAGATGAATCCCTGCAGTCACAAAAGCTTTAAATCGAAATTTATTGATACATTGTTAAGCATTCCGAGGCTGTTGAAGTGCTGTTATTCGGTATATAGATATATGTTGACATAGAAATTTGAAATATCAGGTGTATTTTTTTACCTGTTTTTTTTACCTGGATAGCCTAATTTGCAAGTGTGACCTGACACCAAAAAATAAAACTAATAAATTAGAGCAATGAAGCAAAGAGAAATCAGAGCAAAAACAACTTTAATGCAAGAAATGAACATTCCACAATCATTAAATTTCGATTTAAAGCTTTCGTGACTGCAGGGATTCGTATTCTTGGTTATTTCGGGAAAATTCTCACGACGAAATGTCGTGAGAATTTAAGTTAAATTTTTATTATTTTATTATTTCCCTTCTACGTGACTTTACCGAAAGAACCAAGAATATGAAACAATCATTAATTAAACAAAATAAATCACATTACGGTTGCAACACAAGCGCCCGTCTTCAGGTGACAATCGCGATAGCCGCGATGTCTGCTGCGAGCAGCACGATGTCTGCAGCAGACACACCAATTGAAAGTTAAAATACATACATTTTAAACAGATATAGGGTGACTATCGAAGTCATACGTAAAGTGGCTAGGATATGTGCATGTTGTGTGATACACACCTCTATGTACGCACCAGTGATGTGCGGTGAGGTCAATGGCTGGGGAGGCACTGGCTAGTGTCAGAGCCAGATTCACATAGAGGGCGTGGCCTCACGGAGGGGGGCGTGGCCTCACTGAGGGGTGCGTGTTAGACACGTCCCCCTCAGTTATAGCTGCCTCCTCTGGTGCTTTTTCATTGCAATTTCATGACGAGACCAGCGAGCCTAAATATATTTATACACATACGTGAAATAAGTTACCTCGAGTATGGAAGGCGAGGACATGAAATGAAGGGGTCTACAAACATTACACACACGAACATATGCACACACAATTTGTGAAGTAGTGAATGCGAGGTGTGCAAGTCTCACACTAGCTCTTTACATCTGTGCAGTCCAGGCTGAAGCCTCTTCATTTCCTCGGTGCCAATGCCGCAGTCAAACAGGTTGAGTGTCTCCACAGGTTCCTCTCGATGCAGCAGGATCGAGGTGATGGCAGCGCAGTCTGGCAGGGACAGCCTTGTGAATGACAGGTCTATCTCAGTCATGGACCGAGTGGCATCACTCATGGACTTGCGGTCGTGCGGCTCGTGCACACAGTGCAGGAGACTGATGAGCCTGTGTTTGTCAACCTTCTGATTTTCCATGTTGTGATTGAGCCACTCGATTATTTCCTTTTGAGAATCTGCAGATGGAGGATCCAAGATACCCTCAAAGAACATCCATGGAGTGCTTGATGCTAGTCCACAAAAAAACCTCTGAAACACATCAAACCTCCCATCTTTGCTGTCCTCAATAGCTTTGATTATGTCACTCACTGGCCGTGTTGAATGTGTCAAATGCATGGCTATTGCTGCAAAGAATTCCTGGATTGTTAAGTGTGAAAACGAATAACAACTCCCTTATTCTTAGTTCTTTCGGTAAAGTCACGTTGAAGGGAAACAACAAAATAATAAAACGTGACTTTACCGAAAGAACTAAGAATATGAATTACTGCAGTCACGAAAGCTTTAAATCAAAACAACTCCCTTGTTTAATGCCCTCACATGTGAACACTTTGTTGATGAATGTACTTCCTAGTTCAGAAGAACTAACAACACACTCTTCTAGATCTTTTTGGCTGAACACCTGGATGTTTTGCTGAACCCCTTTCAGAGCCATATTTGCAAGAGACAATAAAATTTCCTTGGCTCCGTGGCTGCCACGTCCATGGTGTTCTACGAGCCCAAACACGTATTGTGTGAAGAGGTCGGTCATTGATTTTAGGATAATCTCAGAATGATCAGACTTTTGTAAATGTTCCTTCAGTGTAATGGCTGCTATATGACAGAATGAAGGGTTCTGGGACAATGTATTCACTGTTTCATTTTCCTGCAGGAGCTTGAGTACTCTTTCTGCTAGATTCCTATCTTTGTAAAAATTGCGTAAAAATTATATTTTATCCTCATGGGAAAACCCAGCAATTTCAACAGCTCGATCAACATTCACTCCACTCAGCTGCGCCATGGCAATAGGTCTGGTCGTTATCAAGACCGAGGCCTTGGGCAAGAGGTTTCCATTCACTAGTGCAGCAATGATGCCTTCTACTGTTGCCGTCTTACGTGGATCAGTGCAAGCATTGGCATAGTGAAGGCACTTTCCAAACTCATCCAACCCATCCATAACAAAAAGGGTTCTCTCTTGGTTTGCGTAAACCTCATCCGCTTTTTTTCCCAAACATGAGTGCAGCACAGAAAACAGCTCTGCGAGTGACACCTCTCCAACATCATTTATCTCCCTGAACGTTATGAGCACGATGTGCTCAAAGCGTCGTGCAAACACTCTCTCACCTGACAGCAGGCTGTGCACAATGAATTTGCTCAACATGGTTTTACCGCTGCCTGGAGTCCCAACTACAATAACCAGTCGGGGGTGTGTTTATTTTCCAATGAGATCAAAGATATTATTGTAAGTCATCCCTTCTCTTTGTGCTCTCTTCATCAGCTCCTTGTGCTGTTTGCCTCTCGCTAGTAACTCGTGCTGCTTGGTTTCTTGATGGCGGTAGTAGGGAACCAGAATTGGCTTCACCATTCTCTCCAGCAAAAATACTGCAGGTTCTCCAGGTCGTGCGTTGTAGTCTCGTGTTAATGATGTCAGCTTCAGCAAGAATTCTCTGTAATCATCACCAGGGTTATCTAAATTAAACAAATCATTTAAAAAACAAATTAGTTTCATTTACACTAAAAAAACATTCCTATAACAGACAAATATGTTTAAAATAAACTACGTAAAAAAAGCATATTTCATCATGGAAAATGTATTGCCATCATGTACATCACAAATTATTGTGTGGACATTTTCCCGATGTGTATTCTACATATCTCAACAAAAATTTACCACCACTTGTCTTGTTTGTTTTGCATGTGAAACAAGATAGTACCACCACATTTGAAATTACGATGTACATCAGCATAATCCCAACCTAATGCTATCAATTTGTGTCTAAAATGCACTGCTGCCTTGTCCTACAATTATTATTTTTTGTTGTTTAGGATGTTGAATTTTACTTTTTATATTTCACTGGTATTGGGGTTGTGTTT
Source organism: Petromyzon marinus (assembly GCF_048934315.1). Lineage (NCBI taxonomy): Eukaryota > Metazoa > Chordata > Hyperoartia > Petromyzontiformes > Petromyzontidae > Petromyzon > Petromyzon marinus. The sequence goes on from NW_027423213.1 coordinate 206,715, forward strand.
CCTTTTCCATTTCAAGCTGGCCTACATCACCTAGCAAGGGGGCTACACTGTGGTTGAGTGCAGTACACCAGGCACGGTCCTAGCAGCAGAGAAGATGAAGTGCTTTCACCTCCACAACAGCCACATGCATTACAGAATTCGTAGCATCCCACGTGTTGCATCGTAGGTTCACTTAAACTTCAAATAATCTGGTTACTGCATCATCAGCAAGCACTGTGGCATCCACTACATTGGGGAGTGTCGATTTCCAATAGCAAATTTGCTCAACAACTTCCATCTGCTTTCCAAGTAAACACTGAACCCAGAGGCGCACCACTTGGGCAATGTTGACCATAAGAACCGTGATACCTCTGTATCTGATTTTATTTTAATCTCTCGGGAATCATATATTCAGAGTCATTTAATCACGTCGACTTTTTTTCTAAATGAGAGGGATACAAATTTGACGTTTAATCTGGAGTGAATTATAACCAATCCAGTTTCAGTTTAATTTATTTTGTATAGCCCTGTGAGCCATTCGGCTCTTGAATCGGGTGCAACCGCAACAAATAAAAACAGGAAAAAGAAACATCTTAAAGTGACTACGCGCAAACAGAAAAATCCAGGAAAAAACAGCAAAGTCTTCCAGAAAAAGCACTGTATATCAATGCTGTGTGCAAAAATCCCAGTGGGATGCAAGTCAAACAATAACAACCATAAGACAATTTAGAGTAAAGTTATCAGTCTAACTCTGTACTACAACAAACAAATATGGCTAAACCAAAACGTTTTCGAAATCACCAAAAGAAAGCTATAAAAGCAATGGAACAGTGATCATAAGAACTGATTGAAATTTTACAATAAACGATATAAATAACATGTACTACCAAACTTTGCAGCCATAGCTGGCTGCATGAGTCACTCCATAACAGCAGGAGTATCAGTAGGAGTGTCAACATTTTTAAAGAGTTAAGAGGATAGAGTAGGTTCCGTTTCATGAGTCAATGGCAATAAAAGGCTGGGTGTCCTTAGAAATAGCAGTGATAGCTAGTCAATATAAAAAAAATTAGGAGTAAAAAATGTCCACAAAGGAGGAGACATTGTACTGAGAAGAGCAGATAGCCAAGGACGGAGCCATGTGGAACACCATAGAATGGGGGCTTCTGAACGGAAGGCAGTCATTGCTTGGAAAAAATAGGGCTCACTTTTAGAGGGTGAAGCAGAAGCAGTGGGGAAGTGTGTGAGAGATGCCTGCGTAGCAATGCCGATTCAAGAGGATGGAGTAGAAGCAGCTTCCATAATTTAAGAGAGGTGGTCATTCACCCTGCAGTTTCAACGACATGGCCTTGGTGGAATCCAGATTGTACCAAGTCATGGAGACCATGGCAGCAGATGGGTTTGCTGCCATGGCCAAACATCTTGGGCTTGACACTTGAAAGAGCTTCATAGCTCATTACATTCTTCCAGCTGAAATAAAATGTCTGTGTCTGAAGAGGTGAGAGAAAATCACCATGTTTAAGTCTTTTGCAAGGAAAATGAGGTGTAGGATAGGACAGAAATTCAGGAATGTTGGGGTCCAGTGTGGATGTAATGTTTTGATACTGACACACATTTCCATTATCCATCCATCCTTTCCTCCAAGTTGCTGATTCCTTGTACATACCCTGCTATGGAATGGAATATTAATGTCCTCCTTCTGAGAGGAATGTTGTCATGCAAGGGTGGTGCAGTTTGTTAATATTAAATGACAATTCATATCAGTTCAAAGCAATTATTTCACTTAAATTTGGCAGAGACATGCAAATGAATATGTGAAGTTTAGCATCACTCACGAGAAGCTGCTCCAGGGATGGCTTTACCCGCAGTTCAGCTCAGATCGACACCCATCACGTTGAGCTGCTGCTCATGCTGTGATATCCACTGATCCATGAGAGGGATCTCGGATCTCAGCGGCACCAGCACGGCTTCAATGAATCTCATGCACACTTCTTCTCCCTTGCCGAGCACCAGGTCAACCAGGTGCCGTGTTCGCACAATGGGGTCATTCTCGTTTTTGAGGGACGCGTATTCGCCGTACAGGACTATCTCTGTTTGACAGGAATGGTCAAGCACTTCTGAAGACTTCGCCTGGAGGTATTCCTGCAGTTTCACTTTGTTGGTTCTAATAATCTCATATGCAGGATCATTTGATGCCATCACGACCAATGCATCGAGTCACCTGAGGAAAATGAAAACAAACCACGTGTCACCTGTAAGCATAGTCATGTAATTTTAGCCAGGTAAAAGAAATAATAATTATAAAAATAAAATGTTGCTACTAAATTCTAAGAGGTCTCGGTTAGGTACAATTGTGACTCTAGCTATTTGATCGTGAATACATTGGGTTATTTAAATTGTAATAAAAGCTTAAAATTGTTATTGGAATATATAGAAATACGTAAAATTGCATCGAAACACTTTAGGCATCTCAAAACACTCTTCAGTGCAAGCATTTGAACATTCACATGAACACAACACTACGATAAAAAAAGTAAAATGTAAACCTAATTCAAAACACCACACAGGTTTAGCAGATTAAGCAGCTGTGTGACACCACGTGCTCACTGCCTCGACCATCGTGATGCCACGCAGACGGCGAATTGCGCTGTAATGTGCAATGATGGAGATAGCGTCACCTCTAGTTGAGTGACGATTAGAGGGTGGGAGCCAGGTTTGATCTTGGGTAGTCCCTATGTAGTGGGCACTCCCATGCTCTCAATGTATGGGTAGAGGGTGCTCTGAGGTTGTCTAGAAGTGGTATGACGTCACATACCGCGTTCCCAGCAACGGCTGGCGGGGCCGTTTGTGAGGGGGCCGGGGGAGCTGACGGAGGGAGCCGACGGGGCCGGGGGGGGGGGGGGGGGCGACGGAGCCGGGGGTGGGGGGCGACGGAGCCAGGGGGCGGGGGCGACGGAGCTGGGGGGGGCAACGAAGCCGGGGGGGCGACGGAGCCAGGGGGGGGGGCGTGGGCGACGGAGCCGGGGGGGGGCAATGGAGCCAGGGGGGGGCGATGGAGCCAGGGGGGGGCGATGGAGCCAGGGGGGGTTCGACGGAGCTGGGAGGGGGGGGGCGACGGAGCCAGGGGGGGGCCGACGGAGCTAGGAGGAGGGGGCGACGGAGCCGGGGGGGTGGGGGGCCGGACGGAGCCAGGGGGGGCCGACGGAGCTGGGGGGGCGACGGAGCCGGGGGGGGGGCGACGGAGCCGAGGGGGGGGGGCGATGGAGCCGGGGGGCGGGGGGGGCGATGGCGCGAGCAGAGGGAGCCGACACTGACTTTCTCATACATTATGCACTGACTCACTCACACATCATGCACTGACTCGCTCATCATGCGCTGACTCGCTCATCAGGCGCTGACTCGCTCATCATGCGCTGACTCACTCACACATCATACACTCGCACAACCACTGACCCATTCACTCATCATACACAGGTTCACTCATCGTGTGCTGGCTCACTCGCACATCATACACTCACTCTGCCGCTGACTCACTCACACATCATACACTGACTCACTCATCATGCGCTGACTAACACGTCATACACTCACTCAACCTAATACTAACTCACTCATCATACGCTGACTCGCACATCATACACTCACTCAACCTAATACTGACTCAATCATCATATGCTGACTCGCACATCATACACTCACTCACGCTGCTGCTGACTCACTCACACATCATACACTGGGAGTGTCGTGCTGCCAGCTATGGCTGCAGGTTTTGTCGTACGTGTTATGTATATCGTTGTTAAATTTAAAATCACAGTTCTTATGATTACTGTTGTTACATTGTTTTTTTAGCTTTATTTTGGTCTGGTTGTGGTGTAATAGTTTTCTGCAATGTAGATTCATATTTTGTTTGTTGCGGTTGCACCCGACTTAAGAGCCGCATGGCTCACAGGGCTATACCTAATAAATGAAACTTGAAAACTTGAATACGCTTCACGGAAATGAGTAAACATGACCTTTTGTGGAGGTAGTGTTTGTGTGGGAAAGCCAAAACTTAAAGTACACACATGAGGCAGCGTCAATGTTACTGTAATGTTCATTATGTTAAATAAATCACTTATACAGGACAGCAGTGGTCAATGCGTCTGTGCAGCCACCTTCCTACGTCTTTGAATCTCCACCTACATTGTCTCTTAGGAATCCTTCAAAATGAGCGGCACGTTACATCATCATCAGCAGCCATTGTCTCTCTACCGCTGAATGAACGCCTCCCTATATTTGTTTAACGTGAGAAATTAATGAAAAAAAGTCTTAATTTAACATTTTTTATTAGTATCAATAATAACGAAGCATCTGGTCAGTGAGTATGCACCACGTGCATTTACAACAGCATGCAGAGCATGAGACTATAACGAGTTTTGTACATCATGTTTGTAAACCCAAGTAATCCATTCTTTAGTATGAGATATTTATACATTTAACTCTTTGTGTATTGAGCTGTGTGTATTGCATTGCTGCAAACTAAATATCTATACTGTACATATACAGGCCGGTCTGACTTAACCAGCGTTCTTTTTACAAGAATGTGCTATAACAAGCAATATTAATTTATCCCTGGGGTGTCACTATATACGTATGATTTTATGAGTAGTCAAAGAGTACGAGGAGATAATGTAATAGGGAGAAGGGGGTGAGGGCGTGGGCTTAGTCGCTTTTTCTCTCATAAAGCACACATCTCCACAGGAAATAAAAAAAATAACACCTGGCAAATGGACATACATTGATGTTTACGCCCAAGACGCAACAACTCTATTGGTTTCACTATCGTACAGCTCCACGCTACACACAGCAGACGCGTGCTCCCTACAGAGGATAAACTGTCGAGCGTCTTCTACGCCGACAGCACGAGCTTCAACACAAACATCCCCCATGTAGCTCCACAGACTGGTGGGTCAAGTGCTGTTAGTGAGCCCCTTTGAAGACCCGCACGCAAAGTGGGGTAGAAATGGCCAGCACCACACCTGGCCACGTTTGTCTCATAGGTTATACTGATTACCCATTGTACCAGGCACTCATTTAATGCAGACACAACCTAGAGGACCCAAAACCAGTGTAGATATCACGTGCTATTGATAACTGTGGCTGAGTTTGTTGTGCAGCATGGCTCGCCACAAACACACAGGCGATGTACACAAACATACAAGATACAAATGAGAAAAATCTCCCATATCGTTTTTTACATTATTGGGATTAGTTCTGCTAGCGAGCACCTAAGAAGGCCAGTACGGCACATGAAGGGGTGGGTACATAAACACAATAACAATAAAAGCCATTCGCCACTCAAAATTGGTGACGTCAACAAAGTGTTTGTGCCAGGCTAAGTGCACATTGAGGTCATGTGGACTGTCGAAGGCTCATGGGCAGGAGGTTACAGGATAGATAAAGGTGTCATGGGTTGAGTGACAGGGATGACTGGCAGATCTACCACCTGTGCTCCCTACTGTTCCACCTTGCTGCATTTTACTCATTCTGCACTCCGCTCGTTGTTGTGAGCATCACTCCTCCGCCCTCCGTTATTGCTGGAGGCGGACATCCTTCACAAAACTCCTCCAGAGACGCTGATCTTGAAACCACTGGTCGAGCTGTTGGCAAGCCCAAACAGCTCCACCATCCTTCTGTTACACAGCAGTCAAACTCTTGCCTATAGCGATAAGCCCCTTATATCTGGACAAACAGAAGCTGTTTGGGTACACAGTGACTGGGCATTTGGGCTACATGACTCAGCCAATGCTGCCTCACCTGCCTTAGTATCTCACTGATGGGCATTTGTCCAGATCATTCAAGGATCTAAGCTGCTCACATAATCTAGTTTGTTAAGTCCACGGTGGATCGTAGACAACTTGGATATGCAAAACCAGTGTGGATGTTCCTTTAAAAGGGATCCAAATTTCTCAAATGTAGAGAAGGGAGGGAATATCTGGCTGAGAAGACCCAGAGCTTTACATGGAGCGACAGGCAATGCAGCATTCACAGTGTGTTACGCAGCTGAGATAATTATGTTCAACCGATTCGGAGCATGACCTCTGCTGCCAAACTGGAGCTAGTCACATGCACCCTTTCCAGGTATGGAAAATTGTTCTGCTCTGTCAAAAACTGCCCCACTGGTCATGGGGAGTGGAGGGATGGGAGAATACGATGACACAGAATACCCAGGCAGGTGCTTTTTTTATGTGGGGATGAACGTAAACCCCATTTCTTAGTAGTACTCTCGAAGTTCAACAAAAGCTTCTCCAGCTCATACTGGATATAATTCTTATGGTGGGGATGGTTGTAATGTGGAGGTGGGCAGTGGTAATGCACACTCCTGTCTAATGAGGAACCAACAGTTTGGGACAATTTCAAGATTATGTAAACAACGCCGCCAAGACCTGCCCAACAACCTGTTGCAATATTGGAAATGAATGGATTAGTGATTAAACGTGGTGTTTAATTGAAAAAAGAACGTAAAAACTGCTACAAGGGCCTAAGAAGGCAATGCAAAACTCAGATCTGGCATGAACAGAGGGGGCCTGATGGAAAAGCTGCAGCGGTTGAATAATAACTCTCAGTCAAATAAAGGATGACTTTGCAAACTTCAGTCAGCTCAGGGGAGCCTACTTCAATATTTCCTGCGCAATTACAAATGCCAGTGGCAAGCTCCTCAGCAGTTGAAGGCAGAAACTAGCATGCTAGAAGTAATTATGCTCCCAAATGCAGAATCGCTCTTCGTCATATCCCTTTGAAGAGCTCATGCAAGCCACAGCAACCAAAGACCCTACACCTTCTGCATTGAGCCATTTGAGTATAAAGTGAGAGGTACCCTAAGAAAAATGAAAGAAATCACTAGTATCCAACACTTGCAATATCAGAACAGAAATGCTGACACCCAGAGGCTCAACTATCATCACATGGGTGAGTAAGATCTTTTAACACACGTGGAGGGCAGGCTTGAAACCAGCTTTCAATGATGCAGCCTTTTTGGTTGGACTGCAGGCAGTCTTACTCGTGCCGTGTCAGTCATAGAGGTTGTTGGACCATGCTTATATTTGCCTCAAGCAAGTCTTGACGAACAAAGTGGGGCATAATCTGCTGAATAGTGTAGTGGAGGCTGTGAAATGAGAAATAATCAATTAGAGTGCCTTTAAAAAGAGCCTCTGTCAAGGTGATGTGCACATCAGTGAGATACAATCATCATTGGGAACAAGGTGGTGTACATTCAGCCTACATTTCTAAAGAGAGAACATACAGTGATGATCACAGGAGAAATCTGTGGATGGTAAGTGACAGGCCCAAATAATTGCATCAAAAGAAAAGGGAATGAGTGACCTCCGAATGAGTAAAGGTTGATTAGAAGTTCCAACTGGAAGCCTTGGTTGCTGGGCGGAGAATGAGTGAAGGGGAGTAAAGCGAGATGGTAGGGACGATATAGGAGAACATTGGGAGGGGAATGAGATGAAGGGAGAGGCAAACAGGAGTGTGTCCATGGTGTAACTTGAAGACAGCAAAGGGGATATTGTGCTTGATGCAGAAATTAATCGGATACCAGTGGAGGGATCAAACACGATCACAGCTTTACCAATTAAAAACCAGGCAACAGAAACAAACATGAGTACAGTATTCCCAAAGACAAGACTGTCACACTATATAAAGTCCCACTCATTTCATGGATCGTTATTAAACAAAGGTGTCGCTTTAATCGACATTGTGAACTCGGGATGTTACGGGACAATGAGTCCCATAGGCAACGCCACGGGCTGAAGGGCACAGTGGGGGCTATCACTCCCTCGACTGACTGTGCGCGAGTAACAGACTTCAGCCTCTATTGACGATCTCTGTGAACAGGGAGGTGGAAGCCAATAGAGTTCATGTCAACAACAAAAACCGTGACCTTTAAAGAGACAATGCTCCTGTTAAAATACGATTGACAGTACATTACCATTTTTACATGCTTCAGAGTACTATACCGATTTTAGAAGCAGCGTTGCTTTGTAGATTGATTTTGTTACTGATGGAGATAGTAAAAAAAGCATGTGGCAAGATGAGACGTTCATTCGAATGTCCTAGCCCCTTGGCATAGCCCCTAGGCTCGAGCACAAGACACTGATACTATTTTACTCAACACCCACCTCTATAACCCACCTAATCGCTCCCCCTCAATCCCGCTATGTCCCCCTCCCCCCATAGCGATGTTATTTATCTTCCAAAAAAACTTCTTCGATAACACCGCTTTGAAATGAAATGTTTATAGTAAGAGACGATTCAGGCAATGGCCCTTTTGTCACAGCACTTCAGTCTCCTCGACTTGTGACATCGGCACCACCCATGAGGAGGCCGCATTTGTTGCACTCCAAGATGGCTTGGTGAACACCCCTCCCTGCCACTACCCCGACTTTTCCTTGCCGTTTGTCCTTGATACAGATGCTAGTAACACTGGCATTGGAGCTGTTCTATATCAAGTTGTCAATGGCGTCGAGAGTGTTATCGCATAAGGAAGCAGAGTGCTGTCTCCGGCTGAACAGCGGTACTGTGTCACACGCTGATAACTGTTAGCTATCGTGTTTTTCTTGCAACAGTATCTTCCATATTTGTATGGGAGAGACTTTGAGATGCGCTCGGACCACGCGGCGCTGCAGTACGCGCTGCAGGTTGACCAGCCATCTGGCGAACTTTCACGCTGGTTGGAGGTCCTCCAGGACTACTCTTTTCAGGTTACCTATCGCAAAGGCTCCCATCACACGAACGCGGACGCCCTGTCGCGATTACCCACGAACGAGAGTTGCGCAAGTTTTTCGGGCTCCGGTCACTGTAAGCCGCGCAACGAAAACTCGCCCCCTACCCTTACGGCATCGGCCGAGGTTGTAACATCTGAGGGGGCTGGGGATCCAGTGGCGCGTGATGCTGTCATTGGATTGGACCACGACGAATGGGGGCGCCTCCAGGTTGAGGACGCTTCCCTGCTTAAATTGCGATGCCGTGTCAAAGTGACTGATGGGGGCGAGGATCGATGGGGTGTCGCCTCTTTCATTCTCAGAGGCGGATTGCTCATGCATTGGGGCGGAGAGATGCGATGTTCCAACATTGTTGTGCCCACCGCCCTGCGGAGTAAGGTCATTTGGGTGGTGCACGAGCGTCTGTTGCACTTGGGTGTGCATAAACTAGCATTGGCCACACGTAAGTCGGATTTCTTCTGGCCTGGCATGGCTGAGGATGCTGCCAATTTGTTGAAGGGGTGTGTGCAGTGCACGCGGTAGAAGCCGCTTGTGGGACTAAATATTTTCTGGTGGGAGTCGAGTATTTCTCATGATGGCCTGTGGCCTGGCCGCTTCCCAAACAGTTGGCGGCAAAGATCACTGAGGCATTCCTCAATGGCTACGTAATTGTAGTGGCATGGTTGAACATGATCGCCACTAATCATAGCCGTCAGTACTAGCTTGTGTCAGTAGGGAGCAGAGGGGAGGCTGAACCTGCTGGATTAATGATGACGGGCCGTTGGCCAAGGCAATCCCTGGGGGAGCATCGTGGCCAACGGTCGGGACCCCAGATCCCGGGAAGGGGGCTGGGGAGATGATGTCATTCTCCAGACCCTCGGAGACGGTCCTAGAAGGAAGGCGTGGCCAGGGGCGGAGTGAGCCAGGAGCCTATATATAAGTCAGGTCCCTGAGCGGTCCCAGCAGTTGTTGTCCGGCCGAAGACTGAAGAGCATCCTGGAGCCCTGAAGAGAAGAGCCCAATGGGCAGAGCAGAACCCCTGGCTAGGGTCGGCTCGAGCTTGTACCAGTGAAAGCTCCAGCTGATAACCCGTGAAGACTCAAGGGAAGACTCAAGCCCCAGCAGTATAGATGCCGTGATAGCCAGTGAGAGGCAAGCTAGTCTGGAGGGACTACCTCCATAGAGTATCGGGTGAAAGGGGCCATTACCCCATTGTGTAATAACCTGTTAATGTTATAATAAATGTGTTGCCTCAGAGTAAGCTTCCTCCAGTTTATTACCCACTACATTATGGACAAGAGTGCTCCCGAACGTCTTCTGAACAATCAGGGCAAAACATTTTCTTCAAAATTATTGCAAGAGGTGTGCGTTAGTTGTGAACCAAGAAAGTACGCATGTCACCGCACAATCCGCAGACGGATGGTATGGTTGAGGTGGCTGCACAGGACTCTGACCTCCATGTTGAGTCATCAGGTCAGCGAGAACACGACCCCCTGATTCATGTTCAGTTACAAGCCGCACCCAACAAGGCAAAATCTTAAATCTCTGACTCCGTGTGCTGCGAAGTGCGGGAGACTTCCAGGGTAAATTCTGATTTGTGCCGATTGGCCAATGAATGGCTGAGGGGCTTCCATACTTCAGTGCAACCAAGCTCTGGGGACAGAGCTTGGTTGCACTGTCCACAGGTACCGTTGGGTACATCGCCCAATTTGCTCAAACCCTGGAGAGGGCTGGTTGATGTGATTCGGGTCATTCGACTGCAGTGTGTCCAGATCCGCTTGGGGCGGCGGAGTTGGTTTGTACACTCCTCTTGCCCTAAGCCCTTTATTGCTCCCTGTGAGTTTGTTCCATCTCCACACTGTGGGCGCCGAGGGACAGATGTGTCCGGCGAGCTGGCATGTGTGCCCGTTGAGGTTGATCCTCACCGGAGTCGTGTGCTTCCTCCCTCAGGTGCCGCGCGCCTGATTTCCCCCGAGCCGCCGCCTGCGCTGTCTTCACTTGATTCGGGAGAGGAGAACCCGTCGACCCGGCCTACTGCTCTTCGACTGGACAGTTGCATATTCCCCCTGGGACCTCCAGAGAGAGTGAGCCCACCTCCACTGGAGACCCAGCCACGAGGACTCGCTCAAAAACTCTTCGGATTTTGTGACACCCATGCACACACACTCCCACACCATCAGTTGCTTGTCACACTCAGTAGGCCATATCGGTTATTGGCTGAACCTAGCCTTTGTTGTGCTTATGGGTATTGTTACACAGTGAGGATGGGAGTTGTTGGTGATGGAGGGGATTCCGTGCATTCGCGTTTTATACTTTCTCGTGTTGTTCTGTACATTTGTAGCTAGTGTATATATTGTATAGGTGGGCTTGGGTATTTATATGCTATTTGTTATTGTTAATTATTGAGGCACACATAGCGTTTAGTCACTTTTACTCGCTTTTTATCACCTTATTCACTTAAGCAACCATTGGAAAGATGTTCTAAATCATACCAAACATTAAACTAATTTTCAATGGTATTTATCCAAATAGTGATATACCAAACTTTCATAGAAGCTTATTTCACTTCACACCTACATTTGTAAACTCCCGCCCCGTGCCGGTCCTCTACGTTCCACTTAACACCCCCTCCCCCCCCGTGCCGGTCCTCTTGTGCGTTACGGTCATTTTATGCTAATTCCTTTGTCAAAGTATTTTGTTTCCTCCCACACAGCTTAAAAGGACGCGACCTGGGCTGGACTGTCTTCACTCCAACGCTGTCCTCATGACAGTACGGTCCCCTTCACCTGATGAAGGCCACTTGTGTTGTGGCCGAAACGTCATGAATTTTGTTGTTTTATTTTTTACCTACGTGACTTTACCGAATAGAACCAAAGAGTATGGATCCTTGCAGTCACGAAAGCTTCAAATCTAGAACTTATTCACTTGGTTAGTTTTAAGGGGGAGTTGACAGCCAGGACGGCTGAATGCTACGAATGGGGGGGGGAGGGGGGTAATGTAGTGACATCGGGAATGCCACTGTGTAGTGCCGGCCTGAGAGGCACGGCGTGCGATGTAATTACATCACCGACACCCCATATATGTGGGTGTAGTACCAGCCTTAGTGGGGCTTGGTGAGCGCTGAGTCATGGCGCTGAGTGGCACCACGTGTGGCGTGCAGTGCTGTTCTCTATAGGAGGGGTGTGAAAGTGTCAGCCATGAATGAGGTTAATGTGGGCCATTGCACTTTGTTTGACCCTGGAAGGTACATGACGGGTAAATTCTACACAGGGGCCACAAGTTGGGGTTAGTGGGTAGTCACGTGTCAGGGCGAGATCTTGCAATAGGAATCGAGAAGGTAGTTGTGGCCAAGGGCGGAGCCGGCCACGACTGGTAAGCATATAAACCGGGTCCCCAGAGGGACCGGGGTTCAGCTTTGCTGTTGTCTTCTGAAAGATCTACATTCAACGTCCGTGAAGAGTCACCAACACATGGGCAGGACTCAAGCTGGAGTCCTGCTCGTTGTAGCTATCCCAGAGTGTTAGCGCAGATAGCCTGGTGGTCCACCACCATAGGTTGTTATCTGGTAAAAGGGAAGTTACCCCTTCGTGTTGGTATAAATACATTTGTTGCCTCCAAAGAGTATGTCTGCGACTCAATTGAACCGACTACACAATGGTGCAAAGGTCAGTAAAGTGACCGAGGCCACCAGGTGCTGTACCAGTATACCACATCAGATTAACAAGGGGCTCAGTGGTGGCAACAAGTTATCCCCTTCACCTGGAATGCAGGAGGTCGTGGGTTCGATTCCAACCCCAACGCCTGGATATTTGGAGTTTGCATATTCTCCCCGTGGTGGCGTGGGTTTTTCTCTGGATCCTCGAGTTTTTTTCCCTCCACATTTAGAAATATGCGTTTACAGTATTTGGCTGCTACAAATTTCCACGTGATAAGCCACTTCGTTGAGCTATGATTTGTGGCCAGGTTGCTTTTGAAAAATAGCTATATAGCTCAGTGGTCCTTACTTGGTACAATAAAATAAAAATCTGCCGATTCCTGGAGTTATACTATAGGAAGGCCTGGGTACCCAAGGGACCAGGTTACACCATTTGTCAGTTCAATGAAAAATCGACAAACAATAAATCCAACAAACACACCCAGTGCTGAAATGCACTGAAAAACAGTAAATGTACCAGAATGAAGCAGTACACATCTTGTCAAGTTGTATTTATACAACAAAGATAACTAAAGAAAAATAACCAAATCCACAATTAGATGTGGATGTGATAATAAAGTAAAGCCCTTCTGGATAATGGACACCCTATGCCCTGTCGGTCGTGTTGATTTTTTACCATATTTCACCACGCCGACTAGTGCGGGTTGGTGAAGCGAGGGGGGCAGAACTGATTCATTTGTCACTCGCCTCTGGATTTAGTCCATGGGTGTGTAGTGATGTGCGCTAAACACTGTGCAATTGGACGACCCCACATGCCCTGGGCACCCTTTCGCATGAGATATTCAAACTCAATCTATTTTGCAGGTGAAATATTTCTGAAATAAAAATGCAATGAAGGAAAACAGAGAAACTGCCATGACACGGTGCACAGGTGTGAATTAATATATTATAATAATCAGTCACACGACTGACCATACAAGGCAAGCACACCATGGTGGTGCTCGCTTCATCCACCCAGCAACACACTTCAGCGCAATTGTTTCCCAGCGCCTATCTCGTGACTCGGTATGGGAATCGCTGCGGCGGTGTCCGCTCGTGCAGCTCCATGCGACCCACAGCAGACGAGCGCTCCCTATAGAGGATCCACGGTCGCGCGTCGTCTATGCCTACAGCACGAGCTCCGACACAAACATCCCCCATGGAGCTCCACAGACTGGTGGGGCAAGTGCTGTTATTGAGCTCCTATGAATGAAGCAGTACACATCTATGAAGGCCGCTGTGAAGTGTCGAGTCGCCCCGCGTCTCTCGCCCCTGACGCGGCCCAGTTCCCCGTGTAGCCTCCTCTGCTGTGCTCTCAGCCTCTGGCCCTTACGCAGCAGAAAGGAGAGGGGTGGAGGGGTGACGGGAGGAGTGAAAGGAGCGTTGAGGGGAGGGTTGGGGGGAGGATCGGTGGGAGGGGTGGGAGGGGTGGGGTGGGGTGGGTGGGGTGGGGTGGGTGGGGTGGGGTGGGTGGGTGGGGTGGGTGGGGTGGGGTGCCCCTTGCTTTCTTCGGCCCCTCCCCCCACCTCTGCTACTTATTTTAAGCCTCTGTCTGTTCATCCATCCGGCTCCTTTTTTCTTGCTTCTCTGTCCGTCTTTCCTCTTCTTACCTCTTGTGTCCCTGTATATGTATTTCTGCTATCTTATACCTCGTATTTGTTCACTCTGTCTATGCTGGTATGTTCAACCCAGAGGATGAACACGAAATTTAGCACTCTTCTGAAATTCGTGGTCTGCCAGGCAAGTGTCTAACTGTGTCGTTGGCCGACTGGTATTGCATCACGTAAAATTTTCTTAGGTTTTTTGAATTCTCGTCTCTCATCTTCTTGTTGTATTTACCTCCGTGCAGTTTAACACTCTCTATGTGTTGCGTTGATGTCACCTTATGTGCTATTTGTTTTTACACCTGATGAAGATCGCTTGTGTTGCGGTCGAAACGTCGTGCTTGATTTATTTTAATATAATTTTATGGTATTTCTACATATGTGACTTTACCGAAAAAAACAATGAGTTAATCAATGGTTCTCTGTGTGAGTGAGTCTATGTGTCTCCATGTGAGTGAGCCTATGGCTCTGTGTCAGTGAGACTTTGGCTCTCTGTGTGAGTGCACTCTGTGAGTGAGTCTATGGCTCTCTGTGGGAGTAAGTGGGTCTCTAAGGCCACCACCATCTTGCTCCCTGCCCAGTGCGTCCACCTGGTTGAGCTGCAGAAGTCTATTGTCCACCACTCCAGACTGCACAGATATCCGACGTCCACCTCCAGCACAGACACCAGCAGATTCTTAAACCTGGTGGTGGAAGGACACGAGAGGGGTAATAGTCAACCACCATTACCACCATCAATACCACCATTACAACCACCAAAATCACCGCTATCGTTAACACCACCATCAATATCACCACCTCCACCACAACAATCACAATCAAAATTACAATCACAATACTCTTTGGTTCTTTCGGTAAAGTCACGTAGGTAGAAAAAATAATAGATCACGACGTTTCGATCGCAACACAAGCAACCATCATCAGGTGAAAAAATATAGCGAGAAAGCTGCTGAAACACGAAGTTATATTGGCTTGAGATAAGCTCAGCCCAAGAGTAAGTGGGCGGGGCTAGAGGTAGAATTTGCATGTAAATACAACACCACATCGTGGAAAAGAGACACAGACACCGAGAGACATCCACACACAGAGAGAGGCATACACAAAGAGACACACGAAAGACGCATACAAAGAAAAACACACCGGCAGAGAGAGACACCCACACAGACAGATGCAGAGAGAGATAGACAGAGCGAATTACATAATTGCCCATGAATTACTATGGTGTGACAATGCCAATTACCAATGTCAAAGGGAACATCAATGAATGGTAAATGTGGGGTAATATCCCCAGAAGAGCATGTAGACTACATTAAAAAATAAAATAATCAATCAATATAATATCACATATGGGTTCAGTTTAAAGTTTACTTATGAAAAATAATACTGAAATAATTGTGCTCCATAGGTTATTTTAATGGTAAAGTTACATAAACATCACGGAATCACTTAAGCTGACCATTTAAAAAGACATTAATTGCAAGATGTTGAGCAAAGGAAATTATTTGGAAGTTCATCTCACACCAAGTACATGTTACTATAAATCTAAATCTGCATAGTTCTCGATCAGCAAAGTCGCAAACATGTTTTACCACAAGCAAGGAGTTCGGTGTAAAGCTGTTAAGCAAATTAACCACTGCACACGGTTGTAAAGCTCTCTGCCTCAAAGACAGCACTCTACCAAGTGTCACGACGCAGCTGCACACGCCGCATGACAATAGGCGGAGTGAGTGAATCTAAGTAGACACTGACCCTGTCAAAGGGGATCCATGTCTAGAGTATTTGTGGCTGGTGCTACACATTTCTAACGTGATTAGCCATTTAGCTGATCTATCATTTGTGGACAGGTCGCTTCTGGAAAACAGCCACATAGCTCAGTGGGTCTCACCTGGTAAAATAAAAATAGTTTATAGAGTTCGTTCTGCCTCAACGCGTGTTTTCATAACGCCAATTGGATATAGCACGATGAATGTATTAGGGAACACGTTTTATGACACGGATGCTAAGTGGATATAACGCGATTGAGTCAACAGAACCACGTCGCGCGAGTAGGAATGTGCGGTTGTACGGCTGCCTGGGCACAGCGTCACACAAGGCATTGGGATGCTGCTGGATGCTTCCTGATGCTCCCCACGCGCCTCAGTCTTTGTTCAGCCGACACACGCATCTCACGCTTTTATCACGGACTGTGCTTTACCCTGTATTAGTCATTGTAACGAGGGAGTTTACACAACGCAACTACCGCGTTATAGAACACTGCAGTAAATATTGTCGCGGTGTGGAAGGAGCAATGAACGTCATCTTGTGGCATGGAAAGGCATCGCAGCCCTAGCGAGCAGCCAGAGACAAAGCCTGCACGCACGGCAAAGTTGTGATTGACCCGGGGACTATTAGCAAGTGACACGTATGGACTAATGGTTACTCTAACTGACGATGTTGACGTTGGTTATAACGTGCTACAAATATGCTGAAGGCACATCGCATTAGCTCTGACAAATAGCGGACTTTTTAAAGTTATCGTTTACAATGGTTAATTTGTATATCATGCCAAGTGAGTAATTTACGTGTGGACCCTGACAGCGGCACTCAATGTCCAACTCTTGCGAATGCTCTCAGGGGATCTTTACCGTGCGCTGCGTTCACTCACTCAGCCCCAATCTCCCTGTCGTGAACTCACCACTCACCCACTCACTCACCTCACCCTTCAACTCACTCACCCTCCTCACCTATTAATTCTCCTCATTAACTCACTCACCCTGAAATCCACTCCCTCACCCCCCCCCTCCATCACCCGGCACTCACCGCCTGTCCGTGACCACCTCTCCCGTGCCTACAACCACAAACACCACCACCACCTCTCCCGTGCCTACAACCACAAACACCACCACCACCTCTCCCGTGCCTACAACCACAAACACCACCACCACCTCTCCCGTGCCTACAACCACAAACACCACCACCACCTCTCCCGTGCCTACAACCACAAACACCACCACCACCTCTCCCGTGCCTACAACCACAAACACCACCACCACCTCTCCCGTGCCTACAACCACAAACACCACCACCACCTCTCCCGTGCCTACAACCACAAACACCACCACCACCACCTCCTGCTGCTGCTGCTGTCGCGGTCTCCGCGTGGCGCCGCGGGCCCAGGGGGAGGCCTCGCGGCCCAAGAGCGGCGCCACGGCTCCCCCCCTCCCGCTCCTGGCCCCTCCCCCTCGTCCCTCCTGGCCCCTCGTCCCTCCTGGCCCCTCGTCCCTCCTGGCCCCTTCCCCTCGTCCCTCCTGGCCCCTCCCCCTCGTTCCAACTGGCCCCTCCCCCTCGTCCCTGCTGGCCCCTCCCCCTAGTCCCTCCTCCTCCCGCTCGCGACGTGGAGTGATCTTGCCCCCCCACCGCCCATCGCGCCGCCTCTCGCGTGATTGGCTCGCTTCGCGTCACGTGGGGAAGGCGGAAGAGGAGTATGGGGGAGGAGCTGCGCTGTTAGGGGCGGGGCCGTGGAGTCACGTGGTTGGCAATGATTGACAATAAGTGGGCAGGGATGGCTGTTACGTCAACGTGTACGTCACATCCGGTAAAGAAGTTATATAAATAACGCCCCTTCGTGACGTGCCTCACACTTGCTTCTGTCCCGTGTGCCGTCAACACGAGCTGAGCATGGCGCTGCTGATCGTTGGCGTTCTGCTCTTGGCCCTGCTTGGGATGGAGATCTTCATTTATCTTCGTTGTACGCTTTCCATCTCAGACTTTCACCGCGAGACCACGACGCTGCAAACGGAGAGGATGGGCCAGCAGAATGTGGAGCTCTGTCAGGGGAACAAGACGCCCCATCTGAAGCTACAGTATCAGCAGGAGGAGTTGATGGATAACCGAGAGACTCTCCAGAGAGAGAACAGGGCCCTGGTTCAACAGCTTAAAGAGCGCCAGTTAGAGCTGGAGTCCACGAGAGTGCCTGGCTGCGAGCGTGCGTCTCTCCGTGCGGATTTTCTCCGAGACTGCAATGCAGCACAGCGGCAAATGTCGCTGCGCTGTAAAAAGGAAGGTCTCCGTAGGTCGCTGCGCATCCACCTGAGGGAGTTGAACTTCCTGAATCCACAGAGAGGGCAGGAGCAGTTTAGGCTGCGCGGGAAGCTGGCGCGTCACGAGGAAAAGTGGCACGGCGAAGTGCAGATGCGCAAAGAGTGCCGGCATCTCAATAGACAGCTGAAAGAGCTGAAATGCGCCATTTCTCAAATTTACAAAGATGCCACCACCACCAACGCCACTGCCACCGCCACTGCCACAGCTGCCACCACCGCCACCAAGCCCCAGAAATGAAGAGATGTATTAATTGGGTCCGAAAATGGCTGAAACGCAAGTCGACCATTTTAAAACATTGGGGCAATTTAGAAAATGACACCGCCCCAATTAAAACATTATTCACAAAGACAAACGTTTCCCGTATAGATTCAAGAGACTATTGGGGCAAGTGCTATTAGCAAGGAGCAGCACCTAAGAAGACCTCCACAATACAATCACAAGCACAAACACAAAGGTCCCCCATGTAGCCTCAACACTGTTGGGGAAAGTGTTGTACAATATATATTTATCTATGTTTAACTTATTTTGCATCACATGTAGTCAACCATACCAATGGGAGATGTTGTTAATGAATAGTACAACTTTTGGATTCCATTACAGAGAATCGTTAGTGAGTCGAACAGTTCATAAGTCTGAATAAAATAGTGTACTGTATTTAAATTCACATACTGGAAGTGTTGTAAAATGTATTACGGTTTAACAAAAATTTTGAAGCAATGTTAAAGTCATAACACGGAATATTATACATTTGCAAATAATACTGTAATAAATACTGTATGGTAAACAAAAAATAAAGTTACGTAAATAGGACAAAAAATATGTTTTTAATGTCACTTACCTTGAGTCTGGATGTGGGACCTTTTGTCGGGAGGGGGCATAATGAGTCCCCATAACTGCACACGGGAGGGTTGGGGGTGAACGCCCGCAAGCACACACACACACAACAGCGACAGTCATCCCCCGAATAGCCTAACCAGAATGTTGGGGCAAGTGCTGTTAGCCAGCAGCGCCTATGAAGGCTGGAATGTCGCACGAGGGGGTGCGTGGACAGCACCACGCCCGGCTGCCTTTGTCTCGCCAGTGGTGATATTTACACACCACACCAGGCACTTATTTGAGGCTGAGTCAATCGACGGAAAGCCCAGCAACCATTAATATAATCGTTAAAGGTGTTGGTCGTGAGTGGGAATCGAACTGGGATCGGTGGGATGGTAGACAGTGTTCACCATTGCACTATCTCTCCCCACACACACACTCACAGGGGTATATGCGTCCGTGCACACACGCACAACAAGAAGACAATATTCGCCGTTTGCCCCTAAGTGGCAGTGACATCACCACAGCGCTTTTGTGCGGTGCTTGGTGCATTTTGAGGTCACTTGAAGTGTCGAAGGATGGCTGGCAGGAAGTCATGAATAGACACAGGTACCATGGGTTGACTTAAGGTGATGACGGGCAGATGCAAAAGCCGTGCTCCCCACTGTGCCAAATTTCAGTGTTTCAGTCATATAGCGCTCTGCTCATTGTTATGAGTGTCGCTCCGCTGCCCTACGCTATTGCTGGAGGGCAACTGCCTCCACCTCCCCAGTAGAGTCTTTCATGAACCTCCTCCACATAGGCCTATCGCGACACTGCTGCTACCAGTCATCAGCAAGTTCAATCAGCTCCACATCCTTCTGTACCACATCAGTCCATCTCTTCTGTAGCCCATGCCGCGCCTGTTTAGCATGATCTATCCGCCCAAATTGAAGCTGCTTGGGGATGCGGTGACAGTGCATATAGACTTCATGACCCAGCCAATGGAGCCTGACTTGCCGGAAGAGCCCACTGATGAGCCTTTGTCTAGATATTTTAGGAAATTTTGGCCTCCTCACAAAGTCCAGTCTGGTTAAACCCTGGATAGATCGTAGGCAGGCTAGACCAAATGTTTCAAACCATTGCAGATAATCCTATAGAGAGAAATAAGGGAAGGCATAACTGTGGTCCAGAAGACATGAAGGTTTGTATGGAGTAACAGATCAGGTAGCTTCCATACAATGTTACGCAGCTGATGAAAATATAATGCCGCTCGAATGAATCGAAGTGAGACCTCGGCTCCCAAAACAGAGTTGGTCATGAGCACACTGCCCAAGTACGGAAATATCTCCACTCTCTCCACAACTGCCTCAAAATACATGGGGAATTGAGGGAGGGGAGCATTTTGATGATGTAAAATACCCAGGGAGGTGATTTGATTTTGTGGGGCTGATGGTAACGGCCCATATTTTAGTAGCATGTTCCGTGTTTAGATGGAGTGTCTCCAACTCCTTAGAGTGGGCAGTAATCACCAGATCATCCGCATTCATAATATGGTTTAACTATAGAGAGCCATACCATGACCGGACTCGTGCATCGATCAGCCTCCCATTATATCTATACCAGATATAAATTCTACTGGTACATCCATGGAAATCGTCTCATTACTAAGTAGTCAAAGAAAATGTTAAGTCGTGTAGGGGCCAGAGGACATCCATGTCGCACATTACTCACATATTCTATCATCCCTTAACTCCATTATATCGATTTCCCATGAGACACAGCAGTTGTTTTTCTATTGTTTATATATGCTTTTCATTACTGTAACTCTGTGTTTTTATTTAGCTTTTGTTATTTTGGTGATCCAGGTCTCTCTTGCAAATGAGAATCATCCTAGTCTCTTTAGTTCTCGCCTGTTTTAACTAAATAAATTACTACTTACTCCATTATGAACTCACCCACTTCCCTTACTTTATGACTCACATAAATACGTCCTCTCCTTCCTCATGAGTCATATATTGACCTGATAACTCAGGCAACCACCTGATAATTCACTGTGCCAACATCACTCACGCACTATTTCACAATCTCACCAATGACCTACTCATCCCATCACTCACTACCTTACTCACCATCCGCTTCCCTCATTGACCCACTGGTAAAATGGAAATACGCAGTCTAACACTCACGTGTTTAAAGAAGCTCCTTCGCAGGTTAGATTGTCTAGATGATTTATTTCACGATAACGTATTTACAACGCAAAAGTACGACTCACATGAACCTTCCCTCGTACAGTACCCTGCATCTGTTCCACCCATCAACACTGACACCACTATATCCTTTGCCATCTAAGAGAAAGGACGTAGAAGACGGTTGAGTCTGCTGGAAGAATGTACCAAGGAAACTGCTGCAAGCTGCCAGGGCGAGGCTGCGTGGGTAGAAAAGGGAGAGCGAGGCCCGCAATTGGGGCGCTAGCTCGGAGACTGAAGGACGACTGCAGGTGGATGACATCGGGGCCGACTGTTGTACATGGTGGAAACCATTAAGAAAGATTGTTCGAGATGAATGTAGTGGAAAACACTGGGGCTGCAGATAGTCATACCCTTGTGAAGCGTGTGAGTTGCACTCTCTTCTCAAAAATGGAACCTGCAAAGAAGCTTCTGGTGGCAGTGGTGGGATACAGTCTACAAGTTCAAGAAGGAAGACCCGCCGAAGAGCTCCTGCAGAGAACGAGTTATCAACCCTAAGCGCTCCAGGTTTTTCAGACTCGGCAAATGGCGGGAGTGAGAGCCGGACCCCGTTGGCAGCCAAGTTCCCGATGGAAGTGGATGCTCCGCCAAAGACCCAAGAACCAGCATCGCCGAACAAAGAAAATTGGCGGCAGCTGTTGGACAGGTTGGACCACCTTACCTCAGTGGTGGATCGACTGATAATTTCGATGATGAAGAAAAGAGAAGAGGAAGGAACAGGTAGTGCGCGGCTGAAGCCAGATCCATCTCCACCATGGACCGCAATGGCGAGGAGAAAGCGCCATAGGGCAGCAGCCATCGCTTCCCCCCGTCGAGCAGCAGGCGGGAACCAATCAAATGACTCAACCACAACTAGAAGCTGTTCAACAGACCTTGACCACCATGCATAAAAATACGGGAGGTGATTGTATTGCATTCATCAAAAGATTTGAAGCAGCTGTCAGAGTCAGCCGATTGATTGACGATGAAGTGCTACGACTGCTGCCTACGGTGTTGGATGACAGAGCACTATTGGCCTTCTTTATGATCCCGGAAAATCAACCTGCCACAACCCAACAAGGTTGTCAAGGGATGGCCGATGTTTTCTGTCCTGCGTCCAGCGCAAGGCAGCAATTTTCATCCTGGAGAAGAGGAGATAGCGAGCCACTGATGGCTTATAGAAGTACCTTGCATGCGGTTGCAGATGTGGCATTTCCAAGGATGGACATGACAACCTGAGACGTGCTAGTGGCGGAGCGGCTACAAATTCTCCTCTATCAAAGTGGCATTACATTGCCGATTTTGCCAGAGAGTGAGCAAACTTCAATGTAGTTTGCTAAATGCCTCTGGGCACACACAGATCCCAGGGCACCATGTGAAGTAGCAGCCCATGTGACAAGGGTGATGGAGAATGGAGGAGCAGGAGGACCAACGGAGCCAACAGGGACAGCAACAACAGGGACCGCCGCAATGCCCAGCATGGAGGGTGATCTGCAGGCGACCTTGGAAGAGATGGCTGTGGCCATCCAGGGGTTCAACGATTCAAGGTGTCAACTACAGCATCAGCGACCATGGCACAACCACGGAGGAATTCAGGACCATGCGGTGATGTACTGCTACCACTGCGGGAGGTCGGGCCACATCGCGAGAGGTTGCCGAGGGGAAGTCATCCCGAGACAACCAAGAAACACCCAGGCGTGTCGCCTGTACACCCAGCCAGATCACACGTGCACCTCATTTCCAAAACCCTCATCACCAACATCACTAGCACAGCACTCGATCACATCGACCTGGAGTGAAACAACAGGGAAAATTCGGCCAACATCTCGGGCTAAGTGGAAAAAGTTAGTGAGATCGGTCGTAGCAGCAGCGACAGGAGCAGCATGGTGTAAACCGACCCTCCCTGACTCGCCGAGACAGGTGATGTCAATAAACACAGCAACGATAGAAAATGATGTACCACCCACAGATCATGATCTTGGGCTGATAAGGACCGAATGAATCCGATTGCAAAAACAGGATGAAATTATACAGTCATTGGCTGCACAGGCAGCTGAATGTGCTCAAACTGGTCAAAATGGGGAGCCATTCATCCCATGGCGAGGACTCCTGATGAGGTGGGACATGAAGATGCAGCGTTGTTGCCTAGTGGTGCAAAAACCCTTGCAAAAACAGTTGCTACTAGAAGTGCACGCCAAACAACAAATGCACTTGGGCCACCGAAACACATTGCTCACACTGCAGGCTCGATATTTTTGGCCAGTTATGTCAAAAGATGTACGCGAGCGGGTAATCATTGTCAGGAGTGTGCAAAAAGGAAACCTGCTCCCCATCCTATACAGCCTCCACTGCAGTCGATCGCAGTGGTGAGGGTAAACGAACTAGTAGCGTTGGATATCCTGGGTGCATTTCCTAAAACAGCAAGGATAAAATAAATATTTGCTCGAGGGGATGGAGTATTGCACACACTGGCTCGTTGCATGGCCGATAAATGACCAAACGGCTGCAATAATAGCAGAAGCCTTTCTCCATGGCTATGTATTGGACAAGGGCCCCACTGAGAAACGTCTAGCAGGCCAGGGTCAGAATTTTTCTACTAACCTGTTGCGAGAGGTTTGTAATATCGTGGGCACTAAGAAAAATTCGAACGCCACCATACCACCTGCATTGTGATGGACAAGTAGATAGGCTTAACCGCACGCTGTCCGCAATGTTGTGCCATGTTGTAAATGGTGATCAGATGGACTGGGACTTGCACATCCCAGGGGTCCTAGGGGCATATTGTAGAGTGCCACATGCATCGGCCGGGCTCTTCCCCTTCTTTTTGATGTATGGGAGAGACCCTGAGCCACCTATTGAGGACCAACTGGTGGCTTTCCCTGCTAAAGTTGTGTCGTCACCAGCCTCCCTCAGACTGCCACTAAAAAAGCTCTGTGAAGCTCGTGAAGCCGCGATAGCAGAGTCAGGCAGATCGCAAATAGCAAACAAACGGTTGCGGAAATGAACGGAGACGCCTGTACCCTTTGAACAGGGTGATCGGGCCTGGTTACACTGTCCTGAGGTCCGGGTTAGAAAATCCGCCAAACTACACCATCCTTGGCAAAGCCCAGTGGAATTGTTAAAATCCTCTGCCCGCAAAGTGTTCGCATCCAAATGGGACGCCAGAGATGGGTGGTTAATCCGAGTCGCCCTAAACCATATAGAGAACTGACGTCACAAGGGATCGTTCAGGCTCACAAAGCCGTGTCCAGGGGCGTCGTGATGAATGCCAGGGAGGGGAGCATCCTCCTCACAGAAATACTGCCCCCGCACTCTCCTCTCAGGATCGACCGGAATGAAGATGGCCACGATGAGGGAGGCCGACGGACTAATTTAGAGAGGTGCCGAGAAGGAGTGTCACCAGGTCGAATGTGCTGCTCGACCACACCTACAGTACATATTGATGGCTTGTTGTAAATGTAGGGCTAATGATGTTGCGTATTGTTTGCCTAAGAATGTACACCTTCAATAGGGCAGCCCACGTAAGAGTTTGGTGATGATACTGAATGGTCAAGTTGGGTTGTAATGCCTTCCCCCCCTTGATTCAAGCGCCTATGTTAAGCATTAACCCAGAGGTTAAATGTTTTGTACTCCATGCCCACATCACTGAATCCCGTGTGCGATCCCATTGATTCCCACATAGAGTTCCCTATTACTGGTAGGAACGAAGTTGTAAACGGAGTGTACCAGCCTGCAATAGATGAGTGTACCAGCTTGCAATAGATTAATGCGTCCGTCCGTCCCCTTTCAATACTTTAACGAAGTGAAATCTCGTGCTATTGGGGTGTAAAAATAAAATTGCGCAAAATTCCAATGTTCCTACCAGCCCACCCTGCAGGGACCTGTTAAATTAGAGTTTTAGCCGGGACAGATATTTTTATGGGCAGAAGAGGGTGATGTAGGGTACTGTACATGGCAAAAGTTATAGTGGTGTCAGTGGAGATGGGTGAAAACAGGTGCATGGTACCGTACGAGGGAAGGTTCGAGGTAGAAGACGGTAAAGTTTGCTGGAATAATCTTAAATTAAAGCTTTCATGAATGCAGGGATTCATACTCTTTGGTGGAGACGATAGCACAGAGTGGTGTACCTTCTTTATGACTCTGATATTTCCATCCTACCTGCCTATGTCAGCTGTTATTTCCGACTCTTTGTGTCTCTCTCTATGCCTCTCTCTTAGATCTCTCATGCTCACATGTCCTTTGGATTGCACTCTCATGCCTTTGGATTCCACCACTCTTCGATATTACTTTAACATGCTAATCTCTCACATTAACATAGCCCCTTTCATGCCCTCTATGAGGAGGCCGCTCTCCGTTCTTACATTTACATGCTAATTTCTCACATTAACATCACTGGCCCCGCCCACTTATTTATGGCCCTTGGGCTACACCCATTTCAAACTCTTTTAAACATTCTGCCTCAACAGCAGATCATGCTTTGCCATCTGATGACGGACGCTTGTGTTGCACCCGAAACGTCGTGATTTATTTTATTTTATACCTACGTGACTTTACCGAAAGAACCAAAGAGTATGGAAGATACCAAGTCAGCTTCATCCCAATGGTGCTGTTTAGGCGAAAGTTTATCTATGAGTATATATAGGCTGGCTGACAGGTATGAAGTTACTCCTTTGGTGTTAATATACAACAAAAACAGTGATAAATGTATAACCATTGTCATGGGTGAAGTCTTCCCATACTGGATCAGTCATGGAGATTGTTTCACCATACGCCATCATGCTTTTCAACGTGGGTTGATAACGAAAAGGCTCATGGTCAGTTTGTTTGATGTTAACTATAACCGAGAATCAAACTCAAGTGGCCTGATTCATAGTGCAATGCACAAACCATTGTGCCACCGTTTCACTCGTATGTACAAGTTAACAGGGAAATTAAAAACTATGCCATGTTTTTTGTTTACTGTCAATAAAATGAGAAAATAACATTGCCACGTTGGTCAACCCGTCGTCTGAAAATTACGAGATGTACAAGTCAAAAGTCTTAGGTATAATGCAGACAAGGGTTTTGGTAGTTGGACGATTTCATAATGGGTTGCAGGTGACAATCCTAATCAAATGCCATTTTCAAGATCGTGTGCATAAGTCTGTTGTAGACAAAAACAACGGCCTGCTGATAAAGCATGTCCTGCATTCTTACATGTGTAAAGAAGCTCCTTCGCAGGTTTCATTTTCTAGATGATTTATTCCCGACGATAACATATTTACAAGGTGAGAGTGCAACTCACACGTTGCACAAGGCTATGACTATCTGCAGTCCCGGTGGTTTCTAATAGAGTAGATTAATCTCGAACAGTCTTTCTTGATGGTTTCCACCATGTTGATTTCCAACAGTCGGCCCCGATGTCGTCCACCTGCAGTTGTTCTTCAGTCCCCAAGGCATCAGCCCATTTGTGGGCCACACTCCCCCTTATATACCCGCACGGCCACGCCCTGGTAACTTCCAGCAGTTTTCCCCGGTAGATTATCTCAGCAGACTCTATTGTCTTCTACTTCACTTCTCTTGGATGGCAAAGTTTATAGTGGGGGCAGTGGAGATGGGTTGAAACAGGTACAGGTTACTGTACGCGGGAAGGTTCGTGTGAGTCGTATTCTTGCGTTGTAAATACGTTATCGTGAAATAAATAATCTATCAAATGGAACCTGCAAAGGAGCTTCTTTACACTGATGTGAGTGTAAGCCTGAGTACAATCTCACGTGTTGTTGCTGTCGAGTATTTTAATTTTACCAGTGGGTCAATGAGGGAAGGGGATGATGATTAATGTAGTGATAGAATGGGTGGGTCATTCTTGAGAGCATGAAAAAGTGCGTGAGGTTGACACAGTGAATGATCGGGTGATTGTGTGATCAGGTAAATATATGACTCATGAGGAGAGAGAGGGAGTATTTACGTGAGTCATAGATTTAAGGAAGTGGGTGAGTTCATAATGGAGTGAGTACCAGTTTATTGAGTTGAACAAGGCGAGAACTAAAGCGACCAGGATGAGTCTCATTTGCAAGAGAGACCTGGATCACCCAAATTACCAAAGCTAAATAAAACACAGAGTTACAGTAATTAAAGCAAACATACTATTTTCTTCTTTCGATAAAGCATATATAAACAATAGAAAGACAACTGCTGTCTCATGAAAAATCGACGTAATGGAGCTAAGGGATGATAGAATGTGTGAGTAATGTGCGACATGGATGTCCTCTGCCCCCTACACGACTGAACATTTTCTTTGACTACGTAGTTTGAGACGATTTCCATGGATGTACCAGTAGAATTTATCTGGTATATATATAATGGGAGGCTGATCGATGCCTGAGCCGGTCATGGTATGGCTCTCTATTGTTAAACCATATTATGAATGCGGATGATCTGGTGATTACTGCCCACTCTAAGGAGAAGTTGGAGACACTACAGCTAAACATGAAGCATGCTACTAAAATATGGGCCGTTACCATCAGCCCCACGAAAACAAATCACCTCCCTGGGTATTTTACATCATAAAAATGCTCCCTTCCTCAATTTCTCATGTATTTGGGGCACCTGAGGAGAGAGTGGAGTGGGCAGTGTGCTGATGATCAAGTCCGTTTTGGGAGCCGAGGTCTCATTTAAAATAATTCGAGCAGCATTATATTTTCATCAACTGCTCAACAGTGTGGAAGCTACCTGGCATGTCACTCCATAAAAATCTTCATGTCTTCTCGGCCACAGTTATACCCTTCCTTATCTCTCTCGAAAGGAACATTAAGGTTAGCTTGCCTACGATCTATTCAGGGTTTAACCAGACTGGACTTTGTAAGCTCACAGATTCCTAGAATATCTGGACAAATGCCCATCTGTGGGCTCCTCCAGCAAGCGAGGCTGCGTTGATTGTGTCATGCAGTCCGTATGCAGTCACGGCATCCCCAAGCAGCTTCAATTTGGCTGGATAGATGACTGGTATCAGCAGTGTCATGATCGGCTTCTGTGGAGGAGGTTCATGAAAGGTGCTGCTGGGGAAGTGGAGGCAGTTGCCCTCCAGCAACAGCATAGGGCAGAGGAGCGAGGCTCAAAACAACGAGCAGAGCGCCAAACAACTGACACAAATAAAGTTGGCACAGTGGGGAGCACGGCTGTTGCATCTGCCCATCATCTTCCTAAGTCAATCCATGGCACCTGCGTCTATTACATGACCTCCTGCCAGCCAGCCTTCGACACTTCACGTGGCCTCAAAATGCACCGAGCATGGCACAAGTGCTGTGGTGATGTCACCGCCACTTAGGGGTGAACGACGGTTGTCGCGTTGTTGTTGTGCGTGTGTGCACGGACGCATGCACGCCTGTGAGTCTCGTGTATGGAGAGATAAAGAGAGGCAGCCGGGCAGGGTGCTGCCCATTCACCCCGTGTGCCATTCAGAGCTTCATAGGCGCTTGCCCCAACATTCTGGTAAGGCTATACAGCGGATGATTGTCACTGTTGTGTGTGTGTATGGACGTTCACCCCCCTCCCACCGCCCCCGTGTGTGCAGGGACTCATTACGCCCCCTCCCGACAAGCAGACCGGCATCCGGACTAAAGGTAAGTGACAATAACATTTTTTTTCCATTTAAGTAACTTTATGTTTTGCTCACAATACAGTATTTATTAGAGTGTTGCATGCAAATGTACAATATTTTGTCTTATATATGACTTAGTTGATGTTCTATGGGGTATGTTTGTCTTTCTGAGTAATGTTTTAATTAGGGTGGTGTCATTTTCACAATTTCCCCAATATTTTTAAATGGCCGACTTGCGCTTCAGCAATTTTCGGAACCAATGGCTAAATCTCTTCATCTTCTTGGGCTTGGTGGTGGTGGCAGAAGTGGTGGTGGAAACGGTTGCGGTGGTGGAAGCTGTGGCAGCGGCGGTGGAAGTGGCGTCGGTGGTGGTGGCATTGTACATTTGAGACACGGTCCATATTAGCTCTTTCAGCTGGCTACGGAGATGCAGGTTCTCTTCTTGCAGCCTCTTTTCCCCATGCCACATGTCCTCGTGACGCACCAGCTTCCCGCGCAGCCTAAACTGTTCCTGCCCTCTCTGCGGATTCAGGAAGGTCAACTTCCTCAGGTGGGCGTGCAGCGACCTCCGGAGATCTTCGTTTTCACAGCGCAGCGACATTTGCCGCTGTGCTGCATTGCAGTCTCGGAGAAAATCCGCATGGAGAGACTTGCTCTCCCTGCAAGGCACTCTCGTGGGCTCCAGCTCCAACTGGCGCTCTTTAAGCTGTTGAACCAGGCTCCTGATCTCTCTCTGGAGAGTCTCTCGGTTCTCCATGAACTCCTCCAGCTGATGCTGTAGCTCCAGACGGAGCATCTTGCTCTTCTGACAGAGCTCCACATTCTGCAGGCCCATCCTCTCCGTAGACAGCGTCGTGGTCTCATGGTCAAAGTCTGAAATGGAAAGCGTAAAAAGAAGATATATGAAGATCCCCATCCCAAGCATGGCCAAGACCAGAACGCCAACGATCAGCAGCACCATGCTCAGTTCGAGTTGACGGCACGCGGGACAGAAGCAAGTGTGAGACACGTCACGAAGGGGCGTGTTATTTATCGTGACGTCATTACCGGATGTGACGTACACTATGACGTAACAGCCATCTCTGCCCACTTATTGTCAATCATTGCCCACCACGTGACTCCACGGCCCTGCCCCTAACCGTGCAGCTCCTCCCCCATACTCTTCTTCCGCCTTCCCCACGTGACGCGAAGCGAGCCAATCACGCGAGAGGCGGCGCGCGGTCGGCCCCGCGTCCGCTTCCCGCCATTCTTGCAATGGGCGGCGGGGCCGCTCAGGGTGGGGCGCGGGGCGCGGGGGCGAGTTCACTCCACGTCGCGAGTCGGGAGGAGGGACGAGGGGGAGGGGCCAGGAGGGACGAGGGGGAGGGGCCAGGAGGGACGAGGGGGAGGGGCCAGGAGCGGGAGGGGGGCGGAGCTGAGAGCTGCGAAAGTTTGGGGTACCACTACTTGAAAAATATACTGTACCACAGAAATTAGTTTATGTTTAGTTCGATTTAGAACATCTTTCCAATGGTTGCTTAATTTGAAACCAACTTCTCGGTTGAAATTGTGTCTGTGTTTGTAGATCTGAATTGCCTCGTGAACAAATCTCTGATAAAAACCCGTGGGTTTGCAAAGAACCTTGGTATCGGAGAAAATTATATCGTGATCACCCACAGCATTGTAACAGTGATCAGCAAAGAATTCGTTTTGCTGTGTTTCAAATCTGATTTGTGCTCGTGAATTCGGTCAGAGACATGTCGCTTTGTCTCCCCGATATAGCAATCACCGCAGGTACAACTCAATTTGTAAACCCCGGGGTACTGTAAGTCAGGAATGCCATCCTTCACGGATGGGATCAGATCACGAATTTTGTGTACTGTATTGAACCGGACCTGGATCTTGTGTTTGTTTAGAATTTTGGAAATCTTTTTAGTAACGCCTGCTATATTTGGTAGTGTGATGGTTTTGGCCGGAGTATCAAGTGGTTGTTTCGGTATGGAGGGAGAAACAGCTTGGCGGATGGTACGGTCAGAGTAACCATTCCTTTTGAGGGCCAGGTGTACATGTTTTAATTCACTGGTCAGGTGGTGTTGGTCCGAAATGCAATGAGCCCTATGGTATGAAGTTTTGATGAGAGAATTCTTTTGGGCTGGGTGGTGGTGGGAATCAGGTTTCAAGTAGGAATCTGTGTGGGTGGGTTTCCTGTAGACAGAATGCCCCAATGAGCCATCAGGTCTCCTCTCAAACAGAACATCTAAGAATGGTAGCTTAAATTTCGATTTAAAGTTTTCGTGACTGCAAGGATTCATCTTCTTTGGTTCTTTCGGTAAAGTCACGTAGAATGAGAATAAAATAATAAATTGATAAAATAAAATAACACAATAATATTCTCACGACGTTTCGGCCACAACACAAGCGGCCTTCATCAGGTGAAGGGGACGAGACTGTCTGGAGGACAGCGCTGGAGTGAGAAAGCCACGCTGAGATCGCGATCTTTAAGCTGTGAGAAGAAACAAAGCGCCTTGACAAAGGAATTAGCATTTAATTTAGCATTGAAATGGCTGAGTGATTAGCTTGTGACTGGTCACAGAAAAGGCTATATTAAAGTTAAAGCATACACATCCGCAAAGGCACCCCTTGACAAAGGAATTAGCATAGAATTTAGCATTGAAATAGCTAAGTTAAAGTATACACATCCGCAGAGGCACTCCTTGACAAAGGAATTAGCATAGAATTTAGCATTGAAATAGCTGAATGATTAGCTTGTAACTGGTCACAGAAATAGCTATGTTAAAGTCAGAGCATATACATTCACCGAGGCACCTAGTACAAATCAAACAGGAGAATTTAGCATTGAAATAACTAGGCGAATTTAGCATTGAAATAACTGAGTGATTAGCTTGTGACTGGTCACAGAAATGGCTGTTGAAGTTAAGGCCTACACATCTGAGCTATTCACTGTAACTGGGTATACAATACAATATATAATGAATACTATATCATGAACCAAAAAAAATACTAAAATATAAATTACCTCAATGTTATCAATAAACTCTATATTCTCCAATCAGCTAAGCTACCAACAATAAGTCGTTATATATCACAATGCTATATGGCGAAAAATGGGTGGATTCTTACCCTCAACTTTAGCAACACGGATAGCTTAACCGTGGTTAATGGTATGGTTTACAACATGGAGTATAACAGCGCCTCGCAGCTGTCTCTCTCCCCCTCCTCTGTTCCGACCATCGATGAACTCGTCCGTCTGAACGGGACCCGTAGCTATCCGTGGTGCTAAAGTTGAGGGTAAGAATCCACCCATTTTTCGCCATATAGCATTGTGATATATAACGACTTATTGTTGGTAGCTTAGCTGATTGGAGAATATAGAGTTTATTGAAAACATTGAGGTAATTTAAATTTTTGTATTTTTTATTGGTTCAGTATATAGTATTCATTATATATTGTATTGTATACCCAGTTACTGTGATTAGCTCAGATGTGTAGGCCTTAACTTCAACATAGCCATTTCTGTGACCAGTCACAAGCTAATCACTCAGTTATTTCAATGCTAAATTCGCCTAGTTATTTCAATGCTACATTCTCTTGTTTGATTTGTACTAGGTGCCTCGGTGAATGTATATGCTCTGACTTTAACATAGCTATTTCTGTGACCAGTTACAAGCTAATCACTCAGCTATTTCAATGCTAAATTCTATGCTAATTCCTTTGTCAAGGGGTGCCTTTGCGGATGTGTATGCTTTAACTGTAACATAGCCTTTTCTGTGACCAGTCACAAGCTAATCACTCAGTCATTTCAATGCTAAATTATATGTTAATTCCTTTGTCAAGGCGCTTTGTTTCTTCTCACAGCTTAAAGATCGCGATCTCAGCGTGGCTTTCTCACTCCAGCGCTGTCCTCCAGACAGTCTCGTCCCCTTCACCTGATGAAGGCCGCTTGTATTGTGGCCGAAACGTCGTGAGAATATTATTGTGTTATTTTATTTTATCAATTTATTATTTTATTCTCATTCTACGTGACTTTACCGAAAGAACCAAAGAAAATGGTAGCTTACCATCTTTCTCCACTTCCATGGTCTTGTTCTTCTGACAGAGCTCCACATTCTGCAGGCCCATCCTCTCCGTTTGCAGCGTCGTGGTCTCGCGGTAAAAGTATGAGATGGAAAGCTTAAAACGAAGATAAATGAAGATCTCCATCCCAAGCATGGCTAACAGAACGCCAACGGTCAACAGGGCCATGCTGAGCTCGTGTTGACGGCACGCGGGACGGAAGGAAGTGTGAGGCACGTCACGAAGGGGCGTGTCCTATATCACCGGATGTGACGTACGGCCATCCCTGCCCGCTTATTGGCAATCATTGCCCACCACGTGACTCCACGGCCCCGCCCCTTACCGCGCAGCTCCTCCCCCATACTCTTCTTCCGCCTTCCCCACGTGACGCGAAGCGACCGCTTCCCGCCATTCTTGCAATGGGCAGCGGGGCCGCGCAGGGGGGGGGGGCGGTGGGGGCGGGGGGGGCGGGGCTGAGTTCACTCCACGTCGCGAACGGGAGGAGGATTGACGAGGGGGAGGGGCCAGGAGGGACGAGGGGGAGGGGCCAGGAAGGACGAGGGGGAGGGGCCAGGAGGGACGAGGGGGAGGGGCCAGGAGCGGGAGGGGGGGAGCCGTGGCGCCGCTCTTGGGCCGCGAGGCCTCCCCCTGGGCCCGCGGCGCCACGCGGAGACCGCGACAGCAGCAGCAGCAGGAGGTGGTGGTGGTGTTTGTGGTTGTAGGCACGGGAGAGGTGGTGGTGGTGTTTGTGGTTGTAGGCACGGGAGAGGTGGTGGTGTTTGTGTTTGTAGGCACGGGAGAGGTGGTGGTGTTTGTGTTTGTAGGCACGGGAGAGGTGGTGGTGTTTGTGGTTGTAGGCACGGGAGAGGTGGTGGTGGTGTTTGTGGTTGTAGGCACGGGAGAGGTGGTGGTGGTGTTTGTGGTTGTAGGCACGGGAGAGGTGGTGGTGGTGTTTGTGGTTGTAGGCACGGGAGAGGTGGTGGTGGTGTTTGTGGTTGTAGGCACGGGAGAGGTGGTCACGGACAGGCGGTGAGTGCCGGGTGATGGAGGGGGGGGGGATTGCAGGGTGAGTGAGTTAATGAGGAGAATTAATAGGTGAGGAGGGTGAGTGAGTTGAAGGGTGAGGTGAGTGAGTGGGTGAGTGGTGAGTTCACGACAGGGAGATTGGGGCTGAGTGAGTGAACGCAGCGCACGGTAAAGATCCCCTGAGAGCATTCGCAAGAGTTGGACATTGAGTGCCGCTGTCAGGGTCCACACGCAAATTACTCACTTGGCATGATATACAAATTAACCATTGTAAACGATAACTTTAAAAAAGTCCGCTATTTGTCAGAGCTAATGCGATGTGCGTTTTGCATATTTGTAGCACGTTATAACCATCGTCAACATCGTCATTTAGAGTAACCATTAGTCCATACGTGTCACTTGCTAATAGTCCCCGGGTCAATCACAACTTTGCCGTGCGTGCAGGCTTTGTCTCTGGCTGCTCGCTAGGGCTGCGATGCCTTTCCATGCCACAAGATGACGTTCATTGCTCCTTCCACACCGCGACAATATTTACTGCAGTGTTCTATAACGCGGCAGTTGCGTTGCTGAATAACACCGCGTTGTGTAAACTCCCTCGTTACAATGACTAATACAGGGTAAAGCACAGTCCGTGATAACAGCGTGAGATGCGTGTGTCGGCTGAACAAAGACTGAGGCGCGTGGGGAGCATCAGGAAGCATCCAGCAGCATCCCAATGCCTCGTGTGACGCTGTGCCCAGGCAGCCGTACAACCGCACATTCCTACTCGCGCGACGTGGTTCTGTTGACTCAATCGCGTTATATCCACTTAGCATCCGTGTTATAAAACGTGTTCCCTAATACATCCATCGTGCTATATCCAAATGGCGTTATGAAAACACGCGTTGAGGCAGAACGAACTCTATAAACTATTTTTATTTTACCAGGTGAGACCCACTGAGCTATGTGGCTGTTTTCCAGAAGCGACCTGTCCTCAAATGATAGATCAGCTAAATGGCTAATCACGTTAGAAATGTGTAGCACCAGCCACAAATACTTTAGACATGGGATCCCCTTTGACAGGGTCAGTGTCTACTTAGATTCACTCACTCCGCCTATTGTCATGTGGCATGTGCAGCTGCGTCGTGACACTTGGTAGAGTGCTGTCTTTGAGGCAGATAGCTTTACAATCGCGTGCAGTGGTTAATTTGCTTAACAGCTTTACACCGAACTCCTTGCTTGTGGTAAAACATGTTTGCGACTTTGCTGATTGAGAACTATGCAGATTTAGATTTATAGTAACATGGACTTGGTGTGAGATGAACTTCCAAACAATTTCCTTTGCTCAACATCTTGGAATTAATGTCTTTTTAAATGGACAGCTTAAGTGATTCCGTGATATTCTTAGTTTTTTCAGTAAAGTCACGTTGAAAAGAAACAACAAAGTAATAAAATATATATAAAACAAAAAAATTCTCACGACGTTTCGACCATAACTCAAACGGACATCTTCAGGTGTGTTGGTTTGCATAAATTAATTTTTAAACGTCGCATTTATTTATTTATAAAAAACGTTAGCGCCACGCGCAGCGATTTGGCAGTTTACCCAGGACTAGTCCATCTATATTTTGAAAAGAGGAGGGGGGAGACGAATTTTTTTATAATGTATGCTGTCTGAAAGCCACATATACAAGCACAGAGACAATTTCAACCGAGAAGATGGATTCTATCTTAGCAATCATTGGAAAGATTTGATAAACCATTTCAGTTCTTAATTGATTGTTCACACTTACAGTGATATTATATTGCCTGATTATTTTAATTTTTAATGTAGTCTACATGCTCTTCTGGGGATATTACCCCACATTTACCATTCATTGATGTTCCCTTTGACATTGGTAATTGACATTGTCACACCATAGTAATTCATGGGCAATTATGTAATTCTCTCTGTCTCTCTCTCTCTGCATCTGTCTGTGTGGGTGTCTCTCTCTGCCGGTGTGTTTTTCTCTATATGCGTCTCTCGTGTGTCTCTTTGTGTGTGCCTCTCTCTGTGTGTGGATGTCTCTCGGTGTCTGTGTATCTCTTTCCTTTTCCACGATGTGGTGTTGTATTTACATGCAAATTCTACCTCTAGCCCCGCCCACTTACCCTTGGGCTGAGCTTATCTCAAGCCAATATAACTTCGTGTTTCAGCAGCTTTCTCGCTATATTTTTTCACCTGATGATGATTGCTTGTGTTGCGATCGAAACGTCGTGATCTATTATTTTTTCTACCTACGTGACTTTACAGAAAGAACCAAAGAGTATTGTGATTGTAATTTTGATTGTGATCGTTGTGGTGGAGGTGGTGATATTGATGGTGGTGTTAACGATAGCGGTGATTTTGGTGGTTGTAATGGTGGTATTGATGGTGGTAATGGTGGTTGACTATTACCCCTCTCGTGTCCTTCCACCACCAGGTTTAAGAATCTGCTGGTGTCTGTGCTGGAGGTGGACGTCGGATATCTGTGCGGTCTGGAGCGGTGGACAATAGGCTTCTGCAGCTCAACCAGGTGGACGCACTGGGCAGGGGGCAAGATGGTGGTGGCCTTAGAGACCCACTTACTCCCACAGAGAGCCATAGACTCACTCACAGAGTACACTCACACAGAGAGCCAAAGTCTCACTGACACAGAGCCATAGGCTCACTCACATGGAGACACATAGACTCACTCACACAGAGAACCATTGATTAACTCATTGTTTTTTTCAGTAAAGTCACTAATGTAGAAATACCATAAAATTATATTAAAATAAATCAATCACGACGTTTCGACCACAACACAAGCGATCTTGCAACACAAGATCTTGCAACACAAGATGGCTTGTGTTGCGGTCGAAACGTCGTGATTGATTTATTTTAATATCATTTTATGGTATTTCTACATACGTGACTTTACCGAAAAAAACAATGAGTAATTTATGCAGTCACGAAAGCTTTAATTCTTTATTAACACACTTCTACGGGGAAGTTACCTTTACAATTCTGTACTAAACTAATTGCGCCCCCTTACATTTTCCTGCCCCTCCCTCTTCTGCTGCTGCTGCCGTGCCCCTTGCTTTCTTCGGACCCTCCCCCCACCTCTACTACTTATTTTAAGCCTCTGTCTGTTCATCCCTCCGGCCCCATTTTTCTTGCTTCTCTGTCCGTCTTTCCTCTTCTTACCTCTTGTGTCCCTGTATATGTATTTCTGCTATCTTATACCTCGTATTTGTTCACTCTGTCTATGCTGGTATGTTCAACCCAGAGGATGAACACGAAATTTAGCACTCTTCTGAAATTCGTGGTCTGCCAGGCAAGTGTCTAACTGTGTCGTTGGCCGACTGGTATTGCATCACGTAAATTTTTCTTAGGTTTTTTGAATTCTCGTCTCTCATCTTCTTGTTGTATTTACCTCCGTGCAGTTTAACGCTCTCTATGTGTTTGCGTTGATGTCACCCTATTTGCTATTTGTTTTTACACCTGATGAAGAGCGCTTGTGTTGCGGTCGAAACGTCGTGCTTGATTTATTTTAATATAATTTTATGGTATTTCTACATACGTGACTTTACCGAAAAAACAATGAGTTAATCAATGGTTCTCTGTGTGAGTGAGTCTATGTGTCTCCATGTGAGTGAGCCTATGGCTCTGTGTCAGTGAGACTTTGGCTCTCTGTGTGAGTGTACTCTGTGAGGGAGTCTATGGCTCTCTGTGGGAGTAAGTGGGTCTCTAAGGCCACAACCATCTTGCCCCCTGCCCAGTGCGTCCACCTGATTGAGCTGCAGAAGTCTATTGTCCACCGCTCCAGACCGCACAGATATCCGACGTCCACCTCCAGCACAAACACCAGCAGATTCTTAAACCTGGTGGTGGAAGTAAGGACACGAGAGGGGTAATAGTCAACCACCATTACCACCATCAATACCACCATTACAACCACCAAAATCACCGCTATCGTTAACACCACCATCAATATCACCACCTCCACCAGAACGATCACAATCAAAATTACAATCACAATACTCTTTGGTTCTTTCGGTAAAGTCACGTAGGTAGAAAAAAAATATAGATCACGACGTTTCGATCGCAACACAAGCAACCATCATCAGGTGAAAAAATATAGCGAGAAAGCTGCTGAAACACGAAGTTATATTGGCTTGAGATAAGCTCAGCCCAAGGGTAAGTGGGCGGGGCTAGAGGTAGAATTTGCATGTAAATACGACACCACATCGTGGAAAAGGAAAGAGAGACACAGACACCGAGAGACATCCACACACAGAGAGAGGCACACACAAAGAGACACACGAGAGACACATATAGAGAAAAACACACCGGCAGAGAGAGACACCCACACAGACAGATGCAGAGAGAGATAGACACAGAGAGAATTACATAATTGCCCATGAATTACTATGGTGTGACAATGCCAATTACCAATGTCAAAGGGAACATCAATGAATGGTAAATGTGGGGTAATATCCCCAGAAGCGCATGTAGACTACATTAAAAAATAAAATAATCAGGCAATATAATATCACATATGGGTTCAGTTTAAAGTTTACTTATGACAAATAATACTGAAATAATTGTGCTCCATAGATTATCTTAATGGTCAAGTTACATAACCATCACGGAATCACTTAAGCTGACCATTTAAAAAGACATTAATTGCAAGATGTTGAGCAAAGGAAATTGTTTGGAAGTTCATCTCACACCAAGTACATGTTACTATAAATCTAAATCTGCATAGTTCTCGATCAGCAAAGTCGCAAACATGTTTTACCACAAGCAAGGAGTTCGGTGTAAAGCTGTTAAGCAAATTAATCACTGCACACGGTTGTAAAGCTCTCTGCCTCAAAGACAGCACTCTACCAAGTGTCACGACGCAGCTGCACACGCCGCATGACAATAGGCGGAATGAGTGACTATGTAGACACTGACCCTGTCAAAGGGGATCCCATGTCTAGAGTATTTGTGGCTGGTGCTACACATTTCTAACGTGATTAGCGATTTAGCTGATCTATCATTTGTGGACAGGTCACTTCTGGAAAACAGCCACATAGCTCATTGGGTCTCACCTGGCAAAATAAAATAGTTTATAGAGTTCGTTCTGCCTTAACGCGTGTTTTCATAACGCTATTTGGATATAGCACGATGGATGTATTAGG
This sequence comes from Petromyzon marinus, assembly GCF_048934315.1. Lineage (NCBI taxonomy): Eukaryota > Metazoa > Chordata > Hyperoartia > Petromyzontiformes > Petromyzontidae > Petromyzon > Petromyzon marinus. Next base: position 245,663 of record NW_027423213.1, read on the forward strand.
GAACACGTTTTATAACGTGGATGCTAAGTGGATATAACGCGATTGAGTCAACAGAACCACGTCGCGTGAGTAGGAATGTGCGGTTGTACGGCTGCCTGGGCACAGCGTCACACGAGGCATTGGGATGCTGCTGGATGCTTCCTGATGCTCCCCACGCGCCTCAGTCTTTGTTCAGCCGACACACGCATCTCACGCTGTTATCACGGACTGTGCTTTTGCCCTGTATTAGTCATTGTAACGAGGGAGTTTACGTAACGCGGTGTTCTTCAGCAACGCAACTACCGCGTTACAGAACACTGCAGTAAATATTGTCGCGGTGTGGAAGGAGCAATGAACGTCATCTTGTGGCATGGAAAGGCATCGCAGCCCTAGCGAGCAGCCAGAGACAAAGCCTGCACGCACGGCAAAGTTGTGATTGACCGGGGGACTATTAGCAAGTGACACGTATGGACTAATGGTTACTCTAAATGACGATGTTGACGTTGGTTATAACGTGCTACAAATATGCCAAACGCACATCGCATTAGTTCTGACAAATAGCGGACTTTTTTAAAAGTTATCGTTTACAATTGTTAATTTGTATATCATGCCAAGTGAGTAATTTGCGTGTGGACCCTGACAGCGGCACTCAATGTCCAACTCTTGCGAATGCTCTCAGGGGATCTTTACCGTGCGCTGCGTTCACTCACTCAGCCCCAATCTCCCTGTCGTGAACTCACCACTCACCCACTCACTCACCTCACCCTTCAACTCACTCACCCTCCTCACCTATTAATTCTCCTCATTAACTCACTCACCCTGCAATCCACTCCCTCACCCCCCCTCCATCACCCGGCACTCACCGCCTGTCCGTGACCACCTCTCCCGTGCCTACAACCACAAACACCACAACCACCACCTCCTGCTGCTGCTGTCGCGATTTCTCCCCATGAGCGAAGCTCCGTGGCGAAGGTGTCAGGAATTAATTCGGATTGATGGATCTGTTGGTAATTTATGCGATTAGAAGTACAATCCAAGACAAAATAGTTTAGATGGAAAAATTATTACTATACTTATAAACGACGGATGGTTATCACTCGGTCTGTCACGATACCTTCACGGCCACCGATGGTTCCCGTCTTGAGAATTAGGCCTTTGTCAATGACGCGTGTGTTTTTAGTGATATGGATGGTGTACAGTAGGCCAGTGTTTCGCCACGGAGCTTCGCTCACGGGGAGAAATCGTATTAAACCGGTTTCCTTATACAATTCCGTCCACGAATTAATTAATCTCCCGTGAGACAGCATGCACCCCACCGCACAACCTCAATCCAAGCCATTTCTGTAATCATCTGATCTTGCCGATGGATCTATTGATATATTTGTGCCTTTGGGAATAACTGTTTTGATCGCCTTTTCGTATGAATTTCGTCATGTAATCTTTAAGCACCTTCGTTAATGATCGCCGCACATACTCGCGTACTCTACAGAATACTCAACTGTTCCATGACCCAATGTGCTAACAACGTGATAAGGGTTTCTTATGATCTCTGAATGAACGCCGTACTGTGTGTGCAAATTCCAGTATAATCTTTCATAATAGAGTATCAAGGTTTGTTTTGTTTAGATGTTTAACGACTCTCTCTCTCTCACCAACTGAGCTCGCGTTATGCAGCGGAATTAACCACAGGTGCTGTTGTCAAAGTGAAACAACGCAGTCGTGATGGTTACTGTGATGATACTGTGTTGAAATTCCAAGATCGAGATTTCGCATATTATATTAGAATTAAAGTTTAGTTAGAAAATAAAATTGATTAACGCATAAGTGATTGTGTGATTCTTTCCTGAAATCTATGCATAAGAACTGGTTCTGCGTAGAGATATGAACTTGGTGACCTTACATAAACACTCTAATCCATACTCAGTAAATATTAAAGCAAGAATAATTGTATTATACTAATCGATAATACGAAGTTAAACAATGAAGCCGAGTTGACTCTGGCATACTCGCATCACACTAACATAACTGCATACGATTAATTATATTATCCCGATTGATAACCAACCCTCGTCAACGAGGCGGGGCCTGATTATCTTAAAGGCTGTCATTAACAACCACACTCACTCGCATAATTTATACGCATGATTACCCAAATTTACATAATTGCAGATAAATTATGCAAATTTAAAACTTCATTTAATATTACTATTTTCATCAAATTTTCATTACCCACATATACAACAACCTCGACATCGTCCTGCCATCCGTCGACAAAGACGACTTGTCTTCTCTCAAAGTTTCAAGATGCATCCAGGCCCACCTGCTCTTGCAACGACATAAGGGGTTGGCGGCGTATACTGTGCCTAGTGAGATGCGTGATACACCCGAAGATGTGGAGCCCATCCAAGCCTGTGCTTCAACCCAAGGCGGAGGCTGGCGGGGGGGGATGGCATGGTGTGACAGGATGAACAACTTCGATGGCAAGATACCTCTCCTCATCCTGAGAGCGGGCACCACAGTCATCCACCTGACTGTCCACCACTCCACTGCACCCGAAGGCGAGTCGCCTTCGGCCCCTGAATCCACCTCACTCATTACGTTCGGTCGGTTTTCATTCCCGTCGTGTGTCGGTGCATGAGGGTTCAGATTTTGCTCAGGCTGACTGGCTGCTCCGACCGGGTCGGTGATTGGAGTTGGTCCATAGAGCGATTGCTGTGACCGCAGGTTCATCCGCTGTTATCGGATTGATAGAGGGGGTTGAAATCAGAATGTTCGTCGATACTGGTGCATCCGCGACTATCATTTCCAAGTTGATTTTTAACATTCTGCCCCCTAAATGTCGTACCCTATGTCCCGTCAGGGTTCCGTGCTTTTATGCAAATGGATGCTCATTGGGCCTCACTGGGAAAATAAGAGCGGAGGTGTGTATTGGAGATATTAAATTGACGAGGCCAGTTCTTGTATCAACGTCCCTTGCTGTTCCTTGCTTGCTCAGGACTGACTTCTTGAGGCAGATGCCCCTGAAAATTTTGATCGATCAAGGTTCCCTTGAGTTACCATTGGGCCATCGAATGGCCTTTTGCCTTCTCCCACTCGATTGTTCTTTGCCAACGCTACTGTACAAGCGCTTGCGAGTAAGACCGTAAAGATTCCCCCCAGCATGCAAATGTTGGTTCCTTTACGATTGCGCAAGCCGCTAGACCAGGAGGCGACTGAGGGTGGAATTCTTCTAGGATCCTCAAACAAAGACATTCGTGGTTTGCCGTTGGTGGGGGCCCAAACTATCATATCCAATTGCCAGGAACCGCTCATTCAAGTCCTGAAGGCAGGGTTGGACATGTTTGTCATTCAGGAGGGCACCGTGCTAGCTCACGTGTCGTCCATCCTTCACGAGGGAAACATCATTGGCGGTGTAGGGGGTCACGTTGAATACGAAGCCGCAACAGGTTTCTGATGAAAAGTGGATGGATACGCTTTGTTCCGAAAATTCGGAATTGTTCGAGTCCCAGAGTCACCACATCGATATGGGCGACGCCGCTCCCATCCAGCAGAACCCCTACCGGCTGAGCCCTATGGAAAAAGAACACGTACAGCTGGCAGTTGATGAAACGTTGGCCGCCGATATTATCTCACCATCCACCAGCCCGTGGGGAGCCCCGATTGCTCTTGTTAAAAAGGCAGGATGGTAGTTTGCACTTCTGTGTTGACTTCTGTAAGCTTAATAAGATCTTTGTAGCTGACCCGTACCCTCTTCCTCGGATGGACGATTCCTTGGACGCTCTCGCAGGGGCATATTATTTTTCGACTCTTGACCTATCTTGATTTTCGCAGTTGCCCTTGGATGAATCCTCTAAACCGAAGACAGCTTTTCGCACATCACAAGGCTTATTTGAATTAAATCAGCTTACGATGGGTCTTCACTCCACTCGGCTACGTTCCAGCGATTGACGGAACTAGTTCTGGCAGGCCTTCAGTGGGACTCATGCCTAATATATCTGGACGATGTTATCGTTTTTAGCCGTACGTTTAAAAAACATCTGCAGAAGTGTCAACCTGCTCCAAAAATGGGTTCGGTATCTTGGCCACATAGTAAATCAGGGATAGCGATGGACCTGAACAAAACCACATGTGTCCATACTTGGCTGACCCCCACGTCGGTGGGGAAGGAGGTGTGGAGTTTCATTGGATTTGCATCCTATTACCGCCGTTTTGTCACCGGGTTTGCCACGATCGCCAAACCTCTCCACGCCCTGACGACAAAAGGTGAGAAGTTCCATTGGGGGCAGTAGGAGGAGGCCACATTTGTTGTGCTCTGGGATGGCTTGGTGAACGCCCCTCCCCTCCACTACCCCGACTTTTCCTTGCCGTTCATCCTTGATACGTATGCTAGCAACACCGGAATTGGCGCTGTTCTGTCTCAAGTCGTTATGGCATGGAAAGTGTTGTAGCATATGGCAGCAGAGTCATGTCTCCGGCGGAACTTTTGGCAACTGTTTTTTTTTGTGCAACAGTATCACGCCTATCTTTATGGCAGACGCTTTGAGATGCTCTCTGACCATGCAGCGCTACAGTACGCGCTGCATATTGAGCAACCATCTGACCAATTTTCATGTTGGTTGGAAGTCCACCAGGACTATTGCATTACTGTTTCCTTTTGTAAAGGTACCCAACACACGAACGCGGATGCCCTTTCGCGATTACCAACGAGCGACGGGTGAACGTGTTTCTCGGGCCGGGGTGCTGTAAGGCACCTGCTGAAGACTCGCCTCGTCCCCTTCTGGCATTGGCTGAGGTTGACATCTCTGAGGAAAGCCGACGGTCCTGTTGCGCATGACGCCGTTATTGGCATGAACCATGCAGACTTCGGACGCCTTCAGGTGGAAGACGCTTCCCTGTTCAAGTTACAACGCCGTGTCAAGGAGGTGGACGGGGGTGATGAATCGACGGGGTGTAGCCTCTGTCATCCTCAGAGGCAGATTGCTCATGCATTGGAATGGAGGATTGACACGTTACAACATTGTCGTGCCTACTGCCCTACGGAGTAAAGTCATCTGGGCTGTGCATGAGCGACTGTTGCACCTTGGGGTGCATAAGATGCTAGCCACACTTAAGCTCGACTTCTTCTGGCCTGGCATGGTGGAAGATGTCGCTATTGTATTCAAGGGGTGTGTGCAGTGTGCACGGCGGAAACCCCCGTCCAAACTCTGCTGTCCACCATTGCAATCCATTCAGGTTTCCCGCATAAATGAGCTGGTCGCTCTTGTTATCCTTGGTCCATTTCCTACCACCCCTCGTGACAATAAGTATTTACTGGTGGGCGTCAAATATTTTAGCCGATGGCTTGGCCGCCGCCCAACCAATCGGATTTGGCCATCACCGAGGCATTCCTTGATTGCTATGTGATGGACAAGGGGGGCCCTGAGCATCTTCTGACCGATCAGGGCAAGGAATTTTCTTCAAAATTGCTGCGGGAGGTGTACGACTTGTTGGGAACAAATAAAATACGCACGTCACCATACCACCCCCAGACGGATGGAATGGTGGAGCGGCTGCAGAGGACTCTGACCTCCATGTTGAGCCATCAGGTCAGTGAGTCCCAGCTTGACTGGGACTTGCATGTTACCGGGGTCCTAGCTGCCTATAGAATGGCCCCTCACCCATCCACCGGCTTCTCACCATTTTTTAAATGTATGGAAGAGAACACGACCCCCAGATTGATGTCCAATTATGAACCGAGCCAAACAAGGCTAAATCTAAAATTTCGGAGTCCATGCGCTTTACCCTTCAGAGGCTTTCAGAAGCACGCGAGGTTTCCAGAGAGAATTCCAATTCGTGCCAATTGTCAAATGAGCAGCTGAGGGGTCTCCATCTTTCCGGACATGAGTGGGCTTCAGGCGACAGAGCCTGGCTGCACTGTCCCCACATACTGGTGGGTACTTCACCGAAATTGTTTAAACCCTGGAGGGGGACGTTTGGCGTGATTCGGGTCGTTTGGCTTCAGTGTGAAAAAAATTTGCTTGGGTCGGCGGAGTTGGTTTGTACATCCCTCTCGCCTCAAGCCTTTCATCACGCTGCGTGAATTCATCCCATCTACACTACACAGGGGCCAAGTGTCAGATGTGTCTGGCGAGCTGAGGTGTGTACCCACTGAGGTTGGTTCTCAGGGGAGTCATGTGATCCCATCCTCAGATGCCGCACGTTTAACATCCCCCAAGCCGCCACCTGCGCCATCTTCACAATCTTGGGGAGCGGAAGGCTCGTCTGCCCGGCCGACTGCTCTTTGCTCGATGGGACATTTTGAAATTCCCCCTGGGACCCCCGAGGAGAGTACGCCCACCTCTCCTGGGAGCCTGGCCACAAGAACTCGATCAAAGACTCTTCGGTTTTTGTATATATTGTATATATTGTATAGATGGGTTGAAGTATTTATTTGTTGATGCACACTAACGGGTTGTTCGTTTTGTTCTTTTATTGAAGGGGGAGTTGACAAAGGGGCCCCAAGTGAGGGCTAGGGGGGGTCACGTGGTTGGGATCCAGATCCTGCTCTAGGATTCTGTAAGGTGTTCGTGACCAAGGGTGGAGCCAGCCATGCCGCAGAGAATATAAGCCGGGTCCCGAGAGGGACCAGGGTTGTTGTTGTTGTTGTTTTTCATCCTGGAAGAAACATTCGTCGACGGTCTACGTTCTATGATCTACGTTCTCCGTTCAACGAGTCTCCAACACGTGTACCTGGACCCGAGCTGTTGGTCCCGGTCTGTAGTAGCTAGTTACTTTGTAATTAGTGTAGTTAGCCTGGTGGTCACCACCATAGGTTGTTATTCTAAGGGGAAGTTACCCTGTGTGTTGGAGTTAAATAAATGTGTTGCCTCCAAGTCTACGTCTGCGACTCAGTTGAACTCACTACACATTTACAACTTAGAGCGTTATTACTACGGCTATCAGTCAGCCCTGATGGTTTCCACCTTATCACTCCACAATTAGTTTGTCCCAATCTCGTCCACCTTGTTCTTTGTGCATCCCCGGGCAAGTGCGGAGATCGCGGGCCTCGCTCCCCTAATATACCCCCTTGGCCCCGCCCCTATCAGACAGTGCCCCCACTCCACTGTGGCAAGTGTATTGTTTATTGGATAATTTATTATCATCAATACAGTACCTTCCGGCCACCTGTTTCTAATTATCTCAACGTGTACGCTCTAGAACTTTCTCTTTACAGTTCCCTACACAAATACAATGTCACTGCTTATAGTCAACACATCTTCTATCCTCTCACATATATTCCTTCTGCATTCTCCAATCCGTACTCACCAGCAACGTGAATTATGATGAAAAAGCAACAATCGACAACTCACTTGGCATTGAAAAACCCTCTCCCAGCCTTGTTATGATAAGTTATTTTCGTGATCCTGTTCAGGTAATGCTATGAACAATTGTATATTTCTCTGTGCACTTGCACCATCCTGGATCCATGGTACCACCGTCAAATAATCATTGCAAATTCATCACCTTAATACAGCAGTAACATTTTTCCTACGGTGTTGAAGTAGACAGTGCCTCCAACTGATGAAGCAATTAAATTCTGAGTATTCCAGATGTTGGCTCTACAGATATCCATAGATTTACAGACGTTCGGATTACGGAATTTCGCGTTCATGCAATTGACAAATTCTGGACATTTTTCTATTTACGAAATCGAATTTCCATGTTAACGAAATTTTACACGGCACACGCCATGAAAGCATCAAAGAAGAAGCACCCAGGAGGATACGTCATCCATCCGCGACACTGTCACAGTATATCCCTACAGCTCACCAGTAACGCCTCACATCGCCTTTCTAGGCATTCCAACATGCAGATCGTTTGGTGAGTTCCCTTAAAAGTATGGATCCTTGCAGTCTCGAAAGCTTGAAATCTAGAATTAATTATTCGTCTTAAATTAGTTGTTATTCAATCTTCTTAACATTTATGTACTTAAAGCTTTCGTGACTGCAGTAATTCATATTCTTAGTTTTTTCGGTAAAGTCACGTTGAAGAGAAACAACAAAATAACAAAATATATATAAAACAATAAAAAAAAATTCTCACGACGTTTCGACCATAACTCAAACGGTCATCATCAGGTGTGTCGGTTTGCATAAATTTATTTTGAAAAGGCATATTTATTTATTTATATAAAAATAACGTTTGCGTCACGCGCAACGATTGGCTGTTTGCTAGGACTAGTCCATCTATTTTTTGAAAAGAGGAGGGGGGAGACGAAATTTGTTTTTATGTATGCTGTCTGAAAGCCACTGTAAGCGTGAACAATCAATCAAGAACTGAAATGATTTATCAAATCTTTCCAATGATTGCTAAGATAGAATCCATCTTCTCGGTTGAAATTGTCTCTGTGTTTGTATATGTGGATAGCCTCATGAACGAATCTCTCATGGAAGCCAGATGGCTTACAAAGAACCTCCCCCACCTACAAACTAGCTCGTTTTTTGTCTGAAATCCTGCGTCCTTTCACTGGAAAGACCACCTCTGCGGTACAAAATTCTACTCACCTGGTATCAACAATCAAGGGTATTTCCCTGTCCCCAGACGACCTGCTTGTCAGTTTTGATGTAGTTTCCTTATTCACCAAGGTTCCTGTACCTGACACCATTGCAATCATTGAAGACTTGGTTCATCAAGGACTAAACACTGAGGTACCCCCCCTGGTGAGACACTGTTTAACCAATACATACTTCACTTGGAATGGAACTTTCTACAAACAAACTGAGGGCACCCCAATGGGCTCCCCCCTTTCTCCAGTTATAGCTAACATTTTCATGGAGAAATTTGAGACTGACGCCATCCAGACTGCCACTCTGCGCCCAACCTTATGGAAGAGGTACGTGGATGACACTTTTGTCATCTGGCCACATGGCCGGCCTGCTCTAGACCAATTCTTCGACCACATCAATTCCATACACCCAGCCATCAGATTTACCATGGAAGTCGAAATAGATGGCAAGATACCTTTTTTGGATGTCCTAATTAAAAAGAGACCTGATGGTTCAATGAGCCACTCTGTCTACAGGAAAGCTACCCATACGGATGCTTATCTGAAACCGGATTCCCACCACCATCCATCACAGAAGAATTCTCTCATCAAGACTCTGTATCATAGAGCCCAATGCATATCCGACCAGGAACACATAAGCAGTGAACTCAAGCACGTACACCAAGCTCTTAGGGCTAATGGTTACTCCGACTATACAATCCGCAAAGCTATCACTCAAACCATGAAGAAGAACCCTCTTGAGGAGCCTTTCAAAACCATCACTTTACCCTACATTGCTGGGATCACAAAAAAGATCTCCAAAATCTTGAATAAACACAAGATCCAGGTCCGTTTCAACACATTACATAAAATCCGTGATCTGGTTCCGTCTGTAAAAGATGTGATTCCGGACATACAATACCCTGGTGTCTACAAACTAAGTTGCCTCTGTGGTAGTAGTTACATTGGAGAAACCAAACGCCATATCTCGGACCGCATTCGTGAACATAAAGCAGACCTTAAACACGGTAGGACCAACACCTCGGCCGTAGCAGATCATTGTTCTAATTCAGTAGGCTCACATGCCATTGACTTTTCCAAGACGGAGGTTCTTTGTAAGCCATCTGGCTTCCATGAGAGATTCGTTCATGAGGCTATCCACATATACAAACACAGAGACAATTTCAACCGAGAAGATGGATTCTATCTTAGCAATCATTGGAAAGATTTGATAAATCATTTCAGTTCTTGATTGATTGTTCACACTTACAGTGGCTTTCAGACAGCATACATAAAAACAAATTTCGTCTCCCCCCTCCTCTTTTCAAAAAATAGATGGACTAGTCCTAGCAAACAGCCAATCGTTGCGCGTGACGCAAACGTTATTTTTATATAAATAAATAAATATGCCGTTTTCAAAGTAAATTTATGCAAACCGACACACCTGATGATGACCGTTTGAGTTATGGTCGAAACGTCGTGAGAATTTTTTTTATTGTTTTATATATATTTTGTTATTTTGTTGTTTCTCTTCAACGTGACTTTACCGAAAAAACTAAGAATATTTATGTACTTTCTTATTATTTCTGATTTGTCAATATGTGAACAATTTTTGGTTAGGAGTGGGGTGGAATGATTGTCTGAAACTCATCCCTAAGTTTTTGTGTTGAATATAATGGGAAAATATTTTCTGATCACGAAATTTTGTTTGACTCGTGTTTTTTCCAGAACTCATCCATTTATAAAGTAGAGGGAAGCCAGTACTATGCATGATGTTCTCAGGCTCATGTCTAATCTGACATTATCATGTTGGAGGACTTCTGACATCCGACTGATGACGTTCATGATGGTCATGGCCTTTCTTTTAGTGAACAGAAAAACACATTGTATCAGTTCAATACTGTAAAATACAGTAATTGAGAAAAAAAGGCAATCGGAGGGGTAACCATCTCGTAAATATTAAAAATGAAATGTTTTTGTTTAAAAGAGCCTGCGGCAGTGGCACCAGGTCAATGGCAATTATGAATGCCTATCATTGTTGGCACTTTCCAAGGAATAGCTCATGTTAATGTCCCACAAAGAGGTACTCATCAACTCCAGAGGGATGAAAGGATGATTCAGTACCTTATCGAGATATTAAGTTATTATCTTTAATGCTAGCTATCTGTCTTATTGGACCCCTCACCCTCCAAAAACTATTGACAATGGCCATCAAAATCATTTGGAACAATATGACATGGTTCAAACGAATAACTGCCCACTGGAAGCTTTTCTGAAGACAACAGATGAATAATTTAGAGAATGCAGAAATCTCTTGTCAACCTTAATTCACTGTGTTCCACTAAATCTTCTCATCTCAACTAATTTTTTTCATCTGCTTCCTTTTCCCTTCCATAATTTGGCCACCATTGCATTGTTAATGTTGACCTTACATCTGATGTGCTAGATTATCACCTGCCAACTCTAGTTGGCAGGTGATTATCTAGCTAGTTTTATATATAGGATTTTTTACGGAAAAAACTTTTTTTGCCGTTGGTCAGTTCCATTCTTTGTCCAATTTTAGCTCAAAAGAGAATGCGTCCTGCCTTGAATCTCGTTGAAAATTTCACGCACAACGAGGCTGCTACAGAGAGCAATGCACATTATACAATCGGCAAGCCAATGTTTTATTCGTATATGTGACATTTAGTAAGATCAAGTGCAGATGCAAATGTAATTTCATTATTTGTGCAGTCATTGATGACCTGGCTGAGGCCATGAAATATCTGCACTAGAAAAGTCGCTCAATAACAGGAAGCTGATGAAGGATATTGGCAGTACCAGCTTCGCGCTCTGCCCTTGGAGCTGCCTGGCTACTGTTTTCATGCCTTCTTGACTGATAGCATGACTGAACTATTAATGGGGATGATATAACGCTCTAACGTTGTTCACGTCTCACAGCCGGAATACTGCCGACTGCTTCGCTCCTGACAAAGCGCTGATACACCGCTGGATCGAGTAGGATGGTCCTTGTGGCGAGGCTCTCAAAGTGGAAGATACCAAATCAGCTTCAACCCAATGGTGGTGTTTAGGAGAGCATTTATCTATGAGTATATATAGGCTGGCTGACAGATATGAAGTTATTCCTTCGGTGGTAATAAACAACAACAATAATAATAATTGTTACCCTTTGTCATACCACTTATGGGTGAAGTCTTTCCATACTGGATAAGTCGTGCAGATTGCTTGACCATACTCCATCATGCTTGTCAACGTGGGTTGATGACGAGAAGGCTCAAGGCCAGTTTGCTTGATGGTAACTATGACTGAGAATCAAACTAAAGTGGTCTGATTCATATTGCAATGGCCAACCATTGTGCCACCGTTACACTCGTATGCATAAGTTAACAGGGAAAAAAACTATACCGTTTTTGTTACTGTGAATAAAATGACAAAATAACATTGCCACTTTGGTCAACTCGTCGTCTTGAAATTACGGAATGTACAAATCTAAAGTCTTAGGTATAATGGAAAGAAGGGTTTTGCTAATTGGGCGATCTCAGAATGGGTAGCAGGTGGCAATCCTAATCAAATGCCATTTTTCATATTTCATGTGTTTAGGTCTGTTGTAGACAAAAAACGGCCTGCGATGAAACATGTCCTCTATTCCGACATGTGTAAAGAAGCTTATTCGCAGGGTGCATTTTCATGATGATTTATTTCACGATAACATATTTACAGGCGAGAGTACGACTCACACGTTTCACAAGGCTATAACTACCGCAGTCCTGGTGGTTTCTAATAGAGTAATATCGAATAGTCTTTGTTGATGGTTTCTCCCATGTAGATCTCCAACAGTCGGCCCCGATGTCGTCCACCTGCAGTTGTTCTTCAGTCCCCAAGGAATCAACCCATTCGCGGGCCTCGCTCCCCCTTATATACCCCTACGACCACGTCCTGGTAACTTCCAGCACTTGCCCCCGGTAGATTCTATCAGCAAACTCTATCGTCATCTACTTCCCTTCTCTTCGATGGCAAAGGTTATAGTGGTGTCAGTGTTGATGGGTGGAGACAGGTACAGGGTACTTTACGGGGGAAGGTTCGTAAAAGTCGTACTCCTGCGTTGTAAATACTTTATGGTGAAATAAATCATCAAGAAATTGGAACCTGCAAAGGAACTTCTTTACACATGTGAGTGTAAGCCTGAGTACAATCTCACGTGTTGTTGCTGTAGAGTATTTTCATTTTACCAGTGGGTCAATGAGATAAGGGGATGGTGATTAAGGTAGTGAGTGATAGGATGGGTGGGTCATTCTTGAGAGCATGAAAAAGTGCGTGAGTGAGGTTGACACAGTGAATGATCAGGTGATTGTGTGAATGATCAGGTAAATATATGACTCATGAGGAGGGAGAGGGAGCATTTATGTAAGTCATAGAGTAAGGGAAGTGGGTGAGTTCATAATGGAGTGAGTGAGTACCAGTTTATTTAGTTGAACAAGGCGAGAACTAAAGCGACCAGGATGAGTCTCATTTGCAAGAGAGACCTGGATCACCCAAATGACCATAGCTAAATAAACACACAGAGTTACAGTAATGAAAGCAAATATAAATAATACAAAACAACTGATGCGTCACATGGGAAATTGACGTAATGGAGTTAAGGGATGATAGAATATTTGAGTAAGGTGCGACACGGGTGTCCTCTGGCCCTTTCACGACTTAACATTTTTTTTGACTACGTAGTTTGAGACGATTTCCATGGATGTACCAGTAGAATCTATATCTGGTATAGATATAATGGGAGGCTGATCGATGCCCCAGTCCGGTCATGGTATGGCTCTCTATTGTTAAACCATATTATGAATGCGGATGATCTGGTGATTACTTCCCACTCTAAGGAGAAGTTGGAGACACTACAGCTAAACATGGAGCATTCTCCTAAATTATGGGCCATTACCATCAGCCTCACAAAAACAAATCACCTCCATGGGTATTTTACATCATCAAAATGCTCCCCTCCCTCAATTCCCCATGTGTTTTGGGGCAGTTGTGGAGAGAGTGGAGATATTTCCGTACTTGGGCAGTGTGCTGATGACCAACTCTGTTTCAGTAGCCGAGGTCTCACTTCAAATCATTCGAGCGGCATTCTATTTTCATCAGCTGCTGAATACTGTGTGGAAGCTACCTGGCATGTCACTCCATACAAACCTTCATGTCTTCTGGACTGCAGTTATGCCCTCCCGTATCTCTCTCGAAAGGAACATCTGCACTGGGTGAAACATTTTGGTTAGCCCACGATCTATCCAGGGCTTAACGAGACTGGACTTTGTGAGGAGCTCAGATTCCTGGAATATCTGGACAAATGCCCATCTGTGGGCTCCTCCAGCAATCGAGGCTGCGTTGGTTGTGTCATGCAGTCCGGATGCACAGCCACGGCATCCCCAAGCAGCTTCAATTTGGCTGGATAGATGGTGCTAAATGGGCGTGGTACGGGCTAGAGAAGAGATGGACTGATGTGGTACAGAAGGATGTGGAGCTGATTGGACTTATTGATGACTGGTATCAGCAGTGTCACGATCGGCTTCTGTGGAGGAGGTTCATGAAAAGCGCTGCTGGGGAGGTGGAGGCAGTCGCCCTCCAGCAACAGCATAGGGCAGAGGAGCAAGGCTCAAAACAACGAGCAGAGCGCCAAACAACTGACACAAATAAAGTTGGCACAGTGGGGAGCACGGCTGTTGCATCTGCCGATCATTTTCCTCAGTCAATCCATGGCACCTGCGTCTATTTACATGACCTCCTGCCAGCCAGTCTTCGACACTTCACGTGGCCTCAAAATGCACTGAGAATGGCACAAGTGCTGTGGTGATACTCTTTGGTTATATTGGATAAAGTCACGTAGGCAAAAAATAAAATAACAAAAATCACGACGTTTCGGCCACAACACAAGCGGCCTTCATCAGGTGAAGGGACAAGACTGTCTGGAGGACAGCAAAAGCTTTAAATCTGCTGTGGTGATGTCACCGCCACTTAGGGGTGAACGACGGTTGTTCCGTTGTTGTTGTGCGTGTGTGCACGGACGTATGTACGCCTGTGAGTCTCGTGTATGGAGAGAGAAAGAGAGGCAGCCGTGCGTTGTGCTGGCCTGTGTGCCATTCTGAGCTTCATAGGCGCTGCTCACTAACAGCGCTTGCCCCAACATTCTACCGGATGGCCGGGTTTTGTGCCCGGCCATCCAGTTCACCATGGAAATGGAGGTGAATAACACACTCCCATTCCTAGATATTTTGCTTGGACATGGCCTGAACGGTAAAATAACACACAGCGTTTACAGAAAGCAAACGCACACTGATGCCTATCTGAATGCAGAATCACATCATCATCCAGCTCAAAAATCCTCTCTTATCAAGACGCTCGTACATCGGGCGAAGACAGTGTCAGATGGTGAGAGTCTAGTGAGAGAGATTAAACACGTTAAAGACGCACTACGACAGAATGGCTACAATAATGCTCAAATTAACAGAGCACTGAATGCCAAATCACGATCGCAAAGCAATACTACTGAAAGCGACCAGATTGTTAAAACAATAAAAATTCCATATATCTCAGGAGTAACTGACAAATTAGCCCGCGTTTTGCAAAAGCAAAACATTACAGTAAGATTTGGTACAGTACACAAAATTCAAAAACTAGTATCTTGCACTAAAGACGCATTACCTAAACTATCAACAGAAGGTGTATATCGGATTAATTGTTCATGTGGCAGCTGCTACATTGGGCAGACGGGACGTAACATCAGCGTAAGACCAAAAAGAACATCAGAGAAATATTAAATTATCTCAAACACAACTGTCGGCAGTGGCAGAACATGCTTGTCAACAAGGACACTCAATTGATTTTGACAATGTTGCAGTGGTGTGTAAAACTAATTATTACTGGCAAAGACTAATTAGAGAATCCATTGAAATTGAGAAGAACAAGAATAACTTTAATCGCTCTGACAGCTACCGGCTTAGTGCGGCCTGGAAGCGTATTATTAAATAATACACATTACATTTTGATTTAAAGAATTACTAATCTACAACTCATTACTAATCATAACCAATGACTGATTACTAATCGATTATATAATTACATTACCCCCCCCCCTCCGCCTCTAATCACTGCACCTGATGAGTTAAGTGATGACGTCACCCTGCTGCTCTATATAAAACCGGGAGCAAGCGAGGGCTTTACCATTCTGGCGAATTGCCCGATGATGCTGGAAGTATTTACCAGCGAAACGTCGTACTCAAACTGTAAATGTGGATTAACTCTTCAACACACCGGTGGGCTGAAGTAGTGAATTATTTGTCTTTTGTCAACGTGACACTTTTTTTTTGCTGATTGGCCGTGTCGGGTGGTGGAGGGTTACGACACATTTATAAATAAACGCGATCTAACCCAAAAACCTTTATTATGAATCTTGGAATTAATGTCTTTTTAAATGGTCAGCTTAAGTGATTCCGTGATGTTTATGTAACTTGACCATTAAGATTATCTATGGAGCACAATTATTTCAGTATTATTTTTCATAAGTAAACTTTAAACTGAACCCATATGTGATATTATATTGCCTGATTATTTTAATTTTTAATGTAGTCTACATGCTCTTCTGGGGATATTACCCCACATTTACCACTCATTGATGTTCCCTTTGACATTGGTAATTGGCATTGTCACACCATAGTAATTCATGGGCAATTATGTAATTCGAGCAGGTATTTTTAGGACACTCACCCATGGGGGACCATTTTCAAATGTATTGCCTTAATTTAATAATACAAATAATTTATATATAATTTGACAGTTCTTATCATTGTATTGCAGAAGCATCTGTGTGTCTCTCTGTGTCGTTCTCTCTGTGTCTATCTCTCTCTGTGTCTCTCTCTTTGGGTGTCTCTCTTTCGGTGTGTGTTTTTCTCTATATGTGTCTCTCTCTCTTGTGTGTGGCTCTGTGTGTGCCTCTCTCTGTGTGTGGATGTCTCTCGGTGTCTGTGTCTCTCCTTTTCTACGATCCGGTGTTGTATGTATATGCAAATTCCACCTCTTGCTCCGCCCACTTACTCTTGGGTTGAGCTTATCTCAAGCCTATATGACTTCGTGTTTCAGCAGCTTACTCGCTATATTTTTTCACCTGATTATGGTTGCTTGTGTTGCGATCGAAACGTCGTGATCTATTATTTTTTCTACCTACGTGACTTTACAGAAAGAACCAAAGAGTATTGTGATTGTAATTTTTATTGTGATCGTTGTGGTGGAGGTGGTGATATTGATGGTGGTGTTAACGATAGCGGTGATTTCGGTGGTTGTAATGGTGGTATTGATGGTGGTAATGGTGGTTGACTATTACCCCTCTCGTGTCCTTACTTCCACCACCAGGTTTAAGAATCTGCTGGTGTCTGTGCTGGAGGTGGACGTCTGGATATCTGTGCGGTCTGGAGCGGTGGACAATAGACTTCTGCAGCTCAACCAGGTGGACGCACTGGGCAGGGGGCAAGATGGTGGTGGCCTTAGAGACCCACTTACTCCCACAGAGAGCCATAGACTCACTCACAGAGTACACTCACACAGAGAGCCAAAGTCTCACTGACACAGAGCCATAGGCTCACTCACATGGAGACACATAGACTCACTCACACAGAGAACCATTGATTAACTCATTGTTTTTTTCGGTAAAGTCACGTATGTAGAAATACCATAAAATTATATTAAAATAAATCAATCACGACGTTTCGACCGCAACACAAGCGATCTTGTGTTGCAAGATCTTGTGTTGCAAGATCGCTTGTGTTGCGGTCGAAACGTCGTGATTGATTTATTTTAATATAATTTTATGGTATTTCTACATTAGTGACTTTACCGAAAAAACCAAGAGTAATTTATGCAGTCACGAAAGCTATAATTCTTTATTAACACACTTCTACGGGGAAGTTACCTTTACAATTCTGTACTAAACTAATTGCGCCCCCTTACATTTTCCTGCCCCTCCCTCTTCTGCTGCTGCCGTGCCCCTTGCTTTCTTCGGCCCCTCCCCCCACCTCTACTACTTATTTTAAGCCTCTGTCTGTTCATCCCTCCGGCCCCTTTTTTCTTGCTTCTCTGTCCGTCTTTCCTCTTCTTACCTCTTGTGTCCCTGTATATGTATTTCTGCTATCTTATACCTCGTATTTGTTCACTCCGTCTATGCTGGTATGTTCAACCCAGAGGATGAACACGAAATTTAGCACTCTTCTGAAATTCGTGGTCTGCCAGGCAAGTGTCTAACTGTGTCGTTGGCCGACTGGTATTGCATCACGTAAATTTTTCTTAGGTTTGTTGAATTCTCGTCTCTCATCTTCTTGTTGTATTTACCTCCGTGCAGTTTAACGCTCTCTATGTGTTGCGTTGATGTCACCATATGTGCTATTTGTTTTTTACACCTGATGAAGATCGCTTGTGTTGCGGTCGAAACGTCGTGATTGATTTATTTTAATATAATTTTATGTTATTTATACATACGTGACTTTACCGAAAAAACCAATGAGTAATTTATGCAGTCACGAAAGCTTTAATTCTTTATTAACTATTGATTAACCCACACAGAGAACCATAGAGTCACTCGCACAGACTCGCACAGAGAGACATAGACTCACTCACGCAGAGAACCATATGCAGTATATCCACGTTTTTTATGTAATGTGTTTTGCTTAGCGCACCCCACACCCACTATAACGCGAGTAGCAGAGTAGCACATGACGGACTGCTCTCATGAGTGGTGTGGGTCTTGGCAGCATTGTTCTGTATTGCTGGGAGCTGATGCTGTACCGGTGCGCGCTGTGTTACGTGGCGTGTCATCCTCTTCCTCAGCCTTTGTTCCAGCATCTGTGTGTAGTGTCATCTCACTCACTCCCTTATAGTTTTCACTCACCATATCTCCCTTTCACGTCCTTTGTATGTATATTGATGAATGTAACGCATTTTTTTATTATTATTTGGCTGCTATAAATTTCCACGTCATAAGCCACTTCATTCAGCTATCATTTGTGGCCAGTTCGCTTCTGATAAAGAAGCTAATAGCTTAGAGGGCTTTACTAGGTAAGATAAAAAATTGTTTATTTTTTGGTCATTTGCTTACCTTTCCTATACTTTTCACTTCGATTGTGTTTTTGCATCGTTTGTTCTTGTAACTTTCTGTACCACCCCAACTGGAAATCTGTGAAAAAGGGCTTTTTAGATTCCTCCAGTATAAATAAAAATTATAATATAGATCTTCTACATATACACAACACATTTAAAATAAACATAGAAAACAGTGTACTGTACTCTCAATTAAAAATAATAATAAAAGTTTGTGCTGAAACGGAGCCTCCCCCTTTACTGTTATTCCTTGTAGAAAAGTTTTCTGCTTCACGTAAAATAGCTTTAAGCAGCAATTTTCGACAACGCAACCCCCACGTTAAGCAAGGATATGTGCACAAGCTTGTGTGCATGTGTGGGTATGCGTATCATTCGGTAATTGTATAGTGTTTCGCGTATTACGCGATGAACTTGACAACACCGGGACCGATGAACTAAACTGGTTTTGGGCTAACCCTAGGTCGACTCAGCCTCCAACGAATACCTGGTGCGGTGTGTAAACATCACTACTCGGGAGATAAAGGCGGCCAGGCATGGTGCTAGCCACCCACCTCATTGTGTACCGTGCTGGCTTTCATAGGTGCTCGCTAAAGCACTTGCCTCAAGAGTCTGTTGAGGTTATACAGACAACCTTTGTCTTTGTGTTTAATGTTTTAATTGGTGGTGGTGTAATTTTAAATGTAATTTTTTTTATGGCCGACTTGCACTACGGCCACTTCTGGACCCAACAAATAAATATGTTCCTCTTCTTGGTGGCAGTGGTGGTGTATATTTATAGAGTGCCTTCTCTCTTGACATAACAAGCACAAGGTGGTGACAGAATGGAATGATTTAGATGGCAGCGGTGTACAAAGATTGAGGAATGAGTGACAGCGATAGACGGTGAAGGGATCAGAGAAGAGTAGGGACGAGAAGGAGTGGAGGCTTAAGGGGAGAGAAGAGGTAGAGAATGGGAAATGGAGAAGAGGTGGGGCTTTATGAGAGGAATGGAAGAAGGTTAAATAGAGGGACCATAAATGAGATGTGGCACAGAGAGAAGGAGGGACAGAGAGAGACAGAGAAGATTGGGAACAAAGAGGATGAGAGAGGACATGGAAGGAGATGAGAGGCAAAATTAGGTAGGGCAAGTCCATGGAGAGGTTTAAAGACCAGCGACAGGTATTTGAAAAGACAGCGGTAGTGAACGAGAAGCCATTGGAGTTGAAGGAGGAGAGGCAAAGTGTGAGAATTAAAGGGGAGATTGAAAATAACTCGTGCAGAAGAATTGTTTAATTTGTTGGGAGGGGAGTGAGGAAACCAAGAAGAAAATTACATTTGTAATTAGAGGTAGCTCTTTACATTATGAGACCTCCTTTGCCAGTAACAAGATATAGGAATAGGTTTTACCCTTTTAACTGGCACAAAAACTGACACCTTTATTCAAGGCATCTTTGCAATAACCACAACACAAGCAGTCAAAATGCAAACAGAAAAGACAACTCTGATAATAATATGCACTGTCCTTGAATTTGATTGGTCCACACCCGAGACGGCTTTCTTTAGAGCCTAGTCTCCATTGGTGTTGGACCAGAAGACGCCAAAAGCCGTACAACTCAAAAACAGCGCACTATCAGAGTATTGAGGGCTCGGAGTGAGCATTTACATTATGAGACCTCCTTTGCCAGTAACAAGCTATAGGAATAGGTTTTACCCTTTTAACTGGCACAAAAACTGACACCTTTATTCAAGGCATCTTTGCAATAACCACAACACAAGCAGTCAAAATGCAAACAGAAAAGACACCTCTGATAATAATATGCACTGTCCTTGAATTTGATTGGTCCACACCCGAGACGGCTTTCTTTAGAGCCTAGTCTCCATTGGTGTTGGACCAGAAGACGCCAAAAGGGTAAAACCTATTCCTATAGAGGTAGGTCTGTTAGATCCACTTCTATGGGTGACTGTCTAATACATTTGCGGTTCATAAAACAGTGCCCCAACCACTGCGCCACCATTCCCCACGTGAATTTACACACACAGATACAAAGATCCCCCGTGTAGCCCGTATAGCCATAACAGACTGTGTGACCAAGTACTGTGAGCGAGCACATACGGATTGGTGGCCAGCACCACGCCTGGCCACCTTATCTTCAGAATGGCGATGTTTACACACCGCACCAGGTACTCATTTGAGGCTGAGTCGACACACAATAACACAAAGACAAAGATCCCCCATATAGCCTAAACAGACTGTTGCGAATTGCTATTTGCAAGCACCTTTGAAGGCTGGCAAGGCACACGAGGGGGTGGATGGCCAACACCACGCTCGGCCGTGTGTGGCTGAGTCGATACACAGATGTACACACACACGCGTTTACACACAGTATCACGTGTAAATGTCACAGGGACTTTATCACCACAAATAACTCTGTCAGCGCGTGATTTTATATAACAATTTAAAGGATTTCAACTGCACGGCCGTGCATACACCTGTGGACCCCTAAGTCGTATGTGCTGTGCAACTTTAGGACTTGTAAATATTCCCATGCACAGATCTTCTCGATGCGATTATGTTTTTAATTTAAGAGGATTATCGTTAAAAATTTTCCGAAGGTGCGTGTGTATGTATAAAAAGGATTTGATCAAGACTTGTCACACTAGACTTTCGCGACTACAATGTAGAATAGCAATGCATGGTGCTGTTTTTGTTTTATTTTAATTACTTAGATTTGCTTGGGGAGGGTACATGCGGAGTGTTTTTGTATCTGAATGTGTAAACGTAGAAATAATTAACCGACTGCTTAATTAGCTGATATCTATCTGCTTCACCGTTACACTCAACGGGAAGTGAATTACTTGGTTCATTGAGAACAGGGACATACTATTTGTAAGGGTTCAACACGACACTTGTGGCAAAGCAGAGCTCTAGGGCTGAAACCAATCAAACCTCCACACCCTCACTGTCTGACAAATTCGCCTGTCGTGTTTACTGCTGTGGATTCATATTCTGTATGTAGTTTTTGGTTTACATGTACACGATTGTCAAATACCACACGCATGCATGTGAGCACACAAGCAATAAATAGAGTTATATTCTTGGTTCTTTCGGTAAAGTCACGTAGAAGGGAAACAATAAAATAATAAAAATATTATACAATACAATTCTCACGACGTTTCGACTGCAACACAAGCAATCATCATCAGATGTGAAAACCACAACAATAAAATATGGTTGTGTACACACACCCACACACATATATAAGAGAAATGTATACATCGACACGTAGAACATCTTAACAACTCTTATTAAATTTTGATTTAAAGCTTTTGTGACTGCAGGGATTCATATTCTTGGTTCTTACCAATATATACACTGCACCAACTAAGGCCGGGTCAACCTAGGGGTAGCTAAGAACCACGCATGGCCGCCTGTGTCTCCCACGTGCTGACGTTGATGCACTGCACCAGCTAAGGCCGGGTCATCCTAGGGGAGGCTCAGTACCGTTTCATATGTTCGTCACTGATGTTAGCCGTGAGTGGACATTCAACTTGGGCATCCTGGTTAGTGACAATGCGCTGACCATTCTACTACTGCTCCGCAAACAAGCAATTTATATAGAGACATTTGGTATGTCGTTTTTTTAATGCACGCTATATATACATACCCCTTTCAATTATAGGGTGCACATGTGCGTGTGGTTTGTTCACCCGTGTGTGCATGGTGCATGTGGTCCTTTACACGTGATCATCATTTTTGCAACTGAATTAAGTCTCGAGACTCCCCTTCGCACCAGTGCCGGACGATCCTAGTAGCACAAGTAGCTACAAATGATACGGGCCCCGCACTTTCAAGAACCCCGCGCGAAATGCTTTCAAGCTATCAATTCCGGTCCAGCGATTCTGCACTTGCTCTATTACTATCATACTATACTGCCTTCAACTTTTGTGAACGACTGGGTGTTTAAGTTTAGTGATTTGTCGTATTATCTTACTGTATAGCAAATGAAAAAATACAATAACTTTACTATGCAAGTTAAAAATCTGTGTTTTAATGTTTAGGTCTTTTTTTTATTTACGGCCCCTTTATAACATTTGCTACAGGCTTCGCACGAGCTTAATCCGGCACTGCTTCGCACACAAGTGCACTCGCCAGAGACACCGCAGTGCTGTGGCAACTTCACTATTCCCACATTTCGCTTGACTTCCTATGACAAACGCCAATTACAATTTAGCTAAAGCGTGATGTAAAGCCATTGTAACGCCTGCCAGGGCTTCATTGCTCACTCGATATTTTCCGCAAAGCTGATGGGCCAGCTTGGAGTAGTAGGGGTGATCGGCATAAGGTACTACCACTAGAGTACAAGATACGTCTTTTAGTAATAATCCTATGCGATTGTACTCTGTTCTTCCATCTTATAATCATATGAAGATGCTTATAAGCAAGAGGGCACAGTACTGCGACATGGATGTGGCGTGATCAAAATTATTCCTGGAACATTGTTCCGGAGTGACCCGGCTGAAATAAATCACTGAGTGTCGCCGTGAACACTAAAATATCACTGAGTTCAGCAATTTTGCCGCCTATTTTACAAAGTAGATCCGTGGTACGTGAGCACAGCAACGAAAAAAACAGACAAAACCATCAAGATTGCAGATAACGAGTCCAAGGGGTATTGCACAGCTAACGAAACGAGGTATTTGATGGTCGTTAACGAGACACAGGAATATAAAAAAACGGAGAATGCGTTATTACTGAAAGATGAAACAGACGAATAACTTTGGGTAAGAGTGCGGGTGCTACTGCCCAGAAGATATAAGTAGCTTTGTCTCCGTCATATATGCGTATTTATTCATAAAAACATAATTCTTTTTACAGAACCCATTGTCCCCACGTTATTCTGAAGCGCATCTTATCAGCAGAATTGATTCAGTACAAGCAAACTCTGGACAGGTTTCGACATTCAGTATCCCATCAGCAGAGTTAGGGTGGCTTGAATCATCGCTGGGGAACTTCCAGATGGTAAAGACAAGGACCGTCCCTTGAATAATATGTATCCTAGTTCCATACAAATCTGTTTTAATACTTAAACAGAATGAGCATGAATTATATGAAGCAGACATTTCTTCGTAATTTAACTGTGTGGAGCCGGTCGCCACCTGGTGGACATACAACGATTGCATGTTGGCTGGGCGCTCATTCTCTGCTGCTGTCCTCAATATCCAGAAATCCACTTTCCGTGCCATCCGAGCTGTTTACTGCCTGTCATTTAAATGTGCAAATAACAATAGAACCCATCACAACAGAAACATCAACGCAGGCTGGATACAAATACGTTTAACAACACAAAAAGGGTGTGCATTGCTGGTGCACAAATCTATTTTCACCGAATTTTGACTTCAAACTTTCGTGACTGCAGGACTTAATATTCTTGGTTATTTCGGTAAAGTCACGTAGATATAAAATAAAAAAAATATGAAGACCGCTTGTGTTGCGATTGAAACTTCGTGGGTTTTTTGCTTTTATTATTTTCAATTTATTATTTTCAATTTATTATTTTAAATACAAATGTTCCTAAAATTTACTATTTATGTATTTATGTTCTATCTACGTGACATTACCGAAAGAACCAAGAATACTATTTTCACTGATTCTATTGTGAAATCTTTTGTTTCCAGCCTGCATAATTTATATTTGTTATGATTGGTTTTCTCATCATTTACAGATTGGGTTACTGTTGCCTTTAGCCAACCGTCAATGGGGTCACTATAGTGTAAAGGTCATCTCCATATATGGGGTTGCCAGAGGCATATAGCAAGAGAAAGTATTGATGACTGTCCTGCACTGATGAGTCCTAATTAGACGAATCCGGCCCATAGTTGCCTTTGTCTCACTGCTGCCTGTTGCTGGGACTGCCACCACGTGTCCTCAACTCTTTGAGTCTGTGGTCTAAACGACGACATGGCCACAAATTCAGTTCTTCTGAGCTGGTGGTCTAGATACGTTTGAGAGCGTGTAAACATTCATACTGCACACATCTGTATGATTCTGCATCTAAGACGACTCCCTGTACCTTCCAATGCCGTGAATCCTACACGTGGAGGGTGATGGTGGTGACGATGGTGAAAGTGGTGACGGTGGTAATGATGGTGTGGGTGGTGACGTTGGTGACTGTGGTGACGGTGGTAACGATGGTGAAAGTGGTGACGGTGGTGACGGTGGTGACGATGGTGACGGTGGTAACAGCGCTGACACTGGGACGCCTGCACGGCGCGACTGCCTCTCAAGGGCAAAGCTGGGCCACTTGGTTTGCGAGGAATGCAATCCCCTTTGCATTTCTAAAGGGCACCCCCAGTGGCAACGGTTTCTTTTTTTGCACGATAAGGCGACTCAGCATTTCACCTGCAAGTGGCTTTGCTCTGCACGTAGGGGTGCTGATTGCTCGATGTAAAATGCAATTGAGTAATGTCCGATTATCACGGTTGGCTAAGCACGGTGCGAAAGAAGTTCGACATACAAGAATCTTATTGCAGCCTCGTAATTTAATAACACACCGATCCACATTCTCGCATTTAGCCACAAACACACGCGCGCAGTAGAGCACACCCACAGTTGAGCACACCCACAGCTAGACGATAACGCGTGCTGCTCTCGAGTTATCTGCTTTCATCTGGCTCTCGTGATCGCCGGCCTTGCCTCGTCACAGCTGCTGTGGAGTCGCCTTTGTGCAGAATATAAATAACAACATAGAAACGCATACAGCCCCTGTCTACTGATCTATTTCATCATCTGTAAAACAAGTAATCCTGATTTGTTTACAGATGTTTTACTAACTAAAAGTCTATCCTTCCAAGAGCGGGTGAGTGAGCGGATGGGTGTGGGTGGGTGAGCGGGTGAATGTGTATGGATGGGTGGGTGAGCAGGTGAGTGGTGAGTGGGTGGGTGGTGAGTGGTTGGGTGGGTGTGTGAGTGAGTCGGTGAGCGAATGGGTGGTTGAGCAAGTGGCAGGTGTGTGAGTGGGTGGGTGAGTGAGCAGGTGGGTGGTTGAGCACTTGGGTTGGTAAGCGGGTATGGTTGGTGGGCGGGTGGGCAGGCGGGTGGGTGAGAGTGTGAGTGGGTGAGCGGGTGGGTAAGCAGATGGTGAGTGTGTGAGTAGGTGGGTGAGTGAGCGAGTGAGCGGGTGGGTGGGTGAGCAGGTGGGTGGATAAGCAGATGGCAGGTGTGTGAGAGGGTGGGTGAGTGAGCGGGTGAGTGAGCGAGTGAGCGGGTGAGTGAGCGGGTGGGTGGGTGAGCGGGTGGGTGGGTGAGCAGTGGGGTAGGTGAGCGGATGGGTTGGTGAGTGGGTGGTGAGTGTGTGAATGAATGAAGGAATGGGTGGATGGTGAGTGGGTGAGTGGTTGAGAGAGTGGGTGAGCGAGTGAATGGGTGGACGAGTGAGTGGTGAGCAAATCGGCGAGCGAGTTGGTGAGCCAGTGGTGAGTGGGTGAGCGGGTAGGTGGATGAGTGGTGGGTGGGTTAGGGGGTGAGCGGTTAGGTAGTGAGTGGCTGGGTGAGCGAGTGGATGAGCGGCTGGGTGAGCGAGTGGGTGAGCGGGCGGTTGAGTGGGTGGGTGGTGAAGGGGTAGGTGAATGGCTGGGTGGTGAATGGGTAACTGGCTGGTGGGTGAGTGTGAGGGTGAGTGGGTGAGCGAGTGGGCGAGTTGTGAGCGAATGGCAGCGCTGCTCGTGAAGCTGAGTCTCTGTGAGTCTCTGTGTAAGCCTCCGTGTGTCTCCGTGTCTCTGTGCGAGTCTGTGAATCATGAGGTGAGTTTCTTTGCGATTCTTTGCGTGCGTCTCTGTGCGAGTCCCCGAGTCTCCGTGTCTCTCCCAGGACCCCCTGGATGCGTTGAGGCAGCGCTGCTCACGTAGCTGTGAATCTCTCAAGGCGGAGTTCTCCATCGGAGAGTCTCGCGTCACGTCCCGGACTCGCACCCAGGAGTCCTGCGCCCAGGAGCTCCTGGATCTGCCCCACTGCCAGGACCACTGCGTGCATCTCCACGGCAACCGCCGTAGCAATCGCTGCAACCAACATCACCGCGATGGTCACCGTAGAGACCGCCATGATTATAGCAACTTCCATCGCCATAGCAGCAACCACCATCACCGCAGTAATCACCGTAGTTACCACCATCACTGTCAGCAACCACAGCGTAGCAACCACAATCAGTCTAGCAACAACCACCATCACCACAGCCACCAATATGGCAACTACAACACAGCAATCACCATCAACATAGTTGCAATGACAGCATAGAAACCACATTCACTCTAGCAGCAAACCACCATCACCACAGCAATCATCGTAGTAGCCACCGTCACCAAAGCAATCACCATAACTGGAACCCAATAGGAATGAGTCGTTATGTTGATGATGTTGACGATGATGTTTTTGTTGCTACAAGTTGCAAATCAACTTTTTTCTAAACTCAAATGAAGAAACACCATCTCTACCCCCCCCCCCCTTTCCTCGCGCTCAGTTGCATAGCGACGCCGTGTGTGCTGTAAGTACCAATAATAAACACCGAGTTGTCTCCAAAGTCCGTGTCTCCGCGATCTCTCTCCCTGCTATACTAAGGTTTTTAATTTTTGCCCCCCTGATTCTGCTGAAGATTTCCTCTTCATACTTCCTCGTCTCCTTGTTCTCGAGTGCCTCCTCCTCTTCTCATTGCGTTCTGGATGTCCGTTTTAGTTTTAGTCGTAGGTTGCATAGTACCAACCACTGAGGCATGGACAGTCCTAAACATGGGATTGGAAACTGCAAAACAGGGAGTGGCTCTTCTTTTGAATAAAACAATGAATGCGGTGTGGGAAGCTGCGAATCTCAAGTAACGGTGGGCTCACCTCCCCATTATCGGGAGTCAGGTAATGGTGGCTTGGTCACAGGAAGATGCGCTTGAGAGTCTTCCACTCTGGTGGTGGGTGTCCATCTCGGACCCCATTAAAACCGACAGTGGCCTGGTTTCAGCCAGCTGATGAAAGTTGTAATAAATAATTTAATCATCACTTGCATTTGGGGTTGGCATCGTCCCCCTCTCCTACTTATGCCCATCCATCCTGGGTTTAACCAGGCTGGATTGTGGGCGGAACCAGAGTACCGGGAGAAACTCCACGTTGCACATGAGAGGATAACACTCACAGTTCTGCAACAGATGGAATTCACAGACCCGCTTGCTGTACTGCTTGATAAAGGCCTTCCTACATATTATCTGTAGTAATGCTTTCTTGCTATATTTCATCCTTACCCCCATTATGGGTTGGTGAAGCGAGGGGGGCAGGACCGATTCTTCTGTCACTCGACTGATTTCAGGCCATGGGTTTCTAGTGCCGGTGCTCTAAGCACTGCAGCTGCTCCACCCGATATTCCTGTGCAACGTTGCACGTAAGATATTCTATCGCTATGGATTTTCCAGATGAAATATTTTCTGAAATGAAAAATGCAATGCAGGAAAAATAGAAAAACTGCCACGACACGGTGGGCAGGTGTGAGATAGAATGGATTAAAATGATCACGACTGAACACCCATGCCGAGCACACCATAGTGGTGTTCACTTCATCTGGTGGCGAGATGTTAACTAACACCTTGTGAAAGACCCAAGGCAGATCCCTGGGTTTGATCTTACAAGAAGCTCATGGTCCACCCTAAACCGCATCCACTGCACAAACCATGGCAGATGCGGATACCGGATGTACAAATGGAAAATGAAAAACTATCCAGTGTGCGACTGTGGTCATCCAGAACAGACCAATCAACATACAATGATGCAATGCCCGATTCCAAATATGAAGGAAACATGACAGGGACACACTGCTCTACTCTTGACGTGGTTATCTGGCTTGACCACCTGAATGTGAGTTTGTACTTGTTACTCTGCACCTATATCAGCCATACGAAAAGAATAAGACGAAATGATAGGGGAGGGAGAGGTAGAGAATGGGAAATGGAGAAGCGGTGAGGCTTTAAGAGAGGAACAGAATGAGGTTAAGGAGGGGGACTACTTAATGTGCTGGGGAAGATTATTCCAGTGTAGGTGTGCAGGGAGAAGGATTGGACGCAGGGAGATGGAGGAACAGAGAATATTGGGAACGGAGAGGACGAGAGGGGACATGGAAGGAGATGAGAGGCAAGAGAAGGTGGGGCAAGGCCATAGAGAGATTTGAAGATGAGCATCAGACATTTGAAAAGACAATGGTCGTGAACGGGAAGCCAGTAAAGTTGATGGAGGAGAGGCAAAGTGTGAGAATAAATGGGAGATTGAAAATAACTTGTGGGAAGTCTTTTTTATTTGTTGGAGGGGAGTGAGGGCTGATGCAGGGAGACCAAGACGACGAGAATTGGTGGTCCAGACGGTTAAAAATGAGAAAATGAACTAGCAGTGGGATAATAGTGGGAGGTATTAGTGATATAGTGGACGTGGCAAGTTATTAATTTGGCGGATCTAAATGGTAGTGGGCTGGGTTAGTGGTGGAGTGGGGGCTACGACTGGAGTGGGCAGGGCTAGTGGTGAAGTGGGTTGGACTAATTGAGGAAGTGGGCGGGCCTTGTCGCGGAGTGTGCGGGTCTAGTCGGGAATGGGCATCTCTAGTGGTAGAGTGGGCGGGGCTAGTGGGGGAGTGGCTCTGTGTACGAGTCTGGACGTTTTCGTGAGTCTGTAGCTTTGAGTTGATATACGAGCCTCTTTGTGAGTGTGTTTGTCGAAGCGAGACTGTCTGTGTGCCTCTGTGCGAGTCTATGCACATGGCCTGGCACAAGCGTCGTGGTGATGTCACCGCCACTTAGTGGCGAATGGCGGTTGTTATTGAGTCTATGCAACCCTGTACGTCTAGCTCAGTGCGAGTACATTTCGCTGTTTGTCTTTTTGTATCAACATGCGTCTTTATATATCAATGTGAGTCTGTGGATCTCTGTGAGTTTATGGGTCTGTCTGAAACTGAGTGTCAGTGGAAGGCATTTGACTGGTAAGCCCTGTGATATCCACTTTTGTGGGCCACTTTCTAACACAAATGCTTGCACTGCATCATGATATATCCAAACAGATTATATTATTAGTCTCGTGACACCATTAGTAGGTCGATGAAAGTATTGGGTACAATATCAAAAATATGCAATAATATTGAAACCTTTAAATGGCAACGCCGCATGAGTAACCAGGAGAGTCCTCTTGTGAGTTACACCGAGTTTGTATTCTCCAGCACGTAGTGCATGCGAGAAGTTTGAATGCTTGACAAGCAAGAGAAGGAAGTGGAGTGAGCCATATGGAAATTTACTAAACCTCCTGCACCAAAAGCTCAATGCGCTGAAACTGAGAGCGCAGGAGTGGGGGTCACTGGGAGTCTCTTCTCTGTTTCCGTGTTTCATCATCACCACCTACATCACGGCTACCCCCAGACACAAATACAACACAAATCCCCCATATACAGTACACACACACAAGGAAACCATACACAGATCCCTCATGTAGTCTACACAGGCTGTTGGGGAAAGTGCAGTTAGTGAGCACCTATTCAGGCTGACATGGCACACGAGGGTGTGGTGTGGCCAGTGCCATGCTCGGCCACCTTTGTCTCCGCACTGCTGATGTTTACACACTGCGATGGGTACTCGGTTAAGGCTGAATATACACACTAAAAGCAGAATCTGAATATTTATACTGGAGTAATCCAATGAGTGGAGTCAAGACAGGACAGGAAGTTACAACAACCAATATAAATACACGATAAGAGTGCAAACTATAGTAAAGGTGAACAAATCACTTAAAAATATGGAAACAAAATAAACTCTGTTTTATCATACCAGGTAAGGCCCAGAGCTATTATCTTGTTTTTCAGAAGCGACCTGGCCACATATAATAGCTCGAGGAAGTGGATTACCACTTGAAATTTATAGTAGCAAAATAATCTAAACGGATGTTTCTAAATGTGGAGGGAAAAACTGGAGGACCCAGAGAAAATCTCCATGTGTCCACGGAGAGAACTTGAACACTCCACATGTACAGCAGGTATCAGGGTCGGACCCCCAAACTCCTGCATACCAGCCGAGGAAGATAGCATCACACCACCGTGGCGTCACTTAATAATACATAATAGCATGCAAGTCCAAATTACATCAGATCCCAAGCTTTGGAAAGGCAGTAAAACAACAGCAATACACATTTCCAGACCACACCGAGACAATGACAGTCTCCCAATAAAATTGTACATTTAAATTTAATTATTGGTACATTTTCTGGGTTCTTTCGGTAAAGTCACGTAGAATGGAAATAAAAAAATAAAGATAAAACAATAAAATAAAATTCTCCCTCAACGTTTCGGCCACAACACAAGTAGCCTTCTTCAGGTGAAGAAACAGAACTGTCGGGACAACAGCGCTTCAATGAACACTGCTAAGCTTGGCAGCGTCTTTAGGAAAACTACCCATATGGATGCTTACTTAAAACCGGATTCCCACCACCATCCATCCCAGAAGAATTCCCTCATCAAGACTCTATACCATAGAGCCCAATGCATTTCCGACCAGGAACACATTGCCAGTGAACTCGAGCACGTACACCAAGCTCTCAAGGCTAATGGTTACTCCGACTACACAATCCACAAAGCCATCACTCCAACCAAGAAGAAGGATCCTCTTGAGGAGCCATTCAAAACCATCACCTTACCCTACATTGCGGGGGTCACAAAAAAGATCCTGAATAAACACAAGATCCAGGTCCGATTCAACACAGTACATAAAATCCGTGATCTGGTTCCGTCTGTAAAATATGTGGTTCCAGACATAGAGTACCCGGGCGTCTACAAACTAAGTTGCCTCTGTGGTAGCAGCTACATTGGAGAAACCAAACGACATATTTCGGACCGCATCCGTGAACATAAAGCAGACTTGAAGCACAGTAGGACGAATACCTCAGCCGCAGCAGATCACTGTTATAATTCAGTGGGCTCACATGACATTGACTTCTCCAAGACGGAGGTTCTCTGCAAGCCATCCGGCTACCATGAGAGATTCGTTCATGAGGCCATCCACATATACAAACACAGACAATTTCAACCGAGAAGATGGATTTTGGCTTTGTAACCATTGGAAAGACGTTATAAACCATTTCGGTTCTTGATTGATTGTATTTTACGGTGACTTTCAGACCGCAGTCCATTCGCTGGCACTGCCTCTTAGTACCTTTCACACGACGGTCAATGGTATGGTTTTTAGCATGTTGTATAATAATAAATAGTATAACAGTGTAATGTTTAACATAATTCATAAGGCAATATATAGTATCGTAATTGTATAGTGAATATACAGCAGTGTTGTATAGAGTAGGGTTGGTAGAATAATACATAGTGTAATATTACAACTCTAATATTTTATAGTCTAAAGTATAGGGTAGTGTATAGTAATGCATTGTATAATTCAATGGTGGGGTTTGTCTATGGCAGTGTATATTACGGTGTATAGTCGTGTAATATATATAAAAAAAAAAGTTTAATTGGAGGCATATCAATATAATGCATAATGTTAGAGCTTACATTGGGCTGTATATACGATATTATACAATGTAGTTTAGATTGGAAGGTTGTAATGTATAGTAGTCTAGTTTATAGCATAGTTGTAATGCAACACAGGATAGAGCAGCGCATCATGGCTGTTTCTCTTTCTCCCCCCTCCTCCGTTCCGAGCATAGATGGACTCGTCCGACTGAACAAAGCTTGCCGCTTTCCGTGGTGCTAACATTGAAAAGAAACCGCTACTTTTTTCGTCATAGAATTGTAATGTATAGTAACTCATTGCTAGTAGCTCAGCTGATTGGATAGTATATTGAGTTTATTGATAATGTTGATGTATACTCTTTAGTTATATTTGGTAAAGTCACGTAGGTAAAAATAAAATAACAAAAATCACGACGTTTTGGCCACAACACAAGTGGCCTTCATCAGGTGAGGGACTGGACTGTCCAGAGGACAGCGTTGGAGTGAAGACAGCCAAGCCCAGGTCGCGTCCTTTAAGCTGTGTGGGAGGAAACAAAAGACGCCTTGACAAAGGAATTAGCATAAAATGATGTACTGGACCGGCACGGTTGGGGAGGGGGGGGGGGGGATTTTACATAATGTTGGTGTGAAGGGAAATAACCTGCTTTTAAAGTTTGGGATACCACTACTTGAAAAAATATACTGTACCATTGAAAATTAGTATAATGTTTGGTTTGATTTAGAGCATCTTTCCAATGATTGCTTAATTTGAAACCATCCTCTCGGTTGAAATTGTGTCTGTGTTTGTAAATCTGAATTGCCTCGTGGACAAATCTCTGATTAAAACCCGTGGGTTTGCAGAGAACCTTGGTATCGGAGAAAACAATATCGTGATCACCCACAGCGTTGTAAGTGATCAGCTACGGCAGAAGAATTTGTTCTGCCGTGTTTCAAATCTGATTTGTGCTCGCGAATTCGGTCAGAGACATGTCGTTTCGTCTCCCCGATATAGCAGTCACCACAGGTGCAGCTCACAGCTTAAAGGATGCGACCTGGGCTTGGCTGTATTCACTCCAATGCTGTCCTCTGGACAGTACGGTCCCTTCACCTGATGAAAGCCACTTGTGTTGTGGCCGAAACGTCGTGATTTTTGTTATTTTATTTTTACCTACGTGACTTTACCGAATAGAACCAGAGTATGGATCCTTGCAGTCACGAAAGCTTCAAATCTAGAATATTGATGTAGTTTATATTTTAGTTTTTTATCAGTTTACTATTTGGTATTCATTATACAGTGTAGTGCATACCCAGTTACTTTACGTTAATAGCTCAACTTATTGAAGAATGTATTGAGTACATGTATTATATTGATGTAGTTTATTCTTAGTTCTTTCACATCGGCTTATTGTATGACAGTTGGGTAGTTGCAGTTCTTTAGCGTCAATATACTAAATGCCTCTGTTGATATGTAAACTCTGACTTTAACATAGCTACTTCCGTGACCAGTTACATGCTAATCTCCCAGTTACATGCTAATTTCTGACTTTAACACTCTGCTAATCCAACACATTAACACAGCTAGATCAATGATAAATTCTTCTGTTGATATGTAAACTCCTTTGTCAAGGCGCTCTGCTCCTCCCACCCAGCTTAAAAGACGCCGCCAAGCTTAGCAGTGTTCATTGAAGCGCTGTCGTCCTGACAGTTATGTTTCTTCACCTGAAGTAGGCTACTTGTGTTGTGGCCGAAACGTCGTGAGAATTTTATTTTATTATGTTTTATTTTTATTATTTTTTTTCATTCTACGTGACTTTACCAAAAGAACCAAGAAGATGAATCCCTGCAGTCACAAAAGCTTTAAATCGAAATTTATTGATACATTGTTAAGCATTCCGAGGCTGTTGAAGTGCTGTTATTCGGTATATAGATATATGTTGACATAGAAATTTGAAATATCAGGTGTATTTTTTAACCTGTTTTTTTTACCTGGATAGCCTAATTTGCAAGTGTGACCTGACACCAAAAAATAAAACTAATAAATTAGAGCAATGAAGCAAAGAGAAATCAGAGCAAAAACAACTTTAATGCAAGAAATGAACATTCCACAATCATTAAATTTCGATTTAAAGCTTTCGTGACTGCAGGGATTCGTATTCTTGGTTATTTCGGGAAAATTCTCACGACGAAATGTCGTGAGAATTTAAGTTAAATTTTTATTATTTTATTATTTCCCTTCTACGTGAATTTACCGAAAGAACCAAGAATATGAAACAATCATTAATTAAACAAAATAAATCACGTTACAGTTGCAACACAAGCGCCCGTCTTCAGGTGACAATCGCGATAGCCGCGATGTCTGCTGCGAGCAGCACGATGTCTGCAGCAGACACACCAATTGAAAGTTAAAATACATACATTTTAAACAGACATAGGGTGACTATCGAAGTCATACGTAAAGTGGCTAGGATATGTGCATGTTGTGTGATACACACCTCTATGTACGCACCAGTGATGTGCGGTGAGGTCAATGGCTGGGGAGGCACTGGCTAGTGTCAGAGCCAGATTCACATAGAGGGCGTGGCCTCACGGAGGGGGGCGTGGCCTCACTGAGGGGTGCGTGTTAGACACGTCCCCCTCAGTTATAGCTGCCTCCTCTGGTGCTTTTTCATTGCAATTTCATGACGAGACCAGCGAGCCTAAATATATTTATACACATACGTGAAATAAGTTACCTCGAGTATGGAAGGCGAGGACATGAAATGAAGGGGTCTACAAACATTACACACACGAACATATGCACACACAATTTGTGAAGTAGTGAATGCGAGGTGTGCAAGTCTCACACTAGCTCTTTACATCTGTGCAGTCCAGGCTGAAGCCTCTTCATTTCCTCGGTGCCAATGCCGCAGTCAAACAGGTTGAGTGTCTCCACAGGTTCCTCTCGATGCAGCAGGATCGAGGTGATGGCAGCGCAGTCTGGCAGGGACAGCCTTGTGAATGACAGGTCTATCTCAGTCATGGACCGAGTGGCATCACTCATGGACTTGCGGTCGTGCAGCTCGTGCACACAGTGCAGGAGACTGATGAGCCTGTGTTTGTCAACCTTCTGATTTTCCATGTTGTGATTGAGCCACTCGATTATTTCCTTTTGAGAATCTGCAGATGGAGGATCCAAGATACCCTCAAAGAACATCCATGGAGTGCTTGATGCTAGTCCACAAAAAAACCTCTGAAACACATCAAACCTCCCATCTTTGCTGTCCTCAATAGCTTTGATTATGTCACTCACTGGCCGTGTTGAATGTGTCAAATGCATGGCTATTGCTGCAAATAATTCCTGGATTGTTAAGTGTGAAAACGAATAACAACTCCCTTATTCTTAGTTCTTTCGGTAAAGTCACGTTGAAGGGAAACAACAAAATAATAAAACGTGACTTTACCGAAAGAACTAAGAATATGAATTACTGCAGTCACGAAAGCTTTAAATCAAAACAACTCCCTTGTTTAATGCCCTCACATGTGAACACTTTGTTGATGAATGTACTTCCTAGTTCAGAAGAACTAACAACACACTCTTCTAGATCTTTTTGGCTGAACACCTGGATGTTTTGCTGAACCCCTTTCAGAGCCATATTTGCAAGAGACAATAAAATTTCCTTGGCTCCGTGGCTGCCACGTCCATGGTGTTCTACGAGCCCAAACACGTATTGTGTGAAGAGGTCGGTCATTGATTTTAGGATAATCTCAGAATGATCAGACTTTTGTAAATGTTCCTTCAGTGTAATGGCTGCTATATGAC
Organism: Petromyzon marinus; assembly: GCF_048934315.1. Classification (NCBI taxonomy): domain Eukaryota; kingdom Metazoa; phylum Chordata; class Hyperoartia; order Petromyzontiformes; family Petromyzontidae; genus Petromyzon; species Petromyzon marinus. Next base: position 281,573 of record NW_027423213.1, read on the forward strand.
AGAATGAAGGGTTCTGGGACAATGTATTCACTGTTTCATTTTCCTGCAGGAGCTTGAGTACTTTTTCTGCTAGATTCCTATCTTTGTAAAAATTGCGTAAAAATTATATTTTATCCTCATGGGAAAACCCAGCAATTTCAACAGCTCGATCAACATTCACTCCACTCAGCTGCGCCATGGCAATAGGTCTGGTCGTTATCAAGACCGAGGCCTTGGGCAAGAGGTTTCCATTCACTAGTGCAGCAATGATGCCTTCTACTGTTGCCGTCTTACGTGGATCAGTGCAAGCATTGGCATAGTGAAGGCACTTTCCAAACTCATCCAACCCATCCATAACAAAAAGGGTTCTCTCTTGGTTTGCGTAAACCTCATCCGCTTTTTTTCCCAAACATGAGTGCAGCACAGAAAACAGCTCTGCGAGTGACACCTCTCCAACATCATTTATCTCCCTGAACGTTATGAGCACGATGTGCTCAAAGCGTCGTGCAAACACTCTCTCACCTGACAGCAGGCTGTGCACAATGAATTTGCTCAACATGGTTTTACCGCTGCCTGGAGTTCCAACTACAATAACCAGTCGGGGGTGTGTTTCTTTTCCAATGAGATCAAAGATATTATTGTAAGTCATCCCTTCTCTCTGTGCTCTCTTCATCAGCTCCTTGTGCTGTTTGCCTCTCGCTAGTAACTCGTGCTGCTTGGTTTCTTGATGGCGGTAGTAGGGAACCAGAATTGGCTTCACCATTCTCTCCAGCAAAAATACTGCAGGTTCTCCAGGTCGTGCGTTGTAGTCTCGTGTTAATGATGTCAGCTTCAGCAAGAATTCTCTGTAATCATCACCAGGGTTATCTAAATTAAACAAATCATTTAAAAAACAAATTAGTTTCATTTACACTAAAAAAACATTCCTATAACAGACAAATATGTTTAAAATAAACTACGTAAAAAAAAGCATATTTCATCATGGAAAATGTATTGCCATCATGTACATCACAAATTATTGTGTGGACATTTTCCCGATGTGTATTCTACATATCTCAACAAAAATTTACCACCACTTGTCTTGTTTGTTTTGCATGTGAAACAAGATAGTACCACCACATTTGAAATTACGATGTACATCAGCATAATCCCAACCTAATGCTATCAATTTGTGTCTAAAATGCACTGCTGCCTTGTCCTACAATTATTATTTTTTGTTGTTTAGGATGTTGAATTTTTCTTTTTATATTTCACTGGTATTGGGGTTGTGTTTCCTTTTCCATTTCAAGCTGGCCTACATCACCTAGCAAGGGGGCTACACTGTGGTTGAGTGCAGTACACCAGGCACGGTCCTAGCAGCAGAGAAGATGAAGTGCTTTCACCTCCACAACAGCCACATGAATTACAGAATTCGTAGCATCCCACGTGTTGCATCGTAGGTTCACTTAAACTTCAAATAATCTGGTTACTGCATCATCAGCAAGCACTGTGGCATCCACTACATTGGGGAGTGTCGATTTCCAATAGCAAATTTGCTCAACAACTTCCATCTGCTTTCCAAGTAAACACTGAACCCAGAGGCGCACCACTTGGGCAATGTTGACCATAAGAACCGTGATACCTCTGTATCTGATGTTATTTTTATCTCTCGGGAATCATATATTCAGAGTCATTTAATCACGTCGACTTTTTTTCTAAATGAGAGGGATACAAATTTGACGTTTAATCTGGAGTGAATTATAACCAATCCAGTTTCAGTTTCATTTATTTTGTATAGCCCTGTGAGCCATTCGGCTCTTGAATCGGGTGCAACCGCAACAAATAAAAACAGGAAAAAGAAACATCTTAAAGTGACTACGCGCAAACAGAAAAATCCAGGAAAAAACAGCAAAGTCTTCCAGAAAAAGCACTGTATATCAATGCTGTGTGCAAAAATCCCAGTGGGATGCAAGTCAAACAATAACAACCATAAGACAATTTAGAGTAAAGTTATCAGTCTAACTCTGTACTACAACAAACAAATATGGCTAAACCAAAACGTTTTCGAAATCACCAAAAGAAAGCTATAAAAGCAATGGAACAGTGATCATAAGAACTGATTGAAATTTTACAATAAACGATATAAATAGCATGTACTACCAAACTTTGCAGCCATAGCTGGCTGCATGAGTCACTCCATAACAGCAGGAGTATCAGTAGGAGTGTCAACATTTTTAAAAAGTTAAGAGGATAGAGTAGGTTCCGTTTCATGAGTCAATGGCAATAAAAGGCTGGGTGTCCTTAGAAATAGCAGTGATAGCTAGTCAATATAAAAAAATTAGGAGTAAAAAATGTCCACAAAGGAGGAGACATTGTACTGAGAAGATCAGATAGCCAAGGACGGAGCCATGTGGAACACCATAGAATGGGGGCTTCTGAACGGAAGGCAGTCATTGCTTGGAAAAAATAGGGCTCACTTTTAGAGGGTGAAGCAGAAGCAGTGGGGAAGTGTGTGAGAGATGCCTGCGTAGCAATGCCGATTCAAGAGGATGGAGTAGAAGCAGCTTCCATAATTTAAGAGAGGTGGTCATTCACCCTGCAGTTTCAACGACATGGCCTTGGTGGAATCCAGATTGTACCAAGTCATGGAGACCATGGCAGCAGATGGGTTTGCTGCCATGGCCAAACATTTTGGGCTTGACACTTGAAAGAGCTTCATAGCTCATTACATTTTTCCAGCTGAAATAAAATGTCTGTGTCTGAAGAGGTGAGAGAAAATCACCATGTTTAAGTCTTTTGCAAGGAAAATGAGGTGTAGGATAGGACAGAAATTCAGGAATGTTGGGGTCCAGTGTGGATGTAATGTTTTGATACTGACACACATTTCCATTATCCATCCATCCTTTCCTCCAAGTTGCTGATTCCTTGTACATACCCTGCTATGGAATGGAATATTAATGTCCTCCTTCTGAGAGGAATGTTGCCATGCAAGGGTGGTGCAGTTTGCTAATATTAAATGACAATTCATATCAGTTCAAAGCAATTATTTCACTTAAATTTGCCAGAGACATGCAAATGAATATGTGAAGTTTAGCATCACTCACGAGAAGCTGCTCCAGGGATGGCTTTACCCGCAGTTCAGCTCAGATCGACACCCATCACGTTGAGCTGCTGCTCATGCTGTGATATCCACTGATCCATGAGAGGGATCTCGGATCTCAGCGGCACCAGCACGGCTTCAATGAATCTCATGCACACTTCTTCTCCCTTGCCGAGCACCAGGTCAACCAGGTGCCGTGTTCGCACAATGGGGTCATTCTCGTTTTTGAGGGACGCGTATTCGCCGTACAGGACTATCTCTGTTTGACAGGAATGGTCAAGCACTTCTGAAGACTTCGCCTGGAGGTATTCCTGCAGTTTCACTTTGTTGGTTCTAATAATCTCATATGCAGGATCATTTGATGCCATCACGACCAATGCATCGAGTCACCTGAGGAAAATGAAAACAAACCACGTGTCACCTGTAAGCATAGTCATGTAATTTTAGCCAGGTAAAAGAAATAATAATTATAAAAATAAAATGTTGCTACTAAATTCTAAGAGGTCTCGGTTAGGTACAATTGTGACTCTAGCTATTTGATCGTGAATACATTGGGTTATTTAAATTGTAATAAAAGCTTAAAATTGTTATTGGAATATATAGAAATACGTAAAATTGCATCGAAACACTTTAGGCATCTCAAAACACTCTTCAGTACAAGCATTTGAACATTCACATGAACACAACACTACGATAAAAAAAGTAAAATGTAAACCTAATTCAAAACACCACACAGGTTTAGCAGATTAAGCAGCTGTGTGACACCACGTGCTCACTGCCTCGACCATCGTGATGCCACGCAGACGGCGAATTGCGCTGTAATGTGCAATGATCGGGATAGCGTCACCTCTAGTTGAGTGACGATTAGAGGGTGGGAGCCAGGTTTGATCTTGGGTAGTCCCTATGTAGTGGGCACTCCCATGCTCTCAATGTATGGGTAGAGGGTGCTCTGAGGTTGTCTAGAAGTGGTATGACGTCACATACCGCGTTCCCAGCAACGGCTGGCGGGGCCGTTTGTGAGGGGGCCGGGGGAGCTGACGGAGGGAGCCGACGGGGCCGGGGGGGGGGGGGGGCGACGGAGCCGGGGGCGGGGGGCGACGGAGCCGGGGGGGGGGCGACAGAGCTGGGGGGGCAACGAAGCCGGAGGGGGCGACGGAGCCAGGGGGGGGGGGCGTGAGCGACGGAGCCGGGGGGGGGCAATGGAGCCAGGGGGGGGCGATGGAGCCAGGGGGGGGCGATGGAGCCAGGGGGGGTTCGACGGAGCTGGGAGGGGGGGGACGACGGAGCCAGGGGGGGGCCGACGGAGCAAGGAGGAGGGGGCGACGGAGCCGGGGGGGCGGGGGGCCGGACGGAGCCAGGGGGGGCCGACGGAGCTGGGGGGGCGACGGAGCCGGGGGGGGGGGCGACGGAGCCGAGGGGGGGGGCGATGGAGCCGGGGGGCGGGGGGGGGCGATGGCGCGAGCAGAGGGAGCCGACACTGACTTTCTCATACATTATGCACTGACTCACTCACACATCATGCACTGACTCGCTCATCATGCGCTGACTCGCTCATCAGGCGCTGACTCGCTCATCATGCGCTGACTTACTCACACATCATACACTCGCACAACCACTGACCCATTCACTCATCATACACAGGTTCACTCATCGTGTGCTGGCTCACTCGCACATCATACACTCACTCTGCCGCTGACTCACTCACACATCATACACTGACTCACTCATCATGCGCTGACTAACACGTCATACACTCACTCAACCTAATACTAACTCACTCATCATACGCTGACTCGCACATCATACACTCACTCAACCTAATACTGACTCAATCATCATATGCTGACTCGCACATCATACACTCACTCACGCTGCTGCTGACTCACTCACACATCATACACTGGGAGTGTCGTGCTGCCAGCTATGGCTGCAGGTTTTGTCGTACGTGTTATGTATATCGTTGTTAAATTTAAAATCACAGTTCTTATGATTACTGTTGTTACATTGTTTTTTTAGCTTTATTTTGGTCTGGTTGTGGTGTAATAGTTTTCTGCAATGTAGATTCATATTTTGTTTGTTGCGGTTGCACCCGACTTAAGAGCCGCATGGCTCACAGGGCTATACCTAATAAATGAAACTTGAAAACTTGAATATGCTTCACGGAAATGAGTAAACATGACCTTTTGTGGAGGTAGTGTTTGTGTGGGAAAGCCAAAACTTAAAGTACACACATGAGGCAGCGTCAATGTTACTGTAATGTTCATTATGTTAAATAAATCACTTATACAGGACAGCAGTGGTCCATGCGTCTGTGCAGCCACCTTCCTACGTCTTTGAATCTCCACCTACATTGTCTCTTAGGAATCCTTCAAAATGAGCGGCACGTTACATCATCATCAGCAGCCATTGTCTCTCTACCGCTGAATGAACGCCTCCCTATATTTGTTTAACGTGAGAAATTAATGAAAAAAAGTCTTAATTTAACATTTTTTATTAGTATCAATAATAACGAAGCATCTGGTCAGTGAGTATGCACCACGTGCATTTACAACAGCATGCAGAGCATGAGACTATAACGAGTTTTGTACATCATGTTTGTAAACCCAAGTAACCCATTCTTTAGTATGAGATATTTATACATTTAACTCTTTGTGTATTGAGCTGTGTGTATTGCATTGCTGCAAACTAAATATCTATACTGTACATATACAGGCCGGTCTGACTTAACCAGCGTTCTTTTTACAAGAATGTGCTATAACAAGCAATATTAATTTATCCCTGGGGTGTCACTATATACGTATGATTTTATGAGTAGTCAAAGAGTACGAGGAGATAATGTAATAGGGAGAAGGGGGTGAGGGCGTGGGCTTAGTCGCTTTTTCTCTCATAAAGCACACATCTCCACAGGAAATGAAAAAAATAACACCTGGCAAATGGACATACATTGATGTTTACGCCCAAGGCGCAACAACTCTATTGGTTTCACTATCGTACAGCTCCACGCTACACACAGCAGACGCGTGCTCCCTACAGAGGATAAACTGTCGAGCGTCTTCTACGCCGACAGCACGAGCTTCAACACAAACATCCCCCATGTAGCTCCACAGACTGGTGGGTCAAGTGCTGTTAGTGAGCCCCTTTGAAGACCCGCACGCAAAGTGGGGTAGAAATGGCCAGCACCACACCTGGCCACGTTTGTCTCATAGGTTATACTGATTACCCATTGTACCAGGCACTCATTTAATGCAGACACAACCTAGAGGACCCAAAACCAGTGTAGATATCACGTGCTATTGATAACTGTGGCTGAGTTTGTTGTGCAGCATGGCTCGCCACAAACACACATAGGCGATGTACACAAACATACAAGATACAAATGGGAAAAATCTCCCATATCGTTTTTTACATTATTGGGATTAGTTCTGCTAGCGAGCACCTAAGAAGGCCAGTACGGCACATGAAGGGGTGGGTACATAAACACAATAACAATAAAAGCCATTCGCCACTCAAAATTGGTGACGTCAACAAAGTGTTTGTGCCAGGCTAAGTGCACATTGAGGTCATGTGGACTGTCGAAGGCTCATGGGCAGGAGGTTACAGGATAGATAAAGGTGTCATGGGTTGAGTGACAGGGATGACTGGCAGATCTACCACCTGTGCTCCCTACTGTTCCACCTTGCTGCATTTTACTCATTCTGCACTCCGCTCGTTGTTGTGAGCATCACTCCTCCGCCCTCCGTTATTGCTGGAGGCGAACATCCTTCACAAAACTCCTCCAGAGACGCTGATCTTGAAACCACTGGTCGAGCTGTTGGCAAGCCCAAACAGCTCCACCATCCTTCTGTTACACAGCAGTCAAACTCTTGCCTATAGCGATAAGCCCCTTATATCTGGACAAACAGAAGCTGTTTGGGTACACAGTGACTGGGCATTTGGGCTACATGACTCAGCCAATGCTGCCTCACCTGCCTTAGTATCTCACTGATGGGCATTTGTCCAGATCATTCAAGGATCTAAGCTGCTCACATAATCTAGTTTGTTAAGCCCACGGTGGATCGTAGACAACTTGGATATGCAAAACCAGTGTGGATGTTCCTTTAAAAGGGATCCAAATTTCTCAAATGTAGAGAAGGGAGGGAATATCTGGCTGAGAAGACCCAGAGCTTTACATGGAGCGACAGGCAATGCAGCATTCACAGTGTGTTACGCAGCTGAGATAATTATGTTCAACCGATTCGGAGCATGACCTCTGCTGCCAAACTGGAGCTAGTCACATGCACCCTTTCCAGGTATGGAAAATTGTTCTGCTCTGTCAAAAACTGCCCCACTGGTCATGGGGAGTGGAGGGATGGGAGAATACGATGACACAGAATACCCAGGCAGGTGCTTTGTTTTATGTGGGGATGAACGTAAACCCCATTTCTTAGTAGTACTCTCGAAGTTCAACAAAAGTTTCTCCAGCTCATACTGGATATAATTCTTATGGTGGGGATGGTTGTAATGTGGAGGTGGGCAGTGGTAATGCACACTCCTGTCTAATGAGGAACCAACAGTTTGGGACAATTTCAAGATTATGTAAACAACGCCGCCAAGACCTGCCCAACAACCTGTTGCAATATTAGAAATGAATGGATTAGTGATTAAACGTGGTGTTTAATTGACAAAAAAAACGTAAAAACTGCTACAAGGGCCTAAGAAGGCAATGCAAAACTCAGATCTGGCATGAACAGAGGGGGCCTGATGGAAAAGCTGCAGCAGTTGAATAATAACTCTCAGTCAAATAAAGGATGACTTTGCAAACTTCAGTCAGCTCAGGGGAGCCTACTTGAATATTTCCTGCGCAATTGCAAATGCCAGTGGCAAGCTCCTCAGCAGTTGAAGGCAGAAACTAGCATGCTAGAAGTAATTATGCTCCCAAATGCAGAATCGCTCTTCGTCATATCCCTTTGAAGAGCTCATGCAAGCCACAGCAACCAAAGACCCTACACCTTCTGCATTGAGCCATTTGAGTATAAAGTGAGAGGTACCCTAAGAAAAATGAAAGAAATCACTAGTATCCAACACTTGCAATATCAGAGCAGAAATGCTGACACCCAGAGGCTCAACTATCATCACATGGGTGAGTAAGATCTTTTAACACACGTGGAGGGCAGGCTTGAAACCAGCTTTCAATGATGCAGCCTTTTTGGTTGGACTGCAGGCAGTCTTACTCGTGCCGTGTCAGTCATAGAGGTTGTTGGACCATGCTTATATTTGCCTCAAGCAAGTCTTGACGAACAAAGTGGGGCATAATCTGCTGAGTAGTGTAGTGGAGGCTGTGAAATGAGAAATAATCAATTAGAGTGCCTTTAAAAAGAGCCTCTGTCAAGGTGATGTGCACATCAGTGAGATACAATCATCATTGGGAACAAGGTGGTGTACATTCAGCCTACATTTCTAAAGAGAGAACATACAGTGATGATCACAGGAGAAATCTGTGGATGGTAAGTGACAGGCCCAAATAATTGCATCAAAAGAAAAGGGAATGAGTGACCTCCGAATGAGTAAAGGTTGATTAGAAGTTCCAACTGGAAGCCTTGGTTGCTGGGCGGAGAATGAGTGAAGGGGAGTAAAGCGAGATGGTAGGGACGATATAGGAGAACATTGGGAGGGGAATGAGATGATGGGAGAGGCAAACAGGAGCGTGTCCATGGTGGAACTTGAAGACAGCAAAGGGGATATTGTGCTTGATGCAGAAATTAATCGGATACCAGTGGAGGGATCAAACACGATCACAGCTTTACCAATTAAAAACCAGGCAACAGAAACAAACATGAGTACAGTATTCCCAAAGACAAGACTGTCACACTATATAAAGTCCCACTCATTTCATGGATCGTTATTAAACAAAGGTGTCGCTTTAATCGACATTGTGAACTCGGGATGTTACGGGACAATGAGTCCCATAGGCAATGCCACGGGCTGAAGGGCACAGTGGGGGCTATCACTCCCTCGACTGACTGTGCGCGAGTAACAGACTTCAGCCTCTATTGACGATCTCTGTGAACAGGGAGGTGGAAGCCAATAGAGTTCATGTCAACAACAAAAACCGTGACCTTTAAAGAGACAATGCTCCTGTTAAAATACTATTGACAGTACATTACCATTTTTACATGCTTCAGAGTACTATACCGATTTTAGAAGCAGCGTTGCTTTGTAGATTGATTTTGTTACTGATGGAGATAGTAAAAAAAGCATGTGGCAAGATGAGACGTTCATTCGAATGTCCTAGCCCCTTGGCATAGCCCCTAGGCTCGAGCACAAGACACTGATACTATTTTACTCAACACCCACCTCTATAACCCCCCTAATCGCTCCCCCTCAATCCCGCTATGTCCCCCTCCCCCCATAGCGATGTTATTTATCTTCCAAAAAAACTTCTTCGATAACACCGCTTTGAAATGAAATGTTTATAGTAAGAGACGATTCAGGCAATGGCCCTTTTGTCACAGCACTTCAGTCTCCTCGACTTGTGACATCGGCACCACCCATGAGGAGGCCGCATTTGTTGCACTCCAAGATGGCTTGGTGAACGCCCCTCCCTGCCACTACCCCGACTTTTCCTTGCCGTTTGTCCTTGATACAGATGCTAGTAACACTGGCATTGGAGCTGTTCTGTTTCAAGTTGTCAATGGCGTCGAGAGTGTTATCGCATAAGGAAGCAGAGTGCTGTCTCCGGCTGAACAGCGGTACTGTGTCACACGCTGATAACTGTTAGCTATCGTGTTTTTCTTGCAACAGTATCTTCCATATTTGTATGGGAGAGACTTTGAGATGCGCTCGGACCACGCGGCGCTGCAGTACGCGCTGCAGGTTGACCAGCCATCTGGCGAACTTTCATGCTGGTTGGAGGTCCTCCAGGACTACTCTTTTCAGGTTACCTATCGCAAAGGCTCCCATCACACGAACGCGGACGCCCTGTCGCGATTACCCACGAACGAGAGTTGCGCAAGTTTTTCGGGCTCCGGTCGCTGTAAGCCGCGCAACGAAAACTCGCCCCCTACCCTTACGGCATCGGCCGAGGTTGTAACATCTGAGGGGGCTGGGGATCCAGTGGCGCGTGATGCTGTCATTGGATTGGACCACAACGAATGGGGGTGCCTCCAGGTTGAGGACGCTTCCCTGCTTAAATTGCGATGCCGTGTCAAAGAGACTGATGGGGGCGAGGATCGATGGGGTGTCGCCTCTTTCATTCTCAGAGGCGGATTGCTCATGCATTGGGGCGGAGAGATGCGATGTTCCAACATTATTGTGCCCACCGCCCTGCGGAGTAAGGTCATTTGGGTGGTGCACGAGCGTCTGTTGCACTTGGGTGTGCATAAACTAGCATTGGCCACACGTAAGTCGGATTTCTTCTGGCCTGGCATGGCTGAGGATGCTGCCAATTTGTTGAAGGGGTGTGTGCAGTGCACGCGGTAGAAGCCGCTTGTGGGAATAAATATTTTCTGGTGGGAGTCGAGTATTTCTCATGATGGCCTGTGGCCTGGCCGCTTCCCAAACAGTTGGCGGCAAAGATCACTGAGGCATTCCTCAATGGCTACGTAATTGTAGTGGCATGGTTGAACATGATCGCCACTAATCATAGCCGTCAGTACTAGCTTGTGTCAGTAGGGAGCAGAGGGGAGGCTGAACCCGCTGGATTAATGATGACGGGCCGTTGGCCAAGGCAATCCCTGGGGGAGCATCGTGACCAACGGTCGGGACCCCAGATCCCGGGAAGGGGGCTGGGGAGATGATGTCATTCTCCAGACCCTCGGAGACGGTCCTAGAAGGAAGGCGTGGCCAGGGGCGGAGTGAGCCAGGAGCCTATATATGTCAGGTCCCTGAGCGGTCCCAGCAGTTGTTGTCCGGCCGAAGACTGAAGAGCATCCTGGAGCCCTGAAGAGAAGAGCCCAATGGGCAGAGCAGAACCCCTGGCTAGGGTCGGCTCGAGCTTATACCAGTGAAAGCTCCAGCTGATAACCCGTGAAGACTCAAGGGAAGACTCAAGCCCCAGCAGTATAGATGCCGTGATAGCCAGTGAGAGGCAAGCTAGTCTGGAGGGACTACCTCCATAGAGTATCGGGTGAAAGGGGCCATTACCCCATTGTGTAATAACCTGTTAATGTTATAATAAATGTGTTGCCTCAGAGTAAGCTTCCTCCAGTTTATTACCCACTACATTATGGACAAGAGTGCTCCCGAACGTCTTCTGAACAATCAGGGCAAAACATTTTCTTCAAAATTATTGCAAGAGGTGTGCGTTAGTTGTGAACCAAGAAAGTACGCATGTCACCGCACAATCCGCAGACGGATGGTATGGTTGAGGTGGCTGCACAGGACTCTGACCTCCATGTTGAGTCATCAGGTCAGCGAGAACACGACCCCCTGATTCATGTTCAGTTACAAGCCGCACCCAACAAGGCAAAATCTTAAATCTCTGACTCCGTGTGCTGCGAAGTGCGGGAGACTTCCAGGGTAAATTCTGATTTGTGCCGATTGGCCAATGAATGGCTGAGGGGCTTCCGTACTTCAGTGCAACCAAGCTCTGGGGACAGAGCTTGGTTGCACTGTCCACAGGTACCGTTGGGTACATCGCCCAATTTGCTCAAACCCTGGAGAGGGCTGGTTGATGTGATTCGGGTCATTCGACTGCAGTGTGTCCAGATCCGCTTGGGGCGGCGGAGTTGGTTTGTACACTCCTCTTGCCCTAAGCCCTTTATTGCTCCCTGTGAGTTTGTTCCATCTCCACACTGTGGGCGCCGAGGGACAGATGTGTCCGGCGAGCTGGCATGTGTGCACGTTGAGGTTGGTCCTCAGCGGAGTCGTGTGCTTCCTCCCTCAGGTGCCGCGCGCCTGATGTCCCCCAAGCCGCCGCCTGCGCTGTCTTCACTTGATTCGGGAGAGGAAAACCCGTCGACCCGGCCTACTGCTCTTCGACTGGACAGTTGCATATTCCCCCTGGGACCTCCAGAGAGAGTGAGCCCACCTCCACTGGAGACCCAGCCACGAGGACTCGCTCAAAAACTCTTCGGATTTTGTGACACCCATGCACACACACTCCCACACCATCAGTTGCTTGTCACACTCAGTAGGCCATATCGGTTATTGGCTGAACCTAGCCTTTGTTGTGCTTATGGGTATTGTTACACAGTGAGGATGGGAGTTGTTGGTGATGGAGGGGATTCCGTGCATTCGCGTTTTATACTTTCTCGTGTTGTTCTGTACATTTGTAGCTAGTGTATATATTGTATAGGTGGGCTTGGGTATTTATATGCTATTTGTTATTGTTAATTATTGAGGCACACATAGCGTTTAGTCACTTTTACTCGCTTTTTATCACCTTATTCACTTAAGCAACCATTGGAAAGATGTTCTAAATCATACCAAACATTAAACTAATTTTCAATGGTATTTATCCAAATAGTGATATACCAAACTTTCATAGAAGCTTATTTCACTTCACACCTACATTTGTAAACTCCCGCCCCGTGCCGGTCCTCTACGTTCCACTTAACACCCCCTCCCCCCCCGTGCCGGTCCTCTTGTGCGTTACGGTCATTTTATGCTAATTCCTTTGTCAAAGTATTTTGTTTCCTCCCACACAGCTTAAAAGGACGCGACCTGGGCTGGACTGTCTTCACTCCAACGCTGTCCTCATGACAGTACGGTCCCCTTCACCTGATGAAGGCCACTTGTGTTGTGGCCGAAACGTCATGAATTTTGTTTTTATTTTTTACCTACGTGACTTTACCGAATAGAACCAAAGAGTATGGATCCTTGCAGTCACGAAAGCTTCAAATCTAGAACTTATTCACTTGGTTAGTTTTAAGGGGGAGTTGACAGCCAGGACGGCTGAATGCTACGAATGGGGGGGGGAGGGGGGTAATGTAGTGACATCGGGAATGCCACTGTGTAGTGCCGGCCTGAGAGGCACGGCGTGCGATGTAATTACATCACCGACACCCCATATATGTGGGTGTAGTACCAGCCTTAGTGGGGCTTGATGAGCGCTGAGTCATGGCGCTGAGTGGCACCACGTGTGGCGTGCAGTGCTGTTCTCTATAGGAGGGGTGTGAAAGTGTCAGCCATGAATGAGGTTAATGTGGGCCATTGCACTTTGTTTGACCCTGGAAGGTACATGACGGGTAAATTCTACACAGGGGCCACAAGTTGGGGTTAGTGGGTAGTCACGTGTCAGGGCGAGATCTTGCAATAGGAATCGAGAAGGTAGTTGTGGCCAAGGGCGGAGCCGGCCACGACTGGTAAGCATATAAACCGGGTCCCCAGAGGGACCGGGGTTCAGCTTTGCTGTTGTCTTCTGAAAGATCTACATTCAACGTCCGTGAAGAGTCACCAACACATGGGCAGGACTCAAGCTGGAGTCCTGCTCGTTGTAGCTATCCCAGAGTGTTAGTGCAGATAGCCTGGTGGTTCACCACCATAGGTTGTTATCTGGTAAAAGGGAAGTTACCCCTTCGTGTTGGTATAAATAAATTTGTTGCCTCCAAAGAGAATGTCTGCGACTCAATTGAACCGACTACACAATGGTGCAAAGGTCAGTAAAGTGACCGAGGCCACCAGGTGCTGTACCAGTATACCACATCAGATTAACAAGGGGCTCAGTGGTGGCAACAAGTTATCCCCTTCACCTGGAATGCAGGAGGTCGTGGGTTCGATTCCAACCCCAACGCCTGGATATTTGGAGTTTGCATATTCTCCCCGTGGTGGCGTGGGTTTTTCTCTGGATCCTCGAGTTTTTTTCCCTCCACATTTAGAAATATGCGTTTACAGTATTTGGCTGCTACAAATTTCCACGTGATAAGCCACTTCGTTGAGCTATGATTTGTGGCCAGGTTGCTTTTGAAAAATAGCTATATAGCTCAGTGGTCCTTACTTGGTACAATAAAATAAAAATCTGCCGATTCCTGGAGTTATACTATAGGAAGGCCTGGGTACCCAAGGGACCAGGTTACACCATTTGTCAGTTCAATGAAAAATCGACAAACAATAAATCCAACAAACACACCCAGTGCTGAAATGCACTGAAAAACAGTAAATGTACCAGAATGAAGCAGTACACATCTTGTCAAGTTGTATTTATACAACAAAGATAACTAAAGAAAAATAACCAAATCCACAATTAGATGTGGATGTGATAATAAAGTAAAGCCCTTCTGGATAATGGACACCCTATGCCCTGTCGGTCGTGTTGATTTTTTACCATATTTCACCACGCCGACTAGTGCGGGTTGGTGAAGCGAGGGGGGCAGAACTGATTCATTTGTCACTCGCCTCTGGATTTAGTCCATGGGTGTGTAGTGATGTGCGCTAAACACTGTGCAATTGGACGACCCCACATGCCCTGGGCACCCTTTCGCATGAGATATTCAAACTCAATCTATTTTGCAGGTGAAATATTTCTGAAATAAAAATGCAATGAAGGAAAACAGAGAAACTGCCATGACACGGTGCACAGGTGTGAATTAATATATTATAATAATCAGTCACACGACTGACCATACAAGGCAAGCACACCATGGTGGTGCTCGCTTCATCCACCCAGCAACACACTTCAGCGCAATTGTTTCCCAGCGCCTATCTCGTGACTCGGTATGGGAATCGCTGCGGCGGTGTCCGCTCGTGCAGCTCCATGCGACCCACAGCAGACGAGCGCTCCCTATAGAGGATCCACGGTCGCGCGTCGTCTATGCCTACAGCACGAGCTCCGACACAAACATCCCCCATGGAGCTCCACAGACTGGTGGGGCAAGTGCTGTTATTGAGCTCCTATGAATGAAGCAGTACACATCTATGAAGGCCGCTGTGAAGTGTCGAGTCGCCCCGCGTCTCTCGCCCCTGACGCGGCCCAGTTCCCCGTGTAGCCTCCTCTGCTGTGCTCTCAGCCTCTGGCCCTTACGCAGCAGAAAGGAGAGGGGTGGAGGGGTGACGGGAGGAGTGAAAGGAGCGTTGAGGGGAGGGTTGGGGGGAGGATCGGTGGGAGGGGTGGGAGGGGTGGGGTGGGGTGGGTGGGGTGGGGTGGGTGGGGTGGGGTGGGTGGGGTGGGTGGGGTGGGGTGGGTGGGGTGGGGTGCCCCTTGCTTTCTTCGGCCCCTCCCCCCACCTCTGCTACTTATTTTAAGCCTCTGTCTGTTCATCCATCCGGCCCCTTTTTTCTTGCTTCTCTGTCCATCTTTCCTCTTCTTACCTCTTGTGTCCCTGTATATGTATTTCTGCTATCTTATACCTCGTATTTGTTCACTCTGTCTATGCTGGTATGTTCAACCCAGAGGATGAACACGAAATTTAACACTCTTCTGAAATTCGTGGTCTGCCAGGCAAGTGTCTAACTGTGTCGTTGGCCGACTGGTATTGCATCACGTAAAATTTTCTTAGGTTTTTTGAATTCTCGTCTCTCATCTTCTTGTTGTATTTACCTCCGTGCAGTTTAACACTCTCTATGTGTTGCGTTGATGTCACCTTATGTGCTATTTGTTTTTACACCTGATGAAGATCGCTTGTGTTGCGGTCGAAACGTCGTGCTTGATTTATTTTAATATAATTTTATGGTATTTCTACATATGTGACTTTACCGAAAAAAACAATGAGTTAATCAATGGTTCTCTGTGTGAGTGAGTCTATGTGTCTCCATGTGAGTGAGCCTATGGCTCTGTGTCAGTGAGACTTTGGCTCTCTGTGTGAGTGCACTCTGTGAGTGAGTCTATGGCTCTCTGTGGGAGTAAGTGGGTCTCTAAGGCCACCACCATCTTGCTCCCTGCCCAGTGCGTCCACCTGGTTGAGCTGCAGAAGTCTATTGTCCACCACTCCAGACTGCACAGATATCCGACGTCCACCTCCAGCACAGACACCAGCAGATTCTTAAACCTGGTGGTGGAAGGACACGAGAGGGGTAATAGTCAACCACCATTACCACCATCAATACCACCATTACAACCACCAAAATCACCGCTATCGTTAACACCACCATCAATATCACCACCTCCACCACAACAATCACAATCAAAATTACAATCACAATACTCTTTGGTTCTTTCGGTAAAGTCACGTAGGTAGAAAAAATAATAGATCACGACGTTTCGATCGCAACACAAGCAACCATCATCAGGTAAAAAAATATAGCGAGAAAGCTGCTGAAACACGAAGTTATATTGGCTTGAGATAAGCTCAGCCCAAGAGTAAGTGGGCGGGGCTAGAGGTAGAATTTGCATGTAAATACAACACCACATCGTGGAAAAGGAAAGAGAGACACAGACACCGAGAGACATCCACACACAGAGAGAGGCATACACAAAGAGACACACGAAAGACGCATACAAAGAAAAACACACCGGCAGAGAGAGACACCCACACAGACAGATGCAGAGAGAGATAGACAGAGCGAATTACATAATTGCCCATGAATTACTATGGTGTGACAATGCCAATTACCAATGTCAAAGGGAACATCAATGAATGGTAAATGTGGGGTAATATCCCCAGAAGAGCATGTAGACTACATTAAAAAATAAAATAATCAATCAATATAATATCACATATGGGTTCAGTTTAAAGTTTACTTATGAAAAATAATACTGAAATAATTGTGCTCCATAGGTTATCTTAATGGTAAAGTTACATAAACATCACGGAATCACTTAAGCTGACCATTTAAAAAGACATTAATTGCAAGATGTTGAGCAAAGGAAATTATTTGGAAGTTCATCTCACACCAAGTACATGTTACTATAAATCTAAATCTGCATAGTTCTCGATCAGCAAAGTCGCAAACATGTTTTACCACAAGCAAGGAGTTCGGTGTAAAGCTGTTAAGCAAATTAACCACTGCACACGGTTGTAAAGCTCTCTGCCTCAAAGGCAGCACTCTACCAAGTGTCACGACGCAGCTGCACACGCCGCATGACAATAGGCGGAGTGAGTGAATCTAAGTAGACACTGACCCTGTCAAAGGGGATCCATGTCTAGAGTATTTGTGGCTGGTGCTACACATTTCTAACGTGATTAGCCATTTAGCTGATCTATCATTTGTGGACAGGTCGCTTCTGGAAAACAGCCACATAGCTCAGTGGGTCTCACCTGGTAAAATAAAAATAGTTTATAGAGTTCGTTCTGCCTCAACGCGTGTTTTCATAACGCCAATTGGATATAGCACGATGAATGTATTAGGGAACACGTTTTATGACACGGATGCTAAGTGGATATAACGCGATTGAGTCAACAGAACCACGTCGCGCGAGTAGGAATGTGCGGTTGTACGGCTGCCTGGGCACAGCGTCACACAAGGCATTGGGATGCTGCTGGATGCTTCCTGATGCTCCCCACGCGCCTCAGTCTTTGTTCAGCCGACACACGCATCTCACACTGCTATCACGGACTGTGCTTTACCCTGTATTAGTCATTGTAACGAGGGAGTTTACACAACGCGGTGTTATTCAGCAACGCAACTACCGCGTTATAGAACACTGCAGTAAATATTGTCGCGGTGTGGAAGGAGCAATGAACGTCATCTTGTGGCATGGAAAGGCATCGCAGCCCTAGCGAGCAGCCAGAGACAAAGCCTGCACGCACGGCAAAGTTGTGATTGACCCGGGGACTATTAGCAAGTGACACGTATGGACTAATGGTTACTCTAAATTACGATGTTGACGTTGGTTATAACGTGCTACAAATATGGTAAACGCACATCGCATTAGTTCTGACAAATAGCGGACTTTTTTTAAAGTTATCGTTTACAATGGTTAATTTGTATATCATGCCAAGTGAGTAATTTGCGTGTGGACCCTGACAGCGGCACTCAATGTCCAACTCTTGCGAATGCTCTCAGGGGATCTTTACCGTGCGCTGCGTTCACTCACTCAGCCCCAATCTCCCTGTCGTGAACTCACCACTCACCCACTCACCTCACCCTTCAACTCACTCACCCTCCTCACCTATTAATTCTCCTCATTAACTCACTCACCCTGCAATCCACTCCCTCACCCCCCCTCCATCACCCGGCACTCACCGCCTGTCCGTGACCACCTCTCCCGTGCCTACAACCACAAACACCACCACCACCTCTCCCGTGCCTACAACCACAAACACCACCACCACCTCTCCCGTGCCTACAACCACAAACACCACCACCACCTCTCCCGTGCCTACAAACACAAACACCACCACCACCTCTCCCGTGCCTACAACCACAAACACCACCACCACCTCTCCCGTGCCTACAACCACAAACACCACCACCACCACCACCTCCTGCTGCTGTCGCGGTCTCCGCGTGGCGCCGCGGGGCCAGGGGGAGGCCTCGCGGCCCAAGAGCGGCGCCACGGCTCCCCCACTCCCGCTCCTGGCCCCTCCCCCTCGTCCCTCCTGGCCCCTCCCCCTCGTCCCTCCTCCTCCTCCCGCTCGCGACGTGGAGTGAACTCAGCCCCGCCCCCACCGCCCCCCCCCCCCCTGCGCGGCCCCGCCGCCCATTGCAAGAATGGCGGGAAGCGGTCGCGGGGCCTACCGCGCGCCGCCTCTCGCGTGATTGGCTCGATTCGCGTCACGTGGGGAAGGCGGAAGAAGAGTATGGGGGAGGAGCTGCGCGGTTAGGGGCGGGGCCGTAGAGTCACGTGGTGGGCAATGATTGCCAATAAGTGGGCAGGGATGGCTGTTACGTCATAGCGTACGTCACATCCGGATAATGACGTTTGTATAAATAACACGCTCCTTCGTGACGCGTCTCACACTTCCTTCCGTCCCGCGTGCCGTCAACACGAGCTGAGCATGGTGCTGCTGATCGTTGACGTTCTGGTCTTGGCCATGCTTGGGATGGGGATCTTCATTTATCTTCTTTTTACGCTATCCATTTCAGACTTTGACCATGAGGTCACGACGCTGTCTACGGAGAGGATGAGCCTGCAGAATGTGGAGCTCTGTCAGAAGAACAAGATGCTCCGTCTGGAGCTACAGCAGCAGCAGGAGGAGTTGATGGAGAACCGAGAGACTCTCCAGAGAGAGAACAGGAGCCTGGTTCAACAGCTTAAAGAGTGCCAGTTGGAGCTGGAGTCCACGAGAGTGCCTTGCAGGGAGAGCAAGTCTCTCCATGCGGATTTTCTCCGAGACTGCAATGCAGCACAGCGGCAAATGTCGCTGCGCTGTGAAAACAAAGATCTCCGGAGGTCGCTGCATGCCCACCTGACGGAGTTGAACTTCCTGGATCCGCAGAGAGGCCAGGAACAGTTTAGGCTACGCGGGAAGCTGGTGCGTCACGAGGACATGTGGCATGGGGAAGAGAGGCTGCATGAAGAGAACCTTCATCTCAGTAGCCAGCTGAAAGAATTGAAATGCGCCGTGTCTCAAATGTACCATGATGCCACCGATGCCCCTTCCACCACCGCTGCCACAGCTTCCACCACCACTTCTGCCACCACCAAACCCAAGAAGAAGAAGAAGAGATTTATCCATTGGGTGCGAAAATTGCTGACGCGCAAGTCGGCCAATGTAAAAACATTGGGGAAATTGTGAAAATGACACCGCCCCAATTAAAACATTACTCAGAAAGACAAACATACCCCATAGAACATCAACATACTATTGGGGAAAGTGCTGTACAATATATATGTATCTATATTTAACTTTCTTTGCATCGTATGTAGTCAACCATACCAATGGAAGGTGCTGTTAGCGAATAATACAACTTATCGGTTCCATTCCTGAGAACTGTCCGTAAGTCGAACGGTTCATAAGTCTGAATACAATAGTGTACTGTATTTAAATCCACATTCTGTAAGTTTTTTAAGATGTTATCACGGTTCAGCAAAACATGGAAACATTGTCAAAGTCATATGTAAGACAAAATATCGTACATTTGCATGCAACAATGTAATAAATACTGTATTGTGAGCAAAACATAAAGTTACTTAAATGGAAAAAAAATCTGTTTTTATTGTCACTTACCTTTAGTTCGGATGCTGGTCTGCTTGTCGGGAGGGGGCGTAATGAGTCCCTAAAACTGCACACACGGGGGCGGTGGGAGGGGGGTGAACGTCCATACACACAACAGCGACAATCATTCGCCGTATAGCCTTACCAGAATGTTGGGGCAAGCGCTGTTAGTGAGCAGCGCCTATGAAGCTCAGAATGGCACACGGGCCAGCACAACGCACGGCTGCCTCTCTTTATCTCTCCATACACGAGACTCACAGGCGTACATACGTCCGTGCACACACGCACAACAACGGAACAACCGTCGTTCACCCCTAAGTGGCGGTGACATCACCACAGCAGATTTAAAGCTTTCGCTGTCCTCCAGACAGTCTCGTCCCTTCACCTGATGAAGGCCGCTTGTGTTGTGGCCGAAACGTCGTGATTTTTTGTTATTTTATTTTTTACCTACGTGACTTTATCCAATAGAACCAAAGAGTGTCACCACAGCACTTGTGCCATGCTCGGTGCATTTTGAGGCCACGTGAAGTGTCGAAGGCTGGCTGGCAGGAGGTCATGTAAATAGACGCAGGTGCCATGGATTGACTAAGGAAAATGATCGGCAGATGCAACAGCCGTGCTCCCCACTGTGCCAACTTTATTTGTGTCAGTTGTTTGGCGCTCTGCTCGTTGTTTTGAGCCTTGCTACTCTGCCCTATGCTGTTGCTGGAGGGCGACTGCCTCCACCTCCCCAGCAGCGCTTTTCATGAACCTCCTCCACAGAAGCCGATCGTGACACTGCTGATACCAGTCATCAATAAGTCCAATCAGCTCCACATCCTTCTGTACCACATTCAGTCCATCTCTTCTCTAGCCCGTACCACGCCCATTTAGCACCATCTATCCAGCCAAATTGAAGCTGCTTGGGGATGCCGTGACTGTGCATACGGACTGCATGACACAACCAACGCAGCCTCGCTTTCTGGAGGAGCCCACAGATGGGCATTTGTCCAGATATTCCAGGAATCTGAGCTCCTCACAAAGTCCAGTCTGGTTAAACCCTGGATAGATCGTGGGCTAACCAAAATGTTTCACACCAGTGCAGATGTTCCTTTCGAGAGAGATACGGGAGGGCATAACTGCGGTCCAGAAGACATGAAGGTTTGTATGGAGTGACATGCCAGGTAGCTTCCACACAGTATTCAGCAGCTGATGAAAATCGAATGCCGCTCGAATGATTCGAAGTGAGACCTCGGCTACTGAAACAGAGTTGGTCATCAGCACACTGACCAAGTACGGAAATATCTCCACTCTCTCCACAACTGCCCCAAAATACATGGGGAATTGAGGGAGGGGAGCATTTTGATGATGTAAAATACCCAGGGAGGTGATTTGTTTTTGTGAGGCTGATGGTAACAGCCCATAATTTAGGATAATGCTCCATGTTTAGCTGTAGTGTCTCCAACTTCTCCTTAGAGTGGGAAGTAATCACCAGATCATCCGCATTCATAATATGGTTTAACAATAGAGAGCCATACCATGACCGGACTGGGGCATCGATCAGCCTCCCATTATATCTATACGAGATATAGATTCTACTGGTACATCCATGGAAATCGTCTCAAACTACGTAGTCAAAAAAAATGTTAAGTCGTGAAAGGGCCAGAGGACACCCGTGTCGCACCTTACTCACATATTCTATCATCCCTTAACTCCATTACGTCGATTTCCCATGTGACGCATCAGTTGTTTTGTATTATTTATATTTGCTTTCATTACTGTAACTCTGTGTGTTTATTTAGCTTTGGTCATTTGGGTGATCCAGGTCTCTCTTGCAAATGAGACTCATCCTGGTCGCTTTAGTTCTCGCCTTGTTCAACTAAATTAACTGGTACTCACTCACTCCATTATGAACTCACCCACTTCCCTTACTCTATGACTTACATAAATGCTCCCTCTCCCTCCTCATGAGTCATATATTTACCTGATCATTCACACAATCACCTGATCATTCACTGTGTCAACCTCACTCACGCACTTTTTCATGCTCTCAAGAATGACCCACCCATCCTATCACTCACTACCTTAATCACCATCCCCTTATCTCATTGACCCACTGGTAAAATGAAAATACTCTACAGCAACAACACGTGAGATTGTACTCAGGCTTACACTCACATGTGTAAAGAAGCTCCTTTGCAGGTTCCAATTTCTTGATGATTTATTTCACGATAAAGTATTTACAACGCAGGAGTACGACTTTTACGAACCTTCCCCCGTAAAGTACCCTGTACCTGTCTCCACCCATCAACACTGACACCACTATAACCTTTGCCATCGAAGAGAAGGGAAGTAGATGACGATAGAGTTTGCTGATAGAATCTACCGGGGGCAAGTGCTGGAAGTTACCAGGGCGTGGCCGTAGGGGTATATAAGGGGGAGCGAGGCCCGCGAATGGGTTGATTCCTTGGGGACTGAAGAACAACTGCAGGTGGACGACATCGGGGCCGACTGTTGGAGATCTACATGGGAGAAACCATCAACAAAGACTGTTCGATATTACTCTATTAGAAACCACCAGGACTGCGGTAGTTATAGCCTTGTGAAACGTGTGAGTCGTACTCTCGCCTGTAAATATGTTATCGCGAAATAAATCCACATGAAAATGTACCCTGCGAATGAGCTTCTTTACACATGTCGGAATAGAGGACATATTTCATCGCAGGCCGTTTTTTGTCTACAACAGACCTAAACACACGAAATATGAAAAATGGCATTTGATTAGGATTGCCACCTGCTACCCATTCTGAGATCGCCCAATTAGCAAAACCCTTCTTTCCATTATACCTAAGACTTTAGATTTGTACATTCCGTAATTTCAAGATGACGAGTTGACCAAAGTGGCAATGTTATTTTGTCATTTTATTCACAGTAACAAAAAATGGTATAGTTTTTTTTCCCTGTTAACTTATGCATACGAGTGTAACGGTGGCACAATGGTTGGCCATTGCAATATGAATCAGACCACTTTAGTTTGATTCTCAGTCATAGTTACCATCAAGCAAACTGGCCTTGAGCCTTCTCGTCATCAACCCACGTTGACAAGCATGATGGAGTATGGTCAAGCAATCTCCACGACTTATCCAGTATGGAAAGACTTCACCCATAAGTGGTATGACAAAGGGTAACAATTATTATTATTGTTGTTGTTTATTACCACCGAAGGAATAACTTCATATCTGTCAGCCAGCCTATATATACTCATAGATAAATGCTCTCCTAAACACCACCATTGGGTTGAAGCTGATTTGGTATCTTCCACTTTGAGAGCCTCGCCACAAGGACCATCCTACTCGATCCAGCGGTGTATCAGCGCTTTGTCAGGAGCGAAGCAGTCGGCAGTATTCCGGCTGTGAGACGTGAACAACGTTAGAGCGTTATATCATCCCCATTAATAGTTCAGTCATGCTATCAGTCAAGAAGGCATGAAAACAGTAGCCAGGCAGCTCCAAGGGCAGAGCGCGAAGCTGGTACTGCCAATGTCCTTCATCAGCTTCCTGTTATTGAGCGACTTTTCTAGTGCAGATATTTCATGGCCTCAGCCAGGTCATCAATGACTGCACAAATAATGAAATTACATTTGCATCTGCACTTGATCTTACTAAATGTCACATATACGAATAAAACATTGGCTTGCCGATGGTATAATGTGCATTGCTCTCTGTAGCAGCCTCGTTGAGCGTGAAATTTTCAACGAGATTCAAGGCAGGACGCATTCTCTTTTGAGCTAAAATTGGACAAAGCATGGAACTGACCAATGGCAAAAAAAAAAATTCCGTAAAAAATCCTATATATAAAACTAGCTAGATAATCACCTGCCAACTAGAGTTGGCAGGTGATTATCTAGCACATCAGATGTAAGGTCAACATTAACAATGCAATGGTGGCCAAATTATGGAAGGGAAAAAGGAAGCAGATGAAAAAAATTAGTTGAGATGAGAAGATTTAGTGGAACACAGTGAATTTAGGTTGACAAGAGATTTCTGCATTCTCTAAATTATTCATCTGTTGTCTTCAGAAATGCTTCCAGTGGGCAGTTATTCGTTTGAACCATGTCATATTGTTCCAAATGATTTTGATGGCCATTGTCAATAGTTTTTGGAGGGTGAGGGGTCCAATAAGACAGAGAGCTAGCATTAAAGATAATAACTTAATATCTCGATAAGGTACTGAATCATCCTTTCATCCCTCTGGAGTTGATGAGTACCTCTTTGTGGGACATTAACATGAGCTATTCCTTGGAAAGTGCCAACAATGATAGGCATTCATAATTGCCATTGACCTGGTGCCACTGCCGCAGGCTCTTTTAAACAAAGACATTTCATTTTTAATATTTACGAGATGGTTACCCCTCCGATTGCCTTTTTTTCTCAATTACTGTATTTTACAGTATTGAACTGATACAATGTGTTTTTCTGTTCACTAAAAGAAAGGCCATGATCATCATGAACGTCGTCAGTCGGATGTCACAAGTCCTCCAACATGATAATGTCAGATTAGACATGAGCCTGATAACATCATGCATAGTACTGGCTTCCCTCTACTTTAGAAATGGATGAGTTCTGGAAAAAACACGAGTCAAACAAAATTTCGTGATCAGAAAATATTTTCCCATTATATTCAACACAAAAAATTAGGGATGAGTTTCAGACAATCATTCCACCCCACTCCTAACCAAAAATTGTTCACACATTGACAAATCAGAAATAATAAGAAAGTACATAAATGTTAAGAAGATTGAATAACAACTAATTTAAGACAAATAATTAATTCTAGATTTCAAGCTTTCGCGACTGCAAGGATCCATACTTTTAAGGGAACTCACCAAACGATCTGCATGTTGGAATGCCTAGAAAGGCGATGTGAGGCGTTACTGGTGAGCTGTAGGGATATACTGTGACAGTGTCGCGGATGGATGACGCATCCTCCTGGGTGCTTCTTCTTTGATGCTTTCATGGCGTGTGCCGTGTAAAATTTCGTTAACATGGAAATTCGATTTCGTAAATAGAAAAATGTCCATCATTTGTCAATTGCATGAACGCGAAATTCCGTAATCCGAACGTCTGTAAATCTATGGATATCTGTAGAGCCAACATCTGGAATACTCAGAATTTAATTGTTTCATCAGTTGGAGGCACTATCTACTTCAACACCGTAGGAAAAATGTCACTGCTGTATTAAGGTGATGAATTTGCAATGATTATTTGACGGTGGTACCATGGATCCAGGTTGATGCAAGTGCACAGAGAAATATACAATTGTTAATGGCATTACCTGAACAGGATCAGGAAAATAATTTATCACAACAAGGCTGGGAGAGGGTTTTTCAATGCCAAGTGAGTGGTCGAATGTTGCTTTTTCATCATAATTCACGTTGCTGGTGAGTATGGATTGGAGAATGCAGAAGGAATATATGTGAGAGGATAGAAGATGTGTTGACTATAAGCAGTGACATTGTATTTGTGTAGGGGACTGTAAAGAGAAAGTGCTAGAGCGTACACGTTGAGATAATTAGAAACAGGTGGCCGGAAGGTACTGTATTGATGATAATAAATTATCCAATAAACAATACACTTGCCACAGTGGAGTGGGGGCACTGTCTCATAGGGGCGGGGCCAAGGGGGTATATTAGGGGAGCGAGGCCCCCGATCTCCGCACTTGCCCGGGGATGCACAAAGAACAAGGTGGACGAGATTGGGACAGACTAATTGTGGAGCGATAAGGGGGAAACCATCAGGGCTGACTGATAGCCGTAGTAATAACGCTCTAAGTTATAAATGTGTAGTGAGTTCAACTGAGTCGCAGACGTAGACTTGGAGGCAACACATTTATTTAACTCCAACACACAGGGTAACTTCCCCTTAGAATAACAACCTATGGTGGTGACCACCAGGCTAACTACACTAATTACAACGTAACTAGCTACTGCAGACCGAGACCAACAGCTCGGGTCCAGGTACACGTGTTGGAGACTCGTTGAACGGAGAACGTAGATCATAGAACGTAGACCGTCGACGAATGTTTCTTCCAGGATGAAAAACAACAACAACAACCCTGGTCCCTCTCGGGACCCGGCTTATATTCTCTGCGGCATGGCTGGCTCCACCCTTGGTCACGACCACCTTACAGAATCCTAGAGCAGGATCAGGATCCCAACCACGTGACCCCCCCTAGCCCTCACTTAGGGCCCCTTTGTCAACTCCCCCTTCAATAAAAGAACAAAACGAACAACCCGTTAGTGTGCATCAACAAATAAATACTTCAACCCATCTATACAATATATACAATATATACAAAAACCGAAGAGTCTTTGATCGAGTCCTTGTGGCCAGGCTCCCAGGAGAGGTGGGCGTACTCTCCTCGGGGGTCCCAGGGGGAATTTCAAAATGTCCCATCGAGCAAAGAGCAGTCGGCCGGGCAGACGAGCCTTCCGCTCCCGAAGCTTGTGAAGACGGCGCAGGTGGCGGCTTGGGGGATGTTAAAACGTGCGGCATCTGAGGATGGGATCACATGACTCCCCTGAGAACCAACCTCAGTGGGTACACACCTCAGCTCGCCAGACACATCTGACACTTGGCCCCTGTGTAGTGTAGATGGGATGAATTCACGCAGCGTGATGAAAGGCTTGAGGCGAGAGGGATGTACAAACCAACTCCGCCGACCCAAGCAAATTTTTTTCACACTGGAGCCAAACGACCCAAATCACGCCAAACGGCCCCCTCCAGGGTTTAAACAATTTCAGTGAAGTACCCACCAGTATGTGGGGACAGTGCAGCCAAGCTCTGTCGCCTGAAGGCCACTCATGTCTGGAAAGATGGAGACCCCTCATTTGACAATTGGCACGAATTGGAATTCTCTCTGGAAGCCTCGCGTGCTTCTGAAAGCCTCTGATGGGTAAAGCGCATGGACTCCGAAATTTTAGATTTAGCCTTGTTTGGCTCGGCTCATAATTGGACATCAATCTTGGGGTCGTGTTCTCTTCCATACATTTAAAAAATGGTGAGAAGCCGGTGGATGGGTGAGGGGCCATTCTATAGGCAGCCAGGACCCCGGTAACATACAAGTCCCAGTCAAGCTGGGACTCACTGACCTGATGGCTCAACATGGAGGTCAGAGTCCTCTGCAGCCGCTCCACCATTCCATCCGTCTGGGGGTGGTATGGTGACGTGCGTATTTTCTTTGTTCCCAACAAGTCGTACACCTCCCGCAGCAATTTTGAAGAAAATTCCTTGCCCTGATCGGTCAGAAGATGCTCAGGGCCCCCCTTGTCCATCACATAGCAATCAAGGAATGCCTCGGTGATGGCCAAATCCGATTGGTTGGGCGGCGGCCAAGCCATCGGCTAAAATATTCGACGCCCACCAGTAAATACTTATTGCCACGAGGGGTGGTAGGAAATGGACCAAGGATAACAAGAGCGACCAGCTCATTTATGCGGGAAACCTGAATGGATTGCAATGGTGGACAGCAGAGTTTGGACGGGGGTTTCCGCCGTGCACACTGCACACACCCCTTGAATACAATAGCGACATCTTCCACCATGCCAGGCCAGAAGAAGTCGAGCTTAAGTGTGGCTAGCATCTTATGCACCCCAAGGTGCAACAGTCGCTCATGCACAGCCCAGATGACTTTACTCCGTAGGGCAGTAGGCACGACAATGTTGTAATGTGTCAATCCTCCATTCCAATGCATGAGCAATCTGCCTCTGAGGATGACAGAGGCTACACCCCGTCGATTCCCACCCCCGTCCACCTCCTTGACAAGGCGTTGTAACTTGAACAGGGAAGCGTCTTCCACCTGAAGGCGTCCGAAGTCTGCATGGTTCATGCCAATAACGGCGTCATGCGCCACAGGACCGTCGGCTTTCCTCAGAGATGTCAACCTCAGCCAATGCCGGAAGGGGACGAGGCGAGTCTTCAGCAGGTGCCTTACAGCGCCCCGGCCCGAGAAACACGTTCACCCGTCGCTCGTTGGTAATCGCGAAAGGGCATCCGCGTTCGTGTGTTGGGTACCTTTACAAAAGGAAACAGTAATGGAATAGTCCTGGTGGACTTCCAACCAACATGAAAATTGGTCAGATGGTTGCTCAATATGCAGCGCGTACTGTAGCGCTGCATGGTCAGAGAGCATCTCAAAGCGTCTGCCATAAAGATAGGCGCGATACTGTTGCACAAAAAAAACAGTTGCCAAAAGTTCCGCCGGAGACATGACTCTGCTGCCATATGCTACAACACTTTCCATGCCATAACGACTTGAGACAGAACAGCGCCAATTCCGGTGTTGCTAGCATACGTATCAAAGATGAACGGCAAGGAAAAGTCGGGGTAGTGGAGGGGAGGGGCGTTCACCAAGCCATCCCAGAGCACAACAAATGTGGCCTCCTCCTACTGCCCCCAATGGAACTTCTGACCTTTTGCCGTCAGGGTGTGGAGAGGTTTGGCGATCGTGGCAAACCCGGTGACAAAACGGTGGTAATAGGATGCAAATCCAATGAAACTCCGCATCTCCTTCCCCACCGACGTGGGGGTCAGCCAAGTATGGACACATGTGGTTTTGTTCAGGTCCATCGCTATCCCTGATTTACTGACTATGTGGCCAAGATACCGAACCCATTTTTAGAGCAGGTTGACACTTCTGCAGTTTAAAGTTGAGATTCGCCGCAGGCATGTTAAGAAAGACAGCACGTAACCATTCCAGATGTTTTTTAAACGTACGGCTAAAAACGATAACATCGTCCAGATATATTAGGCATGAGTCCCACTGAAGGCCTGCCAGAACTAGTTGCGTCAATCGCTGGAACGTAGCCGAGTGGAGTGAAGACCCATTGTAAGCTGATTTAATTCAAATAAGCCTTGTGATGTGCGAAAAGCTGTCTTCGGTTTAGAGGATTCATTCAAGGGCAACTGCGAAAATCAAGATAGGTCAAGAGTTGAAAAATAATATGCCCCTGCGAGAGCGTCCAAGGAATCGTCTATCCGAGGAAGAGGGTACGGGTCAGCTACAGAGATCTTATTAAGCTTACAGAAGTCAACACAGAAGTGCAAACTACCATCCTGCCTTTTTAACAAGAGCAATCGGGGCTCCCCACGGGCTGGTGGATGGTGAGATAATATCGGCGGCCAACGTTTCATCAACTACCAGCTGTACGTGTTCTTTTTCCATAGGGCTCAGCCGGTAGGGGTTCTGCTGGATGGGAGCGGCGTCGCCCATATCGATGTGGTGACTCTGGGACTCGAACAATTCCGAATTTTCGGAAACAAAGCGTATCCATCCACTTTTCATCAGAAACCTGTTGCGGCTTCGTATTCAACGTGACCCCCTACACCGCCAATGATGTTTCCCTCGTGAAGCATGGACGACACGTAAGCTAGCACGGTGCCCTCCTGAATGACAAACATGTCTAACCCTGCATTCAGGACTTGAATGAGCGGTTCCTGGTAATTGGCTATGATAGTTTGGGCCCCCACCAACGGCAAACCACAAATGTCTTTGTTTGAGGATCCTAGAAGAATTCCCCCCTCAGTCGCCTCCTGGTCTAGCGGCTTGCGCAATCGTAAAGGAACCAACATTTGCGTGCTGGGGGGAATCTTTACGGTCTTACTCGCAAGCGCTTGTACAGTAGCGTTGGCAAAGAACAATCGAGTGGGAGAAGGCAAAAGGCCATTCGATGGCCCAATGGTAACTCAAGGGAACCTTGATCGATCAAAATTTTCAGGGGCATCTGCCTCAAGAAGTCAGTCCTGAGCAAGCAAGGAACAGCAAGGGACGTTGATACAAGAACTGGCCTCATCAATTTAATATCTCCAATACACACCTCCGCTGTTATTTTCCCAGTGAGGCCCAATGAGCAGCCATTTGCATAAAAGGGGACAGAATGATAAAAATCAACTTGGAAATGATAGTCGCGAATGCACCAGTATCGACGAACATTCTGATTTCAACCCCCTCTATCAATCCGATAACAGCGGATGAACCTGCGGTCACAGCAATCGCTCTATGGACCAACTCCAATCACCGACCCGGTCGGAGCAGCCAGTCAGCCTGAGCAATATCTGAACCCTCATGCACCGACACACGACGGGAATGAAAACCGACCGAACGTGATGAGTGAGGTGGATTCAGGGGCCGAAGGCGACTCGCCTTCGGGTGCAGTGGAGTGGTGGACAGTCAGGTGGATGACTGTGGTGCCCGCTCTCAGAATGAGGAGAGGTATCTTGCCATCGAAGTTGTTCATCCTGTCACACCATGCCATCCCCCCCCCCCGCCAGCCTCCGCCTTGGGTTGAAGCACAGGCTTGGATGGGCTCCACATCTTCGGGTGTATCTCGCATCTCACTAGGCACAGTATACGCCGCCAACCCCTCATGTCGTTGCAAGAGCAGGTGCGCCTGGATGCATCTTGCAACTTTGAGAGAAGACAAGTCGTCTTTGTCGACGGATGGCAGGACAATGTCGAGGTTGTTGTATACGTGGGTTATGAAAATTTGATGAAAATAATAATATTAAATGAAGTTTGAAATTTGCATAATTTATCCGCAATTATGTTAATTTGGGTAATCATGCATATAAATTATGCTAATTCGTTTTAATTTATGCGAGTGGGTGTGGTTATGGTAATGACAGCCTTGATGATAATCAGGCCCTGCCTCGTTGACGAGGGTCAGTTATCAATCGGGATAATACAATTAATCGTATGCAGTTATGCTAGTATGATGCGAGTATGCCAGAGTCAACTCGGCTTCATTGTTAACTTCGTATTATCGATCAGTATAATATAATTATTCTTGCTTTAACATTTACTGAGTATGGATTAGAGTGTTTATGTAAGGTCACCAAGTTCATATCTCAACGCAGAACCAGTTCTAATGCATAGATTTCAGGAAAGAATCACACAATCACTTCTGCGTTAATCAATTTTATTTTCTAACTAAACTTTAATTCTAATATAATATGCGAACTCTCGATCTTAGAATTTCAACACAGTATCATCACAGTAACCATCACGACTGCGTTGTTTCACTTTGACAACAGCACCTGTGGTTAATTCCGCTGCATAACGCGAGCTCAGTTGGTGAGAGAGAGAGAGAGAGTCGTTAAACATCTAAACAAAACAAACCTTGATACTCTATTATGAAAGATTATACTGGAATTTGCACACACAGTACGGCGTTCATTCAGAGATCATAAGAAACCCTTATCACGTTGTTAGCACATTGGGTCATGGAACAGTTGAGTATTCTGTAGAGTACGCGGCGATCATTAACAAAGGTGCTTAAAGATTATATGACGAAATTCATACGAAAAGGCGATCAAAACAGTGATTATTCCCAAAGGCACAAATATATCAATAGATCCATCGGCAAGATCAGATGATTACAGAAATGGCTTGGATTGAGGTTGTGTGGTGGGATGCATGCTGTCTCACGGGAGATTATTTAATTCGTGGACGGAATTGTTTAAGGAAACCGGTGTAATACGATTTCTCCCCGTGAGCGAAGCTCCATGGCGAAGGTGTCAGGAATGAATTCGGATTGATGGATCTGTTGGTAATTTATGCGATTAGAAGTACAATCCAAGACAAAATAGTTAAGATGGAAAAATTATTACTATACTTATAAACGACGGATGGTTATCACTCGGTCTGTCACGATACCTTCACGCCCACTGATGGTTCCCGTCTTGAGAATTAGGCCTTTGTCAATGACTCGTGTGTTTTTAGTGATATGGACGGTGTACAGTAGGCCAGTGTTCGGAACGAATTCTTTGCGTCAAGCAGACGCCAGACTGGTCGTGTGGTGGGGGGCAGAGTACATCATACGTATCGTTTATTTCTTCTTTCACGGCAGTCGGTTCGGGTTCGGTTGACGTAGGTTGACGAGTTGACACGTTATTGTAGTTGCGATGGTCGTCGGTAGATTGCTGGCTGCTGGCACGGTGGTGTCGTTGGCGTGGTGACCACTGGTTGCACTATCGGGCGCTGGCGATACGCGTTCGTTGCGATGCTACTATTGATGGTGCGACTCGCACCGTGTAGCCCCGTCACTAAACAGTGAGTCCCGCCATTCTGGCGGGCGGTAGAGACTTCTTCTGCGTCGGTGGTGGTGGATCTTCTGCAGGGATGAGTTGAGCTGGTAAGCTGGTCTTGTCCGCTTGCCGATGAGCTGCTCTGCCAGCAACAACAGCGGCTGCTGCTGCACTCTGCTGCTGAGAGTCGCTCTGCTTCTGAGAGTCGCTCCGCTGATGAGAGTCGCGCTCTGCTGATGAGAGTCGCGCTCTGCTGATGAGAGTCGCACTCTGCTGATGAGAGTTGCTCTCTGCTCATAGCAGCAACAGCGGCTGTTGCTGCTTCTGCCTCTGCCTCTCCGATGAGAGGATCAGCTCCGACGACCCACTACCGTTTCAATGCTGTAGTGTCCTATTTTATGCCAAAATCCCTCCTCTTGGCTCCTCCCCACAAGGCGGAGCTTCTTTTTATTTAGCTGTGTGTCATGGTCTTGAGTGTGTGTCCGTATGTGCGTCCGTATGTGTGTCCGTCCGTATGTGGGTCCGTGTATGTGTCATTAACGGCATGGTTCGGTTGCCCTCCTCTTTCCGTAAGCCATAACAACAGGTGTTACTAATTGTCTCAAGGGCCTCTCTATGTCTTACACAATCTGGAGGGCGATGTGCGTCATGTATGACCTTCCCCGACGCCCAAAAGTTGGTTAAGGTTTTTAAGTTACATTTTATCCCACCATAGTTCATTCCATCATAGTCTTACAGTTATGATTCTGTATGTGATTCGAGGTCTGTTGTGTTAGTTTTCCATCTTGGTGTTTGATTTCATTTCAAGGGAAGGTGCTGTCTTGCACGTATGCATATTCTTATCATGTGCTACAGGAAGACAAAGGCGGCCGGGAGACTCTTTTTCTTTGGCCCCCGGTTTAACATCGCTCAAACATCATTTCGTGTTACGTCCATCAAGTTCAGTTTGTTGTAACTCTGTCCGCCGGACGCACCTCTCGGGTTATACCGAGATTCGCGTTGTTATGATGGAGGTATTATTTATTTAAAATAATAATTTTTATCTTGAGTTATGAGGCAAGTTCCTCAATTCTGTGACATATCCCTTGGTTCTGTAAGGTTATATAACGGAATATAGTTTACGGTGAATAGCGTTAACATTGATGTTATGTATGAATTATGTATTGTGATTTCTTCAACTTAAAACCTGTTCGCCTGGTTTTGCTGACACACGTTGCGCACTCCAAGGCAATTCTCCCCACGCCCCCTCCCCTTTGCTTGCACGTGTGGTGTGTGTGTTGTTCATTAGGCTTCAGCTCTCCCTTGAACCCCGATAGCCGGTGTTATCTTTTCTCCCTCACGCTGCGGGGAGACAAAGGCGCCTCTCGCCTCTCCGTTGCCCTTGGCTTACCATAACTCAATTATTCTTTGTTTATGTTCAACAAGGTGGTGATTCACCCCGCTATCCTGGCCCTTCTCCAGCCGTTATTAATTTCTGTGTGACTACGTCGTGCAATATCTTAAACTTAATTTGTCCGCTGAGGTCCGCTGATGCCCTCGCTCACAAGGAATCTCCCCCCACCCCCTCTCTGCCCGCGCGGGCATGGCGTGCCATTCGTCCAGCGGTGGTGGGGGGGGGGGTGTTTACGGAGTTGTATATATTGGTGTTGTGAAAATTGATGCAAAATAATAAAAAAAAATGAAAATTGTAATTTACATAATTAATCCGAAATTATGTTAATGTGTGCAATTATGCACATAAATTATGCTAAATCGATAGATAATCATATTAATTTATGCGAGTGGGTGTGGTTATGTTAATGATGGTCTTTATGATAATTAGGTCCCGGTTCGTTGTTTAGGGTTGTGTCATCAACAGAATTAATACAATTATTCTTATGCAGTTATGCTAGTGTGATGCTAGTACGCCAGATTGGTCAATTCGGCTTCATAGTTTATCTTCGTATTGTCGATCAGTATAATACAATTGTTCTCGCTTTAACGTTTACTGAGTGTGTATTAGAGTGTTTATGTAATAGGTCACCAAGTTCATATCTCAATCGCAGAACCAGTCTTATGCAGCAATTTAGAAAGAAATCACACAACTACTTCTGCGTTAATCAATTTTATTTTCTAACTAAACATTAACTTTATAAGTTATTAAAACATGCAAATGCTATGCTAAACAAAAGCTTACACATTATAATATGAACGATTATTATGCTTGAAATCGTCAGCACAGTATCACAGGCGATTGATTAAGATGCAACGATATTCATATAAACACACGATAAAAACAGTGATTATTTCCAAAGGCATAAATGTAACAACAGATCCACCGGACAGATTATAGGATTACCGAAATGGCTTAGAGTGAAGGTGTGTGGCGGGACGTGCTATCTCACGGGAGATTAATTAATTCGTGAACAAGATTGTATCATCAGAAAACCGGTTTAGCACGATTTCTCCCCGGGAGCATAGCTCCGTGGCGACAGTGCCAAGGATTAATTTGTAGTGATGGATCGGTTGGTAATTTATGCGATTAGAAGTACAGCCCAAAACAAAATATTAAAGAAGAAAATTACGAATATGCTTATAAACGGAGTGTTCACCCTTGTCCGCTGTGGTGCCCTCACGACAACTGATGATCTACGAACTTGAATATTGGCTTTTTGGTCAAGGACCCATGTATGCGTAAGTGATATGAATTGTCTTGGGGCGTCAGTGTTCGGAATTAATTCTTTATGTTAATGCAGACCCCTGACTTGTCGTGTAGTGGGGGGCAATGTGCGTCATACGTATTCGTTGATTCTTTCAAGGTAGTCGGTTCGGTTCGGCCCACACACAGGTTGACAGGTTGACGAGTTGACAAGTTGACACAGGTTGAAAAGTTGACACGTAGTTGTAGTTGCGACTGGCCTTCGGTAGATGGCGAACACAGCACGCCCGTGGCGGCGCCGTGGTGTGCTGTGGCTTTGATGGCTCGCTGCTCTCTGGTGGCTGACGGCGCTCTGTGGCTGACGGCGCTCTGTGGCTGAAGGCTCTCTGGGGCTGATGAGCAGTTGAGCTGGCCCGCTGATAAGTCGAGCTGCTCTTAGCCCTTGCTGATGATGAGGTCGTAGCAGAGCCGACCCGCAGATCGTAGCTGGTGATGAGCCGAGTTGCTCTTAGCCAGCTGATGAGCTCGGTTGATGAGCCGAGCCGAGCTGGTGAACTCAGCTGATGAGCTGAGCTCCGCTGATGGTAGCTCAGCTGAGTTCCGGACAAACTCAGCTGAGTTCCTGACGAACTGAGTTTTCAATGTTGTAGCGTTCTCTTTTATGCCAAAATCCTTCCTGTTGGCTCCTCCCCACAAGGTGGGGCTTCTTTTGATTTAGCGGTGTGTCATGGTCTGGAACGTGTGTTCGTATGTGTGTTCGTCCATATGTGTGTCCTTGTGTGCACCATTTACGGCATAGTTCTGCACAACCTTCTTCTTCTATAAACCATAACAACAGGTGCACCAAATCGTCTCACAGGTATCTCTGTCTGTCTTACACAATATCTCCTTTGGCCTTCCCTTTCCATAAATCAAAAAAAACCACAGGCGTTACAAATCGTCTCAAGGCATCTTTCTGTGGCTCCCTCCTCTCAGCTTGCCCATGGCGGCGTGTTATCCTGGCTGCGGTGGCGGAGCGTTATCTACGTTTTCCCATCCTTGTGAATGCAGGTGACTGGAATAATTGCTTGGCGTCTGTCCGCTCTCTCACACTACGATTTAGACAAAGGCCCTCTGCTTCTCTCCCCACGCCCTTGAGTCAACACTGTCCTAATATTCGCCTACGTCCTAAGGCTACAGAATTCATTTTGACTTTAGTAAAACTCTGTGTTTGTCATGCTCTTCGGTCAGGTTGTACAGAAACTTATTAAAGATTAATTAACATTCAGTATTGGATTAACAAATGGGCAATGGTTCATTTATGTAGCTCGTAACTTGGTCTCCAATTAGAGCGAGTGTGAGGATCGATAACTTTAGCCTACTCGTTGTTGAATTCCAACTTTTAACGTTACTGTAGTAGCATTGCAGGTCTATGGTTTTTAGCTGCTTCTATGTCTATCTGCTCTCTGCCTCTCTCCTCTCTGCCTGCACTTGGTTAAATTATTACTTGTTTTATGTTCAAGGTAGTTTACGGAGTCCTGGCTTTCTCGTGAGCGTAGGTGGCCGTCATTATTCTGTTTGGCTCTGGTTTCTATCAATTATTTATATATTTCAATTCAACGGCCCTTTCTCCATTTTACGTGTGGTGTGCGCGTAATTCATTATGCCCTATTTCTCCCCTGGATAAGGTTGCGAGTCCGTCATCGTGGCCCTCCTTCCGTTGTATTAATTCTCAACACCTGGTGTTTTGCGGGTGCAGTTAGCTGCGTGTTTCCTTTATTAAAAAGACATATCTACCAGCAAATTTTATTAATTTTAATTTTGGTCACTATTATTAAAAATGTATATGCAAATTAGATTATTGATATAAATTATGGAAAAAGGTACATATCCAACAGAGTCCTAGCCTTCCCTTGAACACAGATAGCCGGTGATAATTCCTTGCCTTCTGGTGTTATCTTTTCTCTCTCACGCTGCGGTAATCTCTCTTTCCCTCTGTTGCCCTTGAGCGCCGGTGGTTGCGATAATTGCTTGGCGTGGTTTCTGTCCTTGAGTCCACACTGCATCATTATTTGCTTAAGTCCTCTCTTCTGTCTGCTGTGAGTCTGGCGTACGTGTTTTCATTATTATTTCTTGTTAAAAATTATCGGCAAATATTAATTTTCATTTTGGAAAAAGGGGCATATACAACAAGGTCCTTTGCCAATGTCAATACTCTCTCGAGGACCAGTGAGTCGACTCCATTGTGGTCCATCTTCGGGAAGGCAGCCTTTGCTAGCGCCAATAGTGTGCTATGGAAGGTGAGGGGCATCTAGGCCTCCCCTATCCTCTGCGCAGCAAACTTATGGCGAGCGTTTGATGGCGGTTCGTAGATTGCCACCATTTGAGCACAGGCTTGTTGTAGCGTGGCCCTCGCCGATGGCGGGATGGTGAGAAACGCCACTAGGGCATCGTTGTCAAGCACCGCGGGCAGCACTCTCAGCACCTCTGCCTCCATCCACCCCGCCAAGTCACAGTTTGTCTAGAACCGGCGCCTGGGGGATGAAATCTCAACAGGCGAACTCGACGCAGTCTCAGATTTTACGAGCTCTCCGCCCCGCTCCACGAACAAAATGGCGGCCGAATACACGGGCTGCACCACGGAGCTTTCCCGCTGGCAGGAAATGGCGATGGGATGCTCGACCCCGCGGAGTCATGCGTCGGCGCGCTGTATCCCTTTAATTACGCACGAGACGGGGTTTCACTCCGCGGGCACACTCACCGCAGCACGTCCGCCCCTGAGCCCGCGTAGCGCGTCAAAAGCGTAAAGCGGTCAGTTCCACTAAGTGAATCATGAATATGCGGGGGGCAGCAGCAAAGTCGGGGGTACAGGGGAGCGAGGAATTGGGGGGCCGTAGCCCGCACCTGACAGAGCAGTCGGGAGCAGTAACTCGGTCACGATGGAGGAGTCGGGAGACAACGGCCCCGACAAGTGTGTGTGATGAGTGTGTTAATGTTTTTGAGTGGGTCAGAGGATGTGTCTGTGTGTGTGGGTGGGTTGCTGAGAAGATGGAGTCTGCCTCAATGGCCCGCGATCACAAATCCCTATTTAGCTCCATCAAAAAAGTAACCTGCAGTGCCACAATTATTACCATCATTAGGAGAAAGAACGATGATCCAATCTGCGACCCCCAAGAACAGGTTTGCAGATTTGCTGAGCATTTATGTGAGGTCCTGGGGGAGGGGAAATCCCTCAGCCTGGAAAACATCATGGGACAAAGTTGGTATGACCCTGCTGAGGCTGCGGTGCCTCAAATATTGGAAAAGGGAAGTCACCCCCTGTGAGTGGCTGGCTGAGGTGCTATTTGTTGAGGAAGAACTAAGGCCGATCCAGAGTCTGAGATCAGGAAAGGCACCGTACAGAGATGATCTCCGAAGAGAAATGCTGAGGGATGGTGGCGGTTGTGCACAGACTGCCCGACATGACATCATAACAAGAGTCTGGGCCACTGGACGGGTTCGGCAGGATTGGAAGGATGCCCTGGTAGTCCCCCTGTTTAAGAAAGGGGACCGCACAGACTTTAACAACTACAGGGGCATATCACTCCTCAGTGTGCCTGGAAAGGTCCTGGCAAGGATTATTCAACATTGCCTTGCTAGGCACGCTGAGGAGAGGCTTGCAGAGCCCCAATGCGATTTCTGGAAAGGGCGGTCCTGCACAGATGCCATCTTTTCTGTCCGTCTGCTACAGCAGAGGTGTAGAAAATTCCAACAAGACCTACATCTCTGCTTCATTGACCTGGTCAAGGCCTATGATACCATCAGCAGGCCTGGGCTCTGGGTTGTTCTTCGTGCTTTCAGAGTCCCTGACACTCTGCTCACGCTCATTAAGGACCTTCATGATGGTGAGCGGGCCCGGGTAAAACTACGTGGCCTGGAGTCAGAGCCATTCCCTGTACACCTTGGGGTGCGACAGGGATGTCCTCTGGCTCAAACATTATTTAACATCTATTTCGACCACGTAGCTCGTGAAACCTTCAGTAGCTGAACCGGAGGAATTTCCATCTGGTACAGATACAATGGGAGTCTGATCGATGCCCGGGTGTGGTAAAGGGATGCCTCCCTATTGGTCAATTACTTTATGTATGCCGACGACATGGTAATTGCGGCTATCTCAGAGGAGGACTTGGAGGCACTGCTGCTGAAACTGGAGTGTTCCACTAAGAGGTGGGGCCTTACCATGAGCCCTACCAAAAGGAAGCACCTGCCTGGGTATTTTGTACCATGGGCACTCCACCCCCACAACTCCCAATCGGTGATGGGGCAGTTGTGGAGAGAGTGGAGCGTTTCCTATACCTGCGCAGTGTGCTCATGACCAGCTCCGGTTTAACTGCAGAGGTCTCACTCCGAATCTGTCGAGTGGCATTATCTTTTCATTGTTTGCGTAATGCTGTGTGGAAGATACCTGGTCTGTCGCTCCGCACGAAGCCTCAGGTCTTCTCGGCCATGATCATTCCTTCCCGTCTCTACGCTTGCGAAACGTGGACCCCCCTAATGGAACATCTTCGCTGGTTGGAAACATTCAGGCTGGCCTGTCTACTATCCATACTCGGTTTAAACAGGCTGGATTGTGTGAGGAGCTCACAAATCCTAGAAAGATCTGGACAAAGTCCCATCGGTGAGCATGAGAGATTCGTTCATGAGGCCATCCACATATACAAGCACAGAGGCAATTTCAACCGAGAAGATGAATTCTGGCTTAGTAACCATTGGAAAGATATTTTAAACAATTTCGGTTCTTAATTAATTGTATTTTACGGTGACCGTCAGACCGCAGCTCTTTCGCTGGCATTGTGACTGTTTCTCTCTCTCCCCTCCTCCCTTCCGAGCATGGATTGACTCGTCCGCCTGAATGTCGCTGTCCGTGGTGCTGGTGTTGAGTGGAAGAAAAAACGCATTTTTCACTATATAACATTGTGATATATAACGACGTATTGTTAGTTGCTCAGCTGATTGGAGAGTATATAGAGTTTAATGATAACATTGAGGAGCTTATATTTTAGTTTTTTATTGGTTTACTATATGGTATTCATTATATAGTGTAATTTATACCCAGTTACTGTATGATTAATAGCTCAGCTTATTGAAAAATATATTAAGTACATTTATTATATTGATGTGATATAGACTTAATTTTTTCACATCGGTTTACTTTATGATAGGTGGTTAGTTGGAGGCCTTTATCGTCCATATACTAAATGCCTCTGTTGATATGTAAACTTTGACTTTAACACAGCTATTTCTGTCACAAGCTAATCCCTCTGCTATTTCAATGCTAAATTCTCCTGCTCTGATATGTAAACTCCTTTGTCAAGGCTCTTCACGCCTCTCACCGAGCTTAAAAGACGCTATTGTTTACTTTATGATAGTTGGTAGTTGGAGGCCTTTATCGTCCATATACTAAATGCCTCTGTGGATTTGTAAACTTTGACTGTAACACAGCTATTTCTGTCACAAGATAATCCAGACATGGGCAAAGTACGGCCCCCGGGCCGTATATGGCCCGTTGGGCTTTTCATCAGGCCCGCCGAACTTGTCCAAATATTATTATTAAATAAAATTTTACCTTTCTCCAGTAATGCCCCCATTAGATGGCGCACTTTAACCGGGAGTTTCAACATGTTTTTTAATTGTTCATGTTCGTGCAATTTGTTAAATTGCCGTGCAAATAAATGCTTTGCTACCTGTTAAAGACCAAATCCTTTCATGTAATGATTTTTACATGTCATTTTAATTAGTTCACACAAACACTCCATCCATCTGTTCCTGGCCCGGCCCCTCTGTCAAATTTTAGAACCCATTGTGGCCCGCGAGTCTCAAAATTTGCCGACCCCTGAGCTAATTCCCTCAGCTTTTTAAATGCTAAATTCTCCTGCTTTAATATGTAAACTCTTTTGTCAAGGCTCTTCACGCCTCTCACCGAGCTTAAAAGACGCTGCGAATCTTAGCAGCGTTAATTGAAGCTCTGTCGTCCCGACAGTTCTGTTCTTTCACCTGAAGAAGGCTACTTGTGTTATGGCCGAAACGTCGTGAGAATTGTATTATCTTATTTTATTTTATTATTTTATTCTCATTCTACGTGACTTTACAGAAAGAACCAAAGAAGATGAATCCTTGCAGTCACGAAAGCTTTAAATCGAAAGATGGCACCCTGTCACTTAACTTCCTCTCCCCACTCACGCACTTACACTGACGCACACTCACTCTCCCACTCACACACACATTCACACACTCAAACACACTCGCTCACCCACACACTCACCCACACAGCCACTGACCCACTCACACAGTAACACACTCATACACAATCCCTCAACCCCACACTTATCCACACATCCACTGACCTACTCACATATGCATTAACACTCTCATCACACACACTCAAACACACACACTCACCCACACAGCCTCTGACCCACTCACACACAGTAACACACTCACGCACTTACAGACACTCCCTCACCCACACACACACACTGATGCACTCACACTCACACACAGCCACTGACCCACTTACACACAGTAACACACACACGCTCACAATACATTCCCTCACCCACACACCCACTGACCCACTCACACACACACTCACACAGTAACACACTCACACACAGTAACACACACTCCCTCACAAAGATCAAAGACCCCCCGTATAGCCTTAACAGACTGTAGGGGAAAGTGCTGTTAGCGAGCACCTATGAAGGCCGGAACGGTATACGAGGAGGTAGGTAGCCAGCACCACGCCCGACCGCCTTTGTCTCCCAAGTGGCGATGTTTACACACCGCACCAGGTACTCATTTAAGGCTGAGTCGACCTAAGGGAGGCCCAAGACCAGTTCAAATAATCGTTACTGGTGTTGGCCGTGAGCGGGAATCGAACCCGAGTCGTGAGGTTCATAGAAAAGTGCGCTAAACGCTACACTACCGCTCCCCAGACCCAGGTGCCACGGGTCGACTTACTGAGATGACTGGCTGATGCATCACCTGTGCCCCCTACTGTGCCAAATTGCTGTGCTTTAGCAACCCGGCGCTCCGCTCATTGTGAGCGTTGCTCCTCCGCCCTCTGTTGTTGTTGGAGGGCGACTGCCTCCAACTGCCCAGAAGTGTCCTTCACAAGCCTCCTCAGCAGAGGCCGATCTTGACACCTATGTTACCAGTCATCGGCATGTCCACTCAGCTCCACGTCCTCCTGTACCACATCACTTCATCTCTTCTCTAGCCCGTGTCACGCCCGTTTATCCTCCTCTATCCGGCCGAACAAAAGCTGTTTAGGCATGTTGTGATTGGGCATGCGGGTTACATGACCTAGCCAACGCAGCCTTGCCTGCCGGAGGTGCTCACCGATGGGACTTTGTCCAGATCTTTCTAGGATTTGTGAGCTCCTCACACAATCCAGCCTGTTTAAACCCAGGATTGATAGTAGGCAGGCCAGCTTGAATGTTTCCAACCAGCGAAGATGTTCCATTAGGGGGGTCCACGTTTCGCAAGCGTAGAGACGGGAAGGAATGATCGTGGCCGAGAAGACCTGAGGCTTCGTGCGGAGCGACAAACCAGGTATCTTCCACACAGCATTACGCAAACAGTGAAAAGATAATGCCACTCGACTGATTCGGAGTGAGACCTCTGCTGTTAAACCGGAGCCGGTCATGAGCACACTGCACAGGTATAGGAAACGCTCCACTCTCTCCACAACTGCCCCATCACCGATTGGGAGTTGTGGGGGTGGAGTGCCCGATGGTACAAAATACCCAGGCAGGTGCTTCCTTTTGGTAGGGCTCATGGTAAGGCCCCACCTCTTAGTGGAACACTCCAGTTTCAACAGCAGTGCCTCCAAGTCCTCTTCTGAGATAGCCGCAATTACCATGTCGTCGGCATACGTGAAGTAATTGACCAATAGGGAGCCATCCCTTTACCACACCCGGGCATCGATCAGACTCCCATGGTATATGTACCTGATGGAAATTCCTCCGGTACAGCTATTGAAGGCTTCACGAACTACGTGGTCAAAATAGATGTTAAATAATGTTTGAGCCAGAGGACATCCCTGTCGCACCCCAAGGTGTACAGGGAATGTCTCTGACTCCCGGCCACGTAGTTTTACCCGGGCCCGCTCACCATCATGAAGGTCCTTAATGAGCGTGAGCAGAGGGTCAGGGACTCTGAAAGCACGAAGAACAACCCAGAGCCCAGTCCTGCTGATGGTATCATAGGCCTTTACCAGGTCAATGACGCAGAGATGTAGGTCTTGTTGGAATTTCCTACACCTCTGCTGTAGCAGACGGACAGAAAAGATGGCATCTGTGCAGGACCGCCCTTTCCAGAAATTGCATTGGGGTTCCGCAAGCCTCTCCTCAGCGTGCCTAGCAAGGCGATGTTGAATAATCCTTGCCAGGACCTTTCCCGGCACACTGAGGAGTGATATGTCCCTGTAGTTGTTAAAGTCTGTGCGGTCCCCCTTCTTAAATAGGGGGACTACCAGGGCATCCTTCCAATCCTGCCGAACCCGTCCAGTGGCCCAGACTCTTGTTATGATGTCATGTCGGGCAGTCTGTGCACAACCGCCACCATCTCTCAGCATTTCTCTTCGGAGATCATCTCTTTACGGTGCCTTTCCTGATCTCAGACTCTGGATCGGCCTTAGTTCTTCCTCAACAGATAGCACCTCAGCCAGCCACTCACAGGGGGTGACTTCCTTTTCCAATATTTGAGGCACCGCAGCCTCAGCAGGGTCATCCCAACTTTGTTCCATGATGTTTTCCAGGCTGAGGGATTTCCCCTCTCCCAGGACCTCACATAAATGCTCAGCAAATCTGCAAACTGGGGGTCGCAGATTGGATCACCGTTCTTTCCCCTAATGATGGTAATAATTGTGGCACTGCAGGTTACTTTTTTGATGGAGCTAAATAGGGATTTGTGATCGCGGGCCATTGAGGCAGACTCCATCTTCTCAGCAACCCAAACACAGACACATCCTCTGACCCGCTCAAACACATTAACACACTCATCACACACACTTGTCGGGGCCGTTGTCCCCCGACTCCTCCATTGTGACCGAGTTACTGCTCCCGACTGCTCTGTCGGGTGCGGGCTACCGCCCCCCAATTCCTCGCTCCCCTGTACCCCCGACTTTGCTGCTGCCCCCCGCATATTCATGATTCACTTAGTGGAACTGACCGCTTTACGCTTTTGACGCGCTACGCGGGCTCAGGGGCGGACGTGCTGCGGTGAGCGTGCCCGCGGAGTGAAACCCCGTCTCGTGCGTAATTAAAGGGATACAGCACGCCGACGCATGACTCCGCGGGGTCGAGCATCCCATCGCCATTTCCCGCCAGCGGGAAAGCTCCGTGGTGCAGCCCGTGTATTCGGCCGCCATTTTGTTCGTGGAGTGGGGCGGCGAGCCCGCAAAATCTGAGACTGCATCGAGTTCGCCTATTGAGATTTCATCACCCAGGCGCCGGTTCTAGACAAACTGTGACTTGGCGGGGTGGATGGAGGCAGAGGTGCTGAGAGTGCTGCCCGCAGTGCTTGACAACGATGCCCTAGTGGCGTTTCTCACCATCCCGCCATCGGAGAGGGCCACGCTACAACAAGCCTGTGCTCAAATGGTGGCAATCTACGAACCGCCATCAAACGCTCGCCATAACTTTGCTGCGCGGAGGAGAGGGAAGGCCTAGATGCCCCTCACCTTCCATAGCACACTATTGGCGCTAGCAAAGGCTGCCTTCCCGAAGATGGACCACAATGGAGTCAACTCACTGGTCCTCGAGAGAGTATTGACATTGGCAAAGGACCTTGTTGGATATGCCCCTTTTTCCAAAATGAAAATTAATATTTGCCGATAATTTTTAACACAGCAGACAGAAGAGAGGACTTAAGCAAATAATGATGCAGTGTGGACTCAAGGACAGAAACCACGCCAAGCAATTATCGCAAC
The DNA here is from genome assembly GCF_048934315.1 of Petromyzon marinus. Lineage (NCBI taxonomy): Eukaryota > Metazoa > Chordata > Hyperoartia > Petromyzontiformes > Petromyzontidae > Petromyzon > Petromyzon marinus. The sequence goes on from NW_027423213.1 coordinate 326,238, forward strand.
CACCTGCGCTCAAGGGCAACAGAGGGAAAGAGAGATTACCGCTGCGTGAGAGAGAAAAGATAACATCAGAAGGCAAGGAATTATCACCGGCTATCTGTGTTCAAGGGAAGGCTGGGACTCTGTTGGATATGTACCTTCTTCCATAATTTATATCAATAATCATATTTGCATATATATTTTTAATAATCGTGACCAAAATTAAAATTAATAAAATTTGCTGGTAGATATGTCTTTTTAATAAAGAAAACACGCAGCTAACTGCACTCGCAAAACACCAGGTGTTGAGAATTAATACAACGGAAGGAGGGCCACGATGACGGACTCGCAACCTTGTCCAGGGGAGAGATAGGGCCTAATGAATGACGCGCACACCACACGTAAAACGGAGAAAGGGCCGTTGAATTGAAATATATAAATAAATGATAGAAACCAGAGCCAAACAGAATAATGATGGCCACCTACGCTCACGAGAAAGCCAGGACTCCGTAAACTACCTTGAACATAAAACAATTAATAATTTAACCAAGTGCAGGCAGAGAGGAGAGAGGCAGAGAGCAGATAGACATAGAAGCAGCTAAAAACCATAGACCTGCAATGCTACTGCAGTAACGTTAAAAGTTCGAATTCAACAACGAGTAGGCTAAAGTTATCGATCCTCACACTCGCTCTAATTGGAGACCAAGTTACGAGCTACATAAATGAACCATTGCCCATTTGTTAATCCAATACTGAATGTTAATTGATCTTTAATAAGTTTCTGTACAACCTGACCGAAGAGCATGACAAACACAGAGTTTTACTAAAGTCAAAATGAATTCTGTAGCTTTAGGACATAGACGAATATTAGGACAGTGTTGACTCAAGGGCGTGGGGAGAGAAGCAGAGGGCCTTTGTCTAAATCGTAGTGTGAGAGAGCGTACAGACGCCAAGCAATTATTCCAGTCACCTGCATTCACAAGGATGGGAAAACGTAGATAACGCTCCCCCACCACAGCCAGGATAACACGCCGCCATGGGCAAGCTGAGAGGAGGGAGCCACAGAAAGACGCCTTGAGACGATTTGTAACGTCTGTGGTTTTTTTGGTTTATGGAAAGGGAAGGCCAAAGGAGAGATTGTGTAAGACAGACAGAGATGCCTGTGTAACGATTTGGAACACCTGTTGTTATGGTTTATGGAAGAAGAAGGTTGTACAGAACTATGCCGTAAATGGCGCACACAAGGACACACATATGGACGAACACACATACGAACACACGTTCCAGACCATGACACACCGCTAAATCAAAAGAAGCCCCACCTTGTGGGGAGGAGCCAACAGGAAGGATTTTGGCATAAAAGAGAACGCTACTACATTGAAAACTCAGTTCGTCAGGAACTCGGCTGAGTTTGTCCGGAACTCAGCTGAGCTACCATCAGCGGAGCTCAGCTCATCAGCTGAGTTCACCAGTTCGGCTCGGCTCATCAACCGAGCTCATCAGCCGGCTAAGAGCAGCTCGGCTCATCACCAGCTACGATCTGCGGGTCGGCTCTGCTACGACCTCATCATCAGCAAGGGCTAAGAGCAGCTCGACTTATCAGCGGGCCAGCTGAACTGCTCATCAGCCCCAGAGAGCCTTCAGCCACAGAGCGCCGTCAGCCACAGAGCACCGTCAGCCACCAGAGAGCAGCGAGCCATCAAAGCCACAGCACACCACGGCGCCGCCACGGGCATGCTATATGTGAGCCATCTACCGAAGGCCAGTCGCAACTACAACAACGTGTCAACTTTTCAACCTGTGTCAACTTGTCAACTCGTCAACCTGTCAACCTGTGTGTGGGCCGAACCGAACCGACTACCTTGAAAGAATCAACGAATACGTATGACGCACATTGCCCCCCACTACACGACAAGTCAGGGATCTGCATTAACATAAAGAATTAATTCCGAACACTGACGCCCCAAGACAATTCATATCACTTACGCATACATGGGTCCTTGACCAAAAAGACAATTTTCAAGTTCGTAGATCATCAGTTGCCGTGAGGGCACCACAGCGGACAAGGGTGAACACTCCGTTTATAAGTATATTCGTAATTTTCTTCTTTAATATTTTGTTTTTGGCTGTACTTCTAATCCCATAAATTACCAACCGATCCATCACTACAAATTAATCCTTGGCACTGTCGCCACGGAGCTATGCTCCCGGGGAGGAATCGTGCTAAACCGGTTTTCTGATCATACAATCTTGTTCACGAATTAATTAATCTCCCGTGAGATAGCACGTCCCGCCACACACCCTCACTCTAAGCCATTTCGGTAATCCTATAATCTGTCTGGTGGATCTGTTGTTGTTGCTATGAGCAGAGAGCAACTCTCATCAGCAGAGTGTGACTCTCATCAGCAGGGTGCGACTCTTATCAGCAGAGCGCGACTCTCATCAGCAGAGCGCGACTCTCATCAGCGGAGCGACTCTCAGCAGCAGAGTGCAGCAGTAGCAGCCGCTGTTGTTGCTGGCAGAGCAGCTCATCGGCAAGCGGACAAGACCAGCTTACCAGCTCAACTCATCCCTGCACAAGATCCACCACCACCGACGCAGAAGAAGTCTCTACCGCCCGCCAGAATGGCGGGACTCACTGTTTAGTGACGGGGCTACACGGTGCGAGTCGCACCATCAAAAGTAGCATCGCAACGAACGCGTATCGCCAGCGCCCGATAGTGCAACCAGTGGTCATCACGCCAACGACACCACCGTGCCAGCAGCCAGCAATCTACCGACGACCATCGCAACTACAATAACGTGTCAACCTACGTCAGCCGAACCCGAACCGACTGCCGTGAAAGAAGAAATAAACGATACGTATGATGTACTCTGCCCCCCACCACACGACCAGTCTGGCGTCTGCTTGACGCAAAGAATTCATTCCGAACACTGGCCTACTGTACACCATCCATATCACTAAAAACACACGAGTCATTGACAAAGGCCTAATTCTCAAGACGGGAACCATCAGTGGCCGTGAAGGTATCGTGACAGACCGAGTGATAACCATCCGTCGTTTATAAGTATAAGTAATCATTTTTCCATCTTAACTATTTTGTTTTGGATTGTACTTCTAATCGCATAAATTACCAACAGATCCATCAATCCGAATTAATTCCTGACATCTTCGCCACGGAGCTTCCCTCACGGGGAGAAATCGTATTAAACCGGTTTCCTTATACAATTCCGTCCACGAATTAATTAATCTCTCATGAGACAGCACGCACCCCACCCCACAACCTCAATCCAAGCCATTTCTGTAATCATCTGATCTTGCCGATGGATCTATTGATATATTTGTGCCTTTGGAAATAATAACTGTTTTGATCGCCTTTTCGTATGAATTTCGTCATGTAATCTTTAAACACCATCGTTAATGATCGCCGCATGTACTCGCGTACTCTACAGAATACTCAACTGTTCCATGACCCAATGTGCTAACAACGTGATAAGGGTTTCTTATGGATCTCTGAATGAACGCCGTACTGTATGTGCAAATTCCAGTATAATCTTTCATAATAGAGTATCAAGGTTTGTTTTGTTTAGATGTTTAACGACTCTCTCTCTCTCACCAACTGAGCTCGCGTTATGCAGCGGAATTAACCACAGGTGCTGTTGTCAAAGTGAAACAACGCAGTCGTGATGGTTACTGTGATGATACTGTGTTGAAATTCCAAGTTCGAGAGTTCGAATATTATATTAGAATTAAAGTTTAGTTAGAAAATGAAATTGATTAACGCATAAGTGATTGTTTGATTCTTTCCTGAAATCTATGCATAAGAACTGGTTCTGCGTTGAGATATGAACTTGGTGACCTTACATAAACACTCTAATCCATACTCAGTAAATGTTAAAGCAAGAATAATTGTATTATACTGATCGATAATACGAAGTTAAACAACGAAGCTGAGTTGACTCTGGCATACTCGCATCACACTAGCACAGTGGTTCTTAACCTGGGTTCGATCGAACCCCAGGGGTTCGGTGAGTCGATCTCAGGGGTTCGGCAGAGCCCCCGCCACAGAGGTCCGGACACACTTGAATTATTGTGTAAATTTGTGATGACACACACGGCCCGCTTGGCCATCACTGGCTGCAGATGATCATGCTACACTGCTTGGCCAATCAGCGCTGCGGGGAATTTAGTGCGTACTCAGTAGTCAACGTGTGACTGTTGTTGTCGTACGTCGTGTGATTTCTTTAATATTTTATCCATACTAACTATGTCGGGCAAAAGAAGAAAGTGGTCGGACGAATATGTACAACATGGATTCTCATGTATCACGGAACGTGATGGGAGTGAGCGTCCTATCTGCATGATTTGCAACGCCAAGTTGAGCAACTCTAGTCTTGCACCGGCAAAACTAAAGGAACACTTCTTGAAGCTGCATGGAGACGGGGAATACAAGAACACAACACTTGCTGAATTCAGGGTGAAGAGAGCCAGATTCGATGAAAGGGCCACTCTGCCTGCTCTTGGATTTGTACCTGTTAACAAACCGATCCTGACAGCATCGTACGAAGTTGCTTACCTGATCGCAAAGCAGGGCAAGCCACACACCATTGGTGAAACACTTGTGAAACCAGCTGCATTAAAGATGGCGAATCTGATACTCGGAACAGCGGCCGAAGGTAAATTATCCCAAATTCCCCTTTCAAATGACACCGTCAGTGACAGAATAGAAGACATGAGTAAAGACATCTTGGCTCAAGTAGTCGCGGATCTGATTTCAAGCCCGGCAAAATTCAGCCTTCAACTCGACGAAACCACAGACGTTTCTGATCTAAGCCAGCTTGCTGTTTTTGTACGCTATGTGAAAGACGACATGATAAAAGAAGAGTTTTTATTTTGTAAGCCTCTTACAACAACAACGAAGGCAGCCGATGTGAAGAAGCTTGTGGATGACTTCTTCAGAGACAACAATCTTTCATGGGATATGGTTTCTGCAGTTTGTACGGACGGAGCTCCAGTCATGCTGGGAAGAAAGTCTGGTTTTGGTGCGCTAGTAAAGGCCGATGCACCACACATCATTGTGACGCATTGTATTCTGCACAGGCATGCGTTGGCAACAAAAACCTTACCTCCAAAAATGGCAGAAGTATTAAAAACTGTGGTGGAATGTGTGAACTATGTGCGAAAAAGTGCTCTGAGGCACCGCATCTTCAGTGAGCTCTGTAAAGAAATGGGCTCTGAATTTGAGGTACTTCTGCTCCATTCTAATATTCGGTGGTTATCCCGGGGACAGGTGCTGAATCGTGTTTTTTGCCATGCGTGTGGAATTAGCCCTGTTTTTGCAAGAGCACCAACACTGCCATGCAGATTGCTTCAAAAATCCTGAGTTAATTCTCATTTTAGCGTACATGGCTGATATATTCGCAGCTCTCAATCATCTCAATCAGCAGATGCAGGGTGGTGGAGTCAATATCATGGAAGCGGAAGAACACCTGAAGGCTTTTCAAAAAAAGCTACCGTTATGGAAACGACGAACAGAGAACAATAACTTCGCAAACTTCCCGCTTCTGGACGACTGTGCAAGTAAGATCGAAGATGTGTCTGGAATCGGAGATATTTCTATATCCACGGAACTGAAGCAAACAATTGCCACGCACTTAGATGAGCTTGCAAAGTCTCTCGACGGATATTTCCCTACAAGAGAGTCATATCCAGCATGGGTGAGACAGCCGTTCACGTTTTCTGTTGAAACAGCAGATGTCAATGATGAATTCCTCGACGAAATCATTGAAATTCAGCAGAGCCAGGTTCAACAGCAACTCTTCAGAACAACAACGCTCTCAACGTTTTGGTGTCGACAAATGAACAAGTATCCAGTTATTGCTAAGAAAGCCCTGGATTTTTTTTATACCATTTGTTACAACATATCTTTGTGAGCAATCCTTTTCGAGGATGCTGGACATAAAAACGAAGAAAAGGAACAGACTTTGCTGTGAAAATGACATGAGAGTGGCACTTGCCAAGGTGAAGCCATGCATATCTGAACTGATCTCTCAAAGGCAACAGCAGAAGTCACATTGATTTCCAGGTATGTAATTTGTTGTGAGTTTATGCATTGTGTTGGTTTTATTCTTTGAACAAGGTAATGTTCATGCACGGCTCATTTTGTGTACCAGTAAAAAACATATCTATGTCTTGAATTTGAAAAAAATCACATTTTATTTTTCACTAAAGAGGGGTTCGGTGAATGCGCATATGAAACTGGTGGGGTTCGGTACCTCCAACAAGGTTAAGAACCACTGCACTAGCATAACTGCATACGAATAATTATATTATCCCGATTGATAACCAACCCTCGTCAACGAGGCGGGGCCTGATTATCATAAAGGGTGTCATTAACATAACCACACCCACTCACATAAATTAATACGATTTAAAGCTTTCGTGACTGCAATGATTCATCTTCTTTGGTTCTTTCGGTAAAGTCACGTAGAATGATAATAAAATAATAAATTGATAAAATAAAATAACACAATAATATTCTCACGACGTTTCGGCCACAACACAAGCGGCCTTCATCAGGTGAAGGGGGCGAGACTGTCTGGTAGGACAGCGCTGGAGTGAAAGAGCCACGTTCAGATACGGCCTTTAAGCTGTGTGAGAGGAACAAAGCGCCTTGACAAAGGAATTAGCATATAATTTAGCATTGAAATGGCTGAATGATTAGCTTGTGACTGGTCACAGAAATAGCTATGTTAAAAGTTAAAGCATACACACCCGCAGAGGCACCCATTGTTAAAGGGATTAGCATAGAATTTAGCATTGAAATAGCTAAGTTAAGGCATACACATCTTGACAATGGAATTAGCATAGAATTTAGCATTGAGATAGCTGAGTGATTAGCTTGTACCTGCTGCAGAAATAGAGCTTGTACCTGCTGCAGAAATAGCTACGTTAAAGTCAGAGCATACACATTCACCGAGGCCCTTAGTACAAATCAAACAGGAGAATTTAGCATTGAAATAACTAGGCGAATCCAGCATTGAAACAACTGAGTGATTAGCTAGTGACTGGTCACAGAAATGACTACACATATGAGCTATTCACAGTACTATATAGTGAACCAATAAAAACTAAAATATAAATTGCCTTCATGTTATCAATAAACTCTATATTCTCCAATCAGCTAAGCTACCAACAATAAGTCGTTATATATCACAATGCTATATGGCGAAAAAATGGGTGGATTCTTACCCTCAAATTTCAGCACCACGGATAGCTACGGGCCCCGTTCAGACGGACGAGTTCGTCCATGGTCGGAACAGAGGAGGGGGAGAGAGACAGCTGCGAGGCCCTAGTATGCTCCATATTGTAAAACTATACCATTAACCGTGGTGTGAGAAGTATTAAGAGGCAATGCTGGCGAAAGAGCTGCGGTCTGAAGGTCATCGTAAAAATACAATTAATTAAGAACAGAAATTATTTAAAACATCTTTCCAGTGGTTACTAAGCCTGAATCCATCTTCTCGGTTGAAATTGTCTCTGTGCTTGTATATGTGAATGGCCTCATGAACGAATCTCTCATGGTAGCCGGTTGGTTTGCAAATAACCTCCGTCTTGGAGAAGTCAATGTCATGTGAGCCCACTGAATTATAACAGTGATCTGCCACGGCAGAGGAGTTCGTCCTACCGTGTTTCAAGTCTGCTTTGTGTTCGCGGATGCGGTCCGAGATATGTCTTTTGGTTTCTCCAATGTAGCTACTACCACAGAGGCACTTTAGTTTGTAAACGCCCGGGTACTGTATGTCTGGAACAGCATCTTTTACAGATGGAACTAAATCACGGATTTTATGTACTGTGTTGAATCGGACCTGGATCTTGTGTTTGTTCAGGATTTTGGAGATCTTTTTAGTGACCCCTGCAATGTAGGGTAAGGTGATGGTTTTGAGTGGCTCCACAAGAGGATCCTTCTTCATGACTGGAGTGATGGCTTTGTGGATTGTGTAGTCGGAGTAGCCATTAGCCCTGAGAGCCTGGTGTACGTGCTTGAGTTCACTGGTAATGTGTTCCTGGTCGGAAATGCATTGGGCTCTATGGTATAGAGTCTTGATGAGGGAGTTCTTCTGGGATGGATGGTGGTGGGAATCCGTTTTCAAGTAAGCATCTGTATGGGTAGCTTTCCTGTAGACAGAGTGGCTCATTGAACCATCATGTCTTCTTTTAATTAAGACATCCAAAAAGGGTAGTTTGCCATCTTTTTCGACCTCCATGGTAAATCTGATGGCTGGGTGTATGGAATTGATGTGGTCGAGGAATTGGTCTAGAGCAGGCTGGCCATGTGGCCAGATGACAAAGGTGTCATCAACGTACCTCTTGCATAAGGTCGGGCGTAGATTGGCAGTCTGGATGGCGTCAGTTTCAAATTTGTCCATGAATACGTTGGCTACAACCGGAGATAAGGGGGAGCCCATTGGGGTGCCCTCAGTTTGTTTGTAGAAAGTTCCATTCCAGGTGAAGTAAGTGTTGGTTAAGCAATGTCTCACCAGGGGGGGTACATCAGTATGCAGTCCTTGATGAACCAGGTCTTCAATGATAGCGATGGTGTCAGGTACCGGGACTTTGGTGAACAAAGACACCACATCAAAACTGACAAGCAGGTCGTTTGGGGACAGGGTAATGCCTTTGATTGTCGATACCAGGTGAGTAGAATTTAGTACCGCAGAGGTGTTTTTTCCAGTGAAAGGTCGCAGTATATCAGCAAGAAAACGTGCCAGTTTGTAGGTGGGGGAGCTGATAGTAGAGACGATGGGACGAAGGGGTGTATCTTCTTTGTGTATCTTTGGAAGGCCATATAATCTTGGTGGTCTGGCAGCAGAGGGCTTCAACGAGAACTGTTTGATCTCATCAATTAATGCTGTTGAATCAGAGATTATTTTGTTCGTTTTGGTGACCAGGCTGTTGGTGGGATCTCTTATTATTTTTGTGTAGCTGCCATCGTTGAGTAGTTCTTGAATTTTGTTGTTATATTCTGTTTTGTCCATGATGACAGTGGCATTGCCTTTGTCGGCTGAGAGGACGACAATATCATCCCTATTTTTTAATTGAGATAATTCAAAACGTTCGTCTTTGCTGATGTTGCTGGGTGGCAACTTAGCGTTTTTGAGGGTTGCAGCGATTTCAGATCTTGCTACGTCTGCAGAGATGTGACTCAAGCCCTTGAGTGCAACGTCGACATGGGCAATGATATCATTAACCGGTAAGTGTCTCGGTGTGACAGCAAAGTTTAGACCTTTAGTTAAAACGGATTTCAGACCATCAGAAATGGAACTGTTACTGCGATTAATTACGACTTTGTTGACGTCTATCTTTTCGGTGTGTGGATCCGATTTTTTGCTGGAGAGGTGATTGAATTTGGAAATCAAATTGTCCCTACATTTGTTCGACATAGTGGCAGCCGAAGAGGTAGTCATATTGTCTACATGTTCCCAATCCGATGTAGACATTGTTGCTGTCAATTTTAAGTGTGATTTGTAGAGTGTCTTGTCTAACTGATCGAGTTCGGTGCGTGTAAGTCTGATTTTTTCCGAGATAAGAGCGAAGCTAGTTCTAGCTAGAATTCGTTTTGCATTGAGAGAAGTTGCAACAGCAGAGGTTAGTGTAAATGCGGTTGGTATTACCTTAGAGTCGCGGCATCTCTTCAGAAAGGTGAGAGACTCGATTAGTTGAGCCTTCTTATCCCGAAGTCTGTTGAATGATCTTAAGGATGTGTGGAATCCCTCCCCGTAGAGGCGGTTAAATTTCGATTTAAAGCTTTCGTGACTGCAATGATTCATCTTCTTTGGTTCTTTCGGTAAAGTCACGTAGAATGATAATAAAATAATAAATTGATAAAATAAAATAACACAATAATATTCTCACGACGTTTCGGCCACAACACAAGCGGCCTTCATCAGGTGAAGGGGGCGAGACTGTCTGGTAGGACAGCGCTGGTGCTGATAGCGTTTACAAACTAAAGTGCCTCTGTGGTAGTAGCTACATTGGAGAAACTAAAAGACATATCTCGGACCGCATCCGCGAACACAAAGCAGACTTGAAACACGGTAGGACGAACTCCTCTGCCGTGGCAGATCACTGTTATAATTCAGTGGGCTCACATGACATTGACTTCTCCAAGACGGGGGTTCTTTGCAAACCAACCGGCTACCATGAGAGATTCGTTCATGAGGCCATTCACATATACAAGCACAGAGACAATTTCAACCGAGAAGATGGATTCAGGCTTAGTAACCACTGGAAAGATGTTTTAAATCATTTCTGTTCTTAATTAATTGTATTTTTACGATGACCTTCAGACCGCAGCTCTTTCGCCAGCATTGCCTCTTAATACCTCTCACACCACGGTTAATGGTATAGTTTTACAATATGGAGCATACTAGGGCCTCGCAGCTGTCTCTCTCCCCCTCCTCTGTTCCGACCATGGACGAACTCGTCCGTCTGAACGGGGCCCGTAGCTATCCGTGGCGCTGAAATTTGAGGGTAAGAATCCACCCATTTTTTCGCCATATAGCATTGTGATATATAACTACTTATTGTTGGTAGCTTAGCTGATTGGAGAATATAAAGTTTATTGATAACATGAAGGTAATTTATATTTTAGTTTTTATTGGTTCACTATATAGTACTGTGAATAGCTCAGATGTGTAGTCATTTCTGTGACCAGTCACTAGCTAATCACTCAGTTGTTTCAATGCTGGATTCGCCTAGTTATTTCAATGCTAAATTCTCCTGTTTGATTTGTACTAAGGGCCTCGGTGAATGTGTATGCTCTGACTTTAACGTAGCTATTTCTGCAGCAGGTACAAGCTCTATTTCTGCAGCAGGTACAAGCTAATCACTCAGCTATCTCAATGCTAAATTCTATGCTAATTCCATTGTCAAGATGTGTATGCCTTAACTTAGCTATTTCAATGCTAAATTCTATGCTAATCCCTTTAACAATGGGTGCCTCTGCGGGTGTGTATGCTTTAACTTTAACATAGCTATTTCTGTGACCAGTCACAAGCTAATCATTCAGCCATTTCAATGCTAAATTATATGCTAATTCCTTTGTCAAGGCGCTTTGTTCATCTCACACAGCTTAAAGACCGTATCTGAACGTGGCTCTTTCACTCCAGCGCTGTCCTACCAGACAGTCTCGCCCCCTTCACCTGATGAAGGCCGCTTGTGTTGTGGCCGAAACGTCGTGAGAATATTATTGTGTTATTTTATTTTATCAATTTATTATTTTATTATCATTCTACGTGACTTTACCGAAAGAACCAAAGAAGAGAAATTAATACGACATTAGCATAATTTATACGCATGATTACCCAAATTAACATAATTGCAGATAAATTATGCACATTTCTAACTTCATTTAATGGTAATATTTTCATCAAATTTTCATAACCCACATATACAACAACCTCCACATCGTCCTGCCATCCGTCGACAAAGACGACTTGTCTTCTCTCAAAGTTTCAATATGCATCCAGGCGCACCTGCTCTTGCAACGACATGAGGGGTTGGCGGTGTATACTGCGCCTAGTGAGATGCATGATACACCCGAAGATGTGGTGCCCATCCAAGCCTGTGCTTCAACCCAAGGCGGAGGCTGGCGGGGGGGATGGCATGGTGTGACAGGATGAACAACTTCGACGGCAAGATACCTCTCCTCATCCTGAGAGCGGGCACCACAGTCATCCGCCTGACTGTCCACCACTCCAATGCACCCGAAGGCGAGTCGCCTTCGGCTCCCGAATCCACCTCACTCATCACGTTCGGTCGGTTTTCATTCCCGTCGTGTGTCGGTGAATGAGGGTTCAGATTTTGCTCAGGCTGACTGGCCGCTCCAACCGGGTCGGTGATCGGAGTTGGTCCATAGAGCGATTGCTGTGACCGCAGGTTCATCCACTGTTATCGGATTGATAGAGGGGGTTGAAATCAGAATGTTCGTCGATACTGGTGCATCCGTGACTATCATTTCCAAGTTGATTTTTAACATTCTGCCCCCTAAATGTCGTACCCTATGTCCCGTCAGGGTTGCTCATTGGGCCTCACTGGGAAAATAACAGCGGAGGTGTGTATCGGAGATATCAAATTGACGGGGCCAGTTCTTGTATCAACGTCCCTTGCTGTTCCTTGCTTGCTCAGGACTGACTTCTTGAGGAAGATGCCCCGGAAAATGTTTATTGATCAAGGTTCCCTTGAGTTACCATTGGGCCATTGAATGGCCTTTTGACTTCTCCCACTCGATTGTTCTTTGCCAACGCTACTGTACAAGCGCTTGCGAGTAAGACCGTAAAGATTCCCCCCAGCACACAAATGTTGGTTCCTTTACGATTGCGCAAGCCGCTAGACCAGGAGGCGACTGAGGGGGGAATTCTTCTAGGATCCTCAAACAAAGACATTCGTGGTTTGCCGTTGGTGGGGGCCCAAACTATCACATCCAATCACCAGGAACCGCTCATTCAAGTCCTGAATGCAGGGTTGGACATGTTTGTCATTCAGGAGGGCACCGTGCTAGCTCATGTGTCGTCCATGCTTCACGAGGGAAACATCATTGGCGGTGTGGGGGTCACGTTGAATACGAAGCCGCAACAGGTTTCTTATGAAAAGTGGATGGATACGCTTTGTTCTGAAAATTCGGAATTGTATGAGTCCCAGAGTCACCACATCGATATGGGCGACGCCGCTCCCATCCAGCAGAACCCCTACCGGCTGAGCCCTAAGGAAAAAGAACACGTACAGCTGGCAGTTGATGAAACGTTGGCCGCCAATATTATCTCACAGTCCACCAGCCCGTGGGGAGCCCCGATTGCTCTTGTTAAAAAGCAGGATGGTAGTTTGCACTTCTGTGTTGACTTCCGTAAGCTTAATAAGATCTCTGTAGCTGACCCGTACCCTCTTCCTCGGATGGACGATTCCCTGGACGCTCTCGCAGAGGCATATTATTTTTCGACTATTGACCTATCTTGATTTTCGCAGTTGCCCTTGAATGAATCCTCTAAACCTAAGACAGCTTTTTGCACATCACAAGGCTTAATTGAATTAAATCAGCTTCCGATGGGTCTTCACTCCACTCGGCTACGTTCCAACGATTGACGGAACTAGTTCTGGCAGGCCTTCAGTGGGACTCATGCCTAATATATCTGGATGATGTTATCGTTTTTAGCCGTACGTTTAAAAAACATCTGGAATGGTTACATGCTGTCTTTCTTAACATGCCTGCGGCGAATCTCAAATTTAAACTGCAGAAGTGTCAACCTGCTCTAAAACTGGGTTCGGTATCTTGGCCACATAGTCAGTAAATCAGGGATAGCGATGGACCTGAACAAAACCACATGTGTCCGTACTTGGCTGACCCCCACGTCGGTGGGGAAGGAGGTGCAGAGTTTCATTGGATTTGCATCCTATTACCGCCGTTTTGTCACCGGGTTTGCCATGATCGCCAAACCTCTCCACGCCCTGACGGCAAAAGGTCAGAAGTTCCATTGAGGGGAGTAGGAGGAGGGCACATTTGTTGTGCTCTGGGATGGCTTGGTGAACGCCCCTCCCCTCCACTACCCCGACTTTTCCTTGCCGTTCATCCTTGATACGTATGCTAGCAACACCGGAATTGGCGCTGTTCTGTCTCAAGTCGTTATGGCATGGAAAGTGTTGTAGTATATGGCAGCAGAGTGTTGTCTCCGGCGGAACTTTTGGCAACTGTTTTTTTTATGCAACAGTATCGCGCCTATCTTTATGGCAGACGCTTTGAGATGCTCTCTGGCCATGCAGCGCTACAGTACGCGCTGCATATTGAGCAACCATCTGACCAATTTTCATGTTGGTTGGAAGTCCTCCAGGACTATTCCTTTACTGTTTCCTTTTGTAAAGGTACCCAACACACGAACGCGGATGCCCTGTCGCGATTACCAACGAGCGACGGGTGAACGTGTTTCTCGGGCCGGGGCGCTGTAAGGCACCTGCTGAGGACTCGCCTCGTCCCCTTCCGGCATTGGCTGAGGTTGACATCTCTGAGGAAAGCCGACGGTCCTGTGGTGCATGACGCCGTTATTGGCATGAACCATGCAGACTTCGGACGCCTTCAGGTGGAAGACGCTTCCCTGTTCAAGTTACAACGCCATGTCAAGGAGGTGGACGGGGGTGGGAATCGATGGGGTGTAGCCTCTGTCATCCTCAGAGGCAGATTGCTCATGCATTGGAATAGAGGGTTGACACGTTACAACATTGTCGTGCCTACTGCCTTACGGAGTAAAGTCATCTGGGCTGTGCATGAGCGACTGTTGCACCTTGGGGTGCATAAGATGCTAGCCACACTTAAGCTCGACTTTTTCTGGCCTGGCATGGTGGAAGATGTCGCTATTGTATTCAAGGGGTGTGTGCAGTGTGCACGGCGGAAACCCCCGTCCAAACTCTGCTGTCCACCATTGCAATCCATTCAGGTTTCCCGCATAAATGAGCTGGTCGCTCTTGTTATCCTTGGTCCATTTCCTACCACCCCTCGTGGCAATAAGTATTTACTGGTGGGCGTCGAATATTTTGGCCGATGGCTTGGCCGCCGCCCAACCAATCGGATGTGGCCATCACCGAGGCATTCCTTGATTGCTATGTGATGGACAAGGAAAGCCCTGAGCATCTTCTGACCGATCAGGGCAAGGAATTTTCTTCAAAATTGCTGCGGGAGGTGTACGACTTGTTGGGAACAAATAAAATACGAACGTCACCATACCACCCTCAGACGGATGGAATGGTGGAGCGGCTGCAGAGGACTCTGACCTCCATGTTGAGCCATCAGGTCAGTGAGTCCCAGCTTGACTGGGACTTCCATGTTACCGGGGTCCTGGCTGCCTATAGAATGGCCCCTCACCCATCCACCGGCTTCTCACCATTTTTTTAATGTATGGAAGAGAACACGACCCCCAGATTGATGTCCAATTATGTGCCGAGCTAAACAAGGCTAAATCTTAAATTTCGGAGTCCATGCGCTTTACTCTTCAGAGGCTTTCAGAAGCACGCGAGGCTTCCAGAGAAAATTCCAATTCGTACCAATTGTCAAATGAGCAGCTGAGGGGTCTCCATCTTTCCAGACATGATTGGGCTTCAGGCGGCAGAGCCTGGCTGCACTGTCCCCACATACTGGTGGGTACATCACCGAAATTGTTTAAACCCTGGAGGGGGCCGTTTGGCGTGATTTGGGTCGTTTGGCTCCAGTGTGAAAAAAATTTGCTTGGGTCGGCGGAGTTGGTTTGTACATCCCTCTCGCCTCAAGCCTTTCATCACGCTGCGTGAATTCATCCCATCTACACTACACAGGGGCCAAGTGTCAGATGTGTCTGGCGAGCTGAGGTGTGTACCCACTGAGGTTGGTCCTCAGGGGAGTCATGTGATCCCATCCTCAAATTCCGCACGTTTAACATCCCCCAAGCCGCCACCTGCGCCGTCTTAACAAGCTTCGGGAGCGGAAGGCTCGTCTGCCCAGCGACTGCTTTTTGCTCGATGGGACATTTTGAAATTCCCCCTGCGACCCGCGAGGAGAGTACGCCCACCTCTCCTGGTAGCCTGGCCACAAGGACTCGATCAAAGACTCATCGGTTTTGTATATATTGTATATATTGTATAGATGGGTTGAAGTATTTATTTGTTGGTGCACACTAACGGGTTGTTTGTTTTGTTCTTTTATTGAAGGGGGAGTTGACAAAGGGGCCCCAAGTGAGGGCTAGGGGGGTCACGTGGTTGGGATCCAGATCCTGCTCGAGGATTCTGTAAGGTGGTCGTGACCAAGGGTGGAGCCAGCCACGCCGCAGAGAATATAAGCCGGGTCCCGAGAGGGACCAGGGTTGTTGTTGTTGTTGTTCATCCTGGAAGAAACATTCGTCGACGGTCTACGTTCTATGATCTACGTTCTCCATTCAATGAGTCTCCAACACGTGTACCTGGACCCGAGCTGTTGGTCCCGGTCTGTAGTAGCTAGTTACGTTGTAGTTAGTGTAGTTAGCCTGGTGGTCACCACCATAGGTTGTTATTCTAAGGGGAAGTTACCCTGTGTGTTGGAGTTAAATAAATGTGTTGCCTCCAAGTCTACGTCTGCGACTCAGTTGAACTCACTACACATTTACAACTTATAGCATTATTACTACAGCTATCAGTCAGCCCTGATGGTTTCCACCTTATCACTCCACAATTAGTTTGTCCCAATCTCGTCCACCTTGTTCTTTGTGCATCCCCGGGCAAGTGCGGAGATCGCGTGCCTTGCTCCCCTAATATACCCCCTTGGCCCCGCCCCTATCAGACAGTGCCCCCACTCCACTGTGGCAAGTGTATTGTTTATTGGATAATTTATTATCATCAATACAGTACCTTTCGGCCACCTGTTTCTAATTATATCAAAGTGTACGCTCTAGAACTTTCTCTTTACAGTCCCCTACACAAATACAATGTCACTGCTTATAGTCAACACATCTTCTATCCTCTCACATATATTCCTTCTGCATTCTCCAATCCGTACTCACCAACAACGTGAATTATGATGAAAAAGCAACAATCGACAACTCACTTGGCATTGAAAAACCCTCTCCCAGCCTTGTTGTGATCAATTATTTTCCTGATCCTGTTCAGGTAATGCTATGAACAATTGTATATTTCTCTGTGCACTTGCACCATCCTGGATCCATGGTACCACCGTCAAATAATCATTGCAAATTCATCACCTTAATACAGCAGTGACATTTTTCCTACGGTGTTGAAGTAGACAGTGCCTCCAACTGATGAAGCAATTACATTTTGAGCATTCCAGATGTTGGCTCTACAGATATCCATAGATTTACAGACGTTCGGATTACGGAATTTCGCGTTCATGCAATTGACAAGTTATGGACATTTTTCTATTTACGAAATCGAATTTCCATGTTAACGAAATTTTACACGGCACACGCAATGAAAGCATCAAAGAAGAAGCACCCAGGAGGATGCGTCATCCATCCGCGACACTGTCACAGTATATCCCTACAGCTCACCAGTAACGCCTCACATCGCCTTTCTAGGCATTCCAACATGCAGATCGTTTGGTGAGTTCCCTTAAAAGTATGGATCCTTGCAGTCGCGAAAGCTTGAAATCTAGAATTAATTATTAGTCTTAAATTAGTTATTTTTCAATCTTCTTAACATTTATGTACTTTCTTATTATTTCTGATTTGTCAATATGTGAACAATTTTTGGTTAGGAGTGGGGTGGAATGATTGCCTGAAACTCATCCCTAATTTTTTGTATTGAATATAATGGGAAAATATTTTCTGATCACGAAATTTTGATTTAAAAATTGTGTTTGACTCAAGAACTCATCCATTTCTTAATTCGACGGATGCCAGTATTATGCAGGGTGTTCTCAGGCTCATGTCTAATCTGACATTATCATGTTGGAGGACTTCTGACATCCGACTGACGACGTTCATGATGGTCATGGCCTTTATTTTAGTGATCAGAAAAACACTTTGTATCAGTTCAATACTGTAAAATACAGTAATTGAGAAAAAAGGCAATCGGAGGGGTAACTATCTCGTAAATATTAAAAATGAAATATCTTTGTTTAAAAGAGCCTGCGGCAGTGGCACCAGGTCAATGGCAATTATGAATGCCTATCATAGTTGGCACTTTCCAAGGAATAGCTCATGTTAATGTCCCACAAAGAGGTACTCATCAACTCCAGAGGGATGAAAGGATGATTCAGTACCTTATCGAGATATTATCTTATGATCTTTAATGCTAGCTTTCTGTCTTATTGGACCCCTCACCCTCCAAAAACTATTGACAATGGCCATCAAAATCATTTGGAACAAATGACATGGTTCAAACGAATAACTGCCCACTGGAAGCATTTCTGAAGACAACAGATGAATAATTTAGAGAATGCAGAAATCTCTTGTCAACCTTAATTCACTATGTTCCACTAAATCTTCTCATCTCAACTAATTTTTTTCATCTGCTTCCTTTGTCCCTTCCATAATTTGGCCACCATTGCATTGTTAATGTTGACCTTACATCTGATGTGCTAGATAATCACCTGCCAACTCTAGTTGGCAGGTGATTATCTAGTTAGTTTTGTATATAGGATTTTTTACGGAAAAAACTTTTTTTGCCGTTGGTCAGTTCCATTCTTTGTCCAATTTTAGCTCAAAAGAGAATGCGTCTTGCTTTGAATCTCGTTGAACATTTCACTCACAACGAGGCTGCTACAGAGAGCAATGCACATTATACCATCGGCAAGCCAATGTTTTATTCGTATATGTGACATTTAGTAAGATCAAGTGCAGATGCAAATGTAATTTCATTATTGTGCAGTCATTGATGACCTGGCTGAGGCCATGAAATATCTGCACTAGAAAAGTCGCTCAATAACAGGAAGCTGTCTTGATTCAGATGAAGGATATTGGCAGTACCAGCATCGCGCTCTGCCCTTGGAGCTGCCTGGCTACTGTTTTCATGCCTTCTTGACTGATAGCATGACTGAAATATTAATGGGGATGATATAACGCTCTAATGTTGTTCACGTCTCACAGCCGGAATACTGCCGACTGCTTCGCTCCTGACAAAGCGCTGATACACCGCTGGATCGAGTAGGATGGTCCTTGTGGCGAGGCTCTCAAAGTGGAAGATACCAAATCAGCTTCAACCCAATGGTGGTGTTTAGGAGAGCATTTATCTATGAGTATATATAGGCTGGCTGACAGATATGAAGTTATTCCTTCGGTGGTAATAAACAAGGACAATAATAATTGTTACCCTTTGTCATACCACTTATGGGTGAAGTCTTTCCATACTGGATAAGTCGTGGAGATTGTTTGACCATACTCCATCATGCTTGTCAACGTGGGTTGAATGACGAGAAGGCTCAAAGGCCAGTTTGCTTGATGGTAACTATGACTGAGAATCAAACTAAAGTGGTCTGATTCATATTGCAATGGCCAACCATTGTGCCACCGTTACACTCGTATGCATAAGTTAACAGGGAAAAAAAACTATACCATTTTTGTTACTGTGAATAAAATGACAAAATAACATTGCCACTTTGGTCAACTCGTCGTCTTGAAATTACGGAATGTACAAATCTAAAGTCTTAGGTATAATTGAGAGAAGGGTTTTGCTAGTTGGGCGATCTCAGAATGGGTAGCAGGTGGCAATCCTAATCAAATGCCATTTTTCATATTTCGTCTGTTTAGGTCTGTTGTAGACAAAAAACGGTCTGCGATGAAACATGTCCTCTATTCAGACATGTGTAAAGAAGCTCATTCGCAGGCTACATTTTCATGATGATTTATTTCACGATAACATATTTACAGGCGAGAGTACGACTCACACGTTTCACAAGGCTATAAATACCGCAGTCCTGGTGGTTTCTAATAGAGTAATATCGAAGTCTATATTGATGGTTTCCACCATGTAGATCTCCAACAGTCGGCCCCGATGTCGTCCACCTGCAGTTGTTCTTCAGTCCCCAAGGAATCAACCCATTTGCGGGCCTCGCTCCCCCTTATATACCCCTACGGCCACGCCCTGGTAACTCCCAGCACTTGCCCCCGGTAGATTCTATCAGCAAACTCTATCGTCATCTACTTCCCTTCTCTTCGATGGCAAAGGTTATAGTGGTGTCAGTGTTGATGGGTGGAGACAGGTACAGGGTACTTTACAGGGGAAGGTTCGTAAAAGTCGTATTCCTGCGTTGTAAATACTTTATCGTGAAATAAATCATCAAGAAATTGGAACCTGCAAAGGAGCTTCTTTACACATGTGAGTGTAAGCCTGAGTACAATCTCACGTGTTGTTGCTGTAGAGTATTTTCATTTTACCAGTGGGTCAATGAGATAAGGGGATGGTGATTAAGGTACTGAGTGATAGGATGGGTGGGTCATTCTTGAGAGCATGAAAAAGTGCGTGAGTGAGGTTGACACAGTGAATGATCAGATGATTGTGTGAATGATCAGGTAAATATATGACTCATGAGGAGGGAGAGGGAGCATTTATGTAAGTCATAGAGTAAGGGAAGTGGGTGAGTTCATAATGGAGTGAGTGAGTACCAGTTTATTGAGTTGAACAAGGCAAGAACTAAAGCGACCAGGATGAGTCTCATTTGCAAGAGAGACCTGGATCACCCAAATGACCAAAGTTAAATAAAAACACAGAGTTACAGTAATGAAAGCAAATATAAATAATACAAAACAACTGATACGTCACATGGGAAATCGACGTAATGGAGTTAAGGGATGATAGAATATGTGAGTAAGGTGCGACACGGATGTCCTCTGGCCCTTTCACGACTCAACATTTTTTTTGACTACGTAGTTTGAGACGATTTCCATGGATGTACCAGTAGAATTTATATCTGGTATAGATATAATGGGAGGCTGGTCGATGCCCCAGTCCGGTCATGGTATGGTTCTCTATTGTTAAACCATATTATGAATGCGGATGATCTGGTGATTACTTCCCACTCTAAGGAGAAGTTGGAGACACTACAGCTAAACATGGAGCATGCTCCTAAATTATGGGCCGTTACCATCAGCATCACAAAAACAAATCACCTCCCTGGGTATTTTACATCATCAAAATGCTCCCCTCCCTCAATTCCCCATGTATTTTGGGGCAGTTGTGGAGAGAGTGGAGATATTTCCGTACTTGGGCAGTGTGCTGATGACCAACTTTGTTTCAGTAGCCGAGGTCTCACTTCGAATCATTCGAGCGGCATTATATTTTCATCAGCTGCTGAACACTGTGTGGAAGCTACCTGGCATGTCACTCCATACAAACCTTCATGTCTTCTGGACCGCAGTTATGCCCTCCCGTATCTCTCTCGAAAGGAACATCTGCGCTGGTTTGAAACATTTTGGTTAGCCCACGATCTATCCAGGGTTTAACCAGACTGGAATCTGTGAGGAGCTCAGATTCCTGGAATATCTGGACAAATGCCCATCTGTGGGGCTCCTCCAGCAAGCGAGGCTGCGTTGGTTGTTTCATGCAGTCCGTATGCACAGCCACGGCATCCCCAAGCAGCTTCAATTTGGCTGGATAGATGGTGCTAAATGGGCGTGGTACGGGCTAGAGAAGAGATGGACTGATGTGGTACAGAAGGATGTGGAGCTGATTGGACTCATTGATGACTGGTATCAGCAGTGTCACGATCGGCTTCTGTGGAGGAGGTTCATGAAAAGCGCTGCTGGGGAGGTGGAGGCAGTTGCCCTCCAGCTACAGCATAGGGCAGAGGAGCGAGGCTCAAAACAACGAGCAGAGCGCCAAACAACTGACACAAATAAAGTTGGCACAGTGGGGAGCACGGCTGTTGCATCTGCCCATCATTTTCCTAAGTCAATCCATGGCACCTGCGTCTATTACATGACCTCCTGCCAGCCAGCCTTCGACACTTCACGTGGCCTCAAAATGCACCGAGCATGGCACAAGTGCTGTGGTGACACTCTTTAGTTCTATTGGATAAAGTCACGTAGGTAAAAAATAAAATAACAAAAATCACGACGTTTCGGCCACAACACAAGCGGCCTTCATCAGGTGAAGGGACGAGACTGTCTGGAGGACAGCGAAAGCTTTAAATCTGCTGTGGTGATGTCACCGCCACTTAGGGGTGAACGACGGTTGTTGCGTTGTTGTTGTGCGTGTGTGCACGGACGTATGTACGCCTGTGAGTCTCGTGTATGGAGAGAGAGAGGCAGCCGTGCGTTGTGCTGGCCCGTGTGCCATTTTGAGCTTCATAGGCGCTGCTCGCTAACAGCGCTTTCCCCAACATTCTTGTAAGGCTATACGGCGAATGATTGTCGCTGTTGTGTGTGTGTATGGACGTTCACCCCCCTCCCACCGCCCCCGTGTGTGCAGTTTTAGGGACTCATTACGCCCCCTCCCGACAAGCAGACCAGCATCCGGACTAAAGGTAAGTGACAATAAAAACAGATTTTTTTTTTCCATTTAAGTAACTTTATGTTTTGCTCACAATACAGTATTTATTACAGTGTTGCATGCAAATGTACGATATTTTGTCTTACATGTGACTTTGACAATGTTTCCATCTTTTGCTGAACCGTGATAACATCTTAAAAAACTTACAGTATGTGGATTTAAATACAGTACACTATTGTATTCAGACTTATGAACCATTCGACTTACGGACAGTTCTCAGGAATGGAACCGCTAAGTTGTACTATTCGCTAACAGCACCTTCCATTGGTATGGTTGACTACATACAATGCAAAGAAAGTTAAATATAGATACATATATATTGTACAGCACTTTCCCCAATAGTATGTTGATGTTCTATGGGGTATGTTTGTCTTGCTGAGTAATGTTTTAATTGGGGCAGTGTCATTTTCATAATTTCCCCAATGTTTTTACATGGCCGACTTGCGCGTCAGCAATTTTCGCACCCAATGGATAAATCTCTTCCTCTTCTTGGGCCTGGTGGCGGTGGTGGCAGAAGCGGCGGTGGAAGGGGCATCGGTGGCATCATGGTACATTTGAGACACGGCGCATTTCAATTCTTTCAGCTGGCTACTGAGATGAAGGTTCTCTTCATGCAGCCTCTTTTCCCCATGCCACATGTCCTCGTGACGCACCAGCTTCCCGCGTAGCCTAAACTGTTCCTGGCCTCTCTGCGGATCCAGGAAGTTCAACTCCGTCAGGTGGGCGTGCAGCGACCTCCGGAGATCTTTGTTTTCACAGCGCAGCGACATTTGCCGCTGTGCTGCATTGCAGTCTCGGAGAAAATTCGCATGGAGAGACTTGCTCTCCCTGCAAGGCACTCTCGTGGATTCCAGCTCCAACTGGCACTCTTTAAGCTGTTGAACCAGGCTCCTGTTCTCTCTCTGGAGAGTCTCTCGGTTCTCCATCAACTCCTCCTGCTGCTGCTGTAGCTCCAGACGGAGCATCTTGTTCTTCTGACAGAGCTCCACATTCTGCTGGCTCATCCTCTCCGTTTGCAGCGTCATGGTCTCGCGGTAAAAGTCTGAGATGGAAAGCGTAAAACGACGATAAATGAAGATCTCCATCCCAAGCATGGCCAAGACCAGAACGCCAACGATCAGCAGCACCATGCTCAGCTCGTGTTGACGCACGCGGGACGGAAGGAAGTGTGAGACACGTCACGAAGGGGCGTGATATTTATACCAACGTCAATACCGGATGTAACGTACGCTATGACGTACCAGCCATCCCTGCCCACTTATTGTCAATCATTGCTCACCACGTGACTCCACGGCCCCGCCCCTAACCGTGCAGCTCCTCCCCCATACACTTCTTCCGCCTTCCCCACGTGACGCGAAGCGAGCCAATCAGGCGAGAGGCGGCGCGCGGTCGGCCCCGCGACCGCTTTCCGCCATTCTTGCAATGGGCGGCGGGGCCGCGCAGGGTGGTAGGGGGGCGGAGGGAGGCGGGGGGGAGGGGCCAGGATGGACGAGGGGGAGGGGCCAGGAGGGATGAGGGGGAGGGACCAGGAGGGACGAGGGGGAGGAGCCAGGAGGGACGATGGGGAGGGGCCAGGAGCGGGAGGGGGGGGAGCCGTGGCGCCGCTCTTGGGCCGCGAGGCCTCCCCCTGGGCCCGCGGCGCCACGCGGAGACCGCGACAGCAGCAGGAGGTGGTGGTGGTGGTGTTTGTGGTTGTAGGCACGGGAGAGGTGGTGATGGTGTTTGTGGTTGTAGGCACGGGAGAGGTGGTGGTGGTGTTTGTGGTTGTAGGCACGGGAGAGGTGGTGATGGTGTTTGTGGTTGTAGGCACGGGAGAGGTGGTGGTGGTGTTTGTGGTTGTAGGCACGGGAGAGGTGGTGGTGGTGCTTGTGGTTGTAGGCACGGGAGAGGTGGTGGTGGTGTTTGTGGTTGTAGGCACGGGAGAGGTGGTGGTGGTGGTGTTTGTGGTTGTAGGCACGGGAGAGGTGGTCACGGACAGGCGGTGAGTGCCGGGTGATGGAGGGGGGGTGATGGAGGGGGGGGATTGCAGGGTGAGTGAATTAATGAGGAGAATTAATAGGTGAGGAGGGTGAGTGAGTTGAAGGGTGAGGTGAGTGAGTGGGTGAGTGGTGAGTTCACGACAGGGAGATTGGGGCTGAGTGAGTGAACGCAGCGCACGGTAAAGATCCCCTGAGAGCATTCGCAAGAGTTGGACATTGAGTGCCGCGGTCAGGGTCCACACGCAAATTACTCACTTGGCATGATATACAAATTAACCATTGTAAACGATAACTTTAAAAAAGTCCGCTATTAGTCAGAACTAATGCGATGTGCATTTAGCATATTTGTAGCACTTTATAACCAACGTCAACATCGTCATTTAGAGTAACCATTAGTCCATACGTGTCACTTGCTAATAGTCCCCGGGTCAATCACAACTTTGCCGTGCGTGCAGGCTTTGTCTCTGGCTGCTCGCTAGGGCTGCGATGCCTTTCCATGCCACAAGATGACGTGCATTGCTCCTTCCACACCGCGACAATATTTACTGCAGTGTTCTATAACGCGGCAGTTGCGCTGCTGAAGAACACCGCGTTGTGTAAACTCCCTCGTTACAATGACTAATACAGGGTAAAGCACAGTCCGTGATAACAGCGTGAGATGCGTGTGTCGGCTGAACAAAGACTGAGGCGCGTGGGGAGCATCAGGAAGCATCCAGCAGCATCCCAATGCCTCGTGTGACGCTGTGCCCAGGCAGCCGTACAACCGCACATTCCTACTCGCGCGACGTGGTTCTGTTGACTCAATCGCGTCATATCCACTTAGCATCCACGTTATAAAACGTGTTCCCTAATACATCTATTGTGCCATATCCAAATGGCGTTATGAAAACACGCGTTAAGGCAGAACGAACTCTATAAACTATTTTTATTTTACCAGGTGAGACCCACTGAGCTATGTGGCTGTTTTCCAGAAGCGACCTTTCCACAAATGATAGATCAGCTAAATGGCTAATCACGTTAGAAATGTGTAGCACCAGCCACAAATACTCTAGACATGGGATCCCCTTTGACAGGGTCAGTGTCTACTTAGATTCACTCACTCCGCCTATTGTCATGTGGCGTGTGCAGCTGCGTCGTGATACTTGGTAGAGTGCTGTCTTTAAGGCAGAGAGCTTTACAACCGTGTGCAGTGGTTAATTTGCTTAACAGCTTTACACCGAACTCCTTGCTTGTGGTAAAACATGTTTGCGACTTTGCTGATCGAGAACTATGCAGATTTAGATTCATAGTAACATGTACTTGGTGTGAGATGAACTTCCAAACAATTTCCTTTGCTCAACATCTTGCAATTAATGTCTTTTTAAATGGTCAGCTTAAGTGATTCCGTGATGGTTATGTAACTTGACCATTAAGATAATCTATGGAGCACAATTATTTCAGTATTATTTGTCATAAGTAAACTTTAAACTGAACCCATATGTGATATTATATTGCCTGATTATTTTAATTTAGTCTACATGCTCTTCTGGGGATATTACCCCACATTTCATTGATGTTCCCTTTGACATTGGTAATTGACATTGTCACACCATAGTAATTCATGGGCAATTATGTAATTCTCTCTGTGTCTATCTCTCTCTGCATCTGTCTGTGTGGGTGTCTCTCTCTGCCGGTGTGTGTGTCTCTATATGCGTGTCTCGTGTGTCTCTTTGTGTGTGCCTCTCTCTGTGTGTGGATGTCTCTCGGTGTCTGTCTCTTTCCTTTTCCACGATGTGGTGTTGTATTTACATGCAAATTCTACCTCTAGCCCCGCCCACTTACCCTTGCGCTGAGCTTATCTCAAGCCAATATAACTTCGTGTTTCAGCAGCTTTCTCGCTATATTTTTTCACCTGATGATGGTTGCTTGTGTTGCGATCGAAACGTCGTGATATATTATTTTTTTCTACCTACGTGACTTTACCGAAAGAACCAAAGAGTATTGTGATTGTAATTTTGATAGTGATCGTTGTGGTGGAGGTGGTGATATTGATGGTGGTGTTAACGATAGCGGTGATTTTGGTGGTTGTAATGGTGGTATTGATGGTGGTAATGGTGGTTGACTATTACCCCTCTCGTGTCCTTACTTCCACCACCAGGTTTAAGAATCTGCCGGTGTCTGTGCTGGAGGTGGACGTCTGGATATCTGTGCGGTCTGGAGCGGTGGACAATAGACTCCTGCAGCTCAACCAGGTGGACGCACTGGGCAGCGAGCAAGATGGTGGTGGCCCTAGAGACCCACTTACTCCCACAGAGAGCCATAGACTCACTCAGAGAGCACTCACACAGAGAGCCAAAGTCTCACTGACACAGAGCCATAGACTCACTCACATGGAGACACATAGACTCACTCAAACAGAGAACCATTGATTAACCCACACAGAGAACCACAGAGTCACTCGCACAGACTCACACAGAGAGACATAGACTCACTGACGTAGAGGACTTTATGCAGTACATCCTCGTCTTTTATGTAATGTGTTTCACTTAGCGCACACCACACCCACTATAACTCGAGTAGCACATGACGGACTGCTCTTATGAGTGGTGTGGGTGTTGGCAGCGTTGTTCTGTATTGCTGGGAGCTGTTGCTGTACCGGTGCGCACTGTGTTACGTGGCGTGTCATCCTCTTCCTCAGCCTTTGTTCCAGCATCTGTGTGTAGTGTCATCTCACTCACTCCCTTATAGTTTTCACTCATCATATCTCTCTTTCATGTCCTTTGTATGTATATTGATGAATGTAACATTTTTTTTATTATTATTTGGCTGCTATAAATTTCCACGTCATAAGCTACTTCATTCATCTATAATTTGTGGCCAGTTCGCTTCTGAAATAGAAGCTAATAGCTTAGAGGGCTTTACTAGGTAAGATAAAAATAGTTTATTTTATTTTTTTTGTGATTTGCTTACCTTTCCTATACTTTTCACTTCGATTGTGTTTTTGCATCGTTTGTTCTTGTAACTTTCTGTACCACGCCAACTGGAAATCTGAAAAAGGGCTTTTTAGATTCCTCCAGTATAAATAAAGATTATAATATAGATCTTCTACATATACACAACACAATTAAAATAAACATAGAAAACAGTGTACTGTACTCTCAATTAAAAATAATAATAAAAGTTATATTGTGCTAAAACGGAGTCTCCCCCTTTACCGTTTTTTCTTGTAGAAAAGTTTTCTGCTTGACGTAAAATAGCTTTAAGCAGCAATTTTCGACAACGCAACCCCCGCGTTAAGCAAGGATATGTTGTACTCACTTACACAGAGAGACATAGTCTCCAACTTGATTTGGCACTTTCGTGACTGCAGGAATTACTCTTTGGTTATTTCGGTAAAGTCACGTAGACATAGACTCGCACAGAAAGCCATAAACTCACTCGAACAGAGAGACTTGGAGTCAATCACACAGAGCCATCGACTCATTCAAACACAGATGATGATAACAGATACCCATGAACTCACATTGAGACCCATGGACTCACACAGAGACCAGTAAACTTACCAGACCTGTAGACACACAGAGACGCATAGACTTACAGAGAGGTATAGACTTACACAGAGACCCATAGACTTACAGAGAGGTAAAGACTTACACAGAGACCCATAGACTGGTGAGCGAGATTTGAACTCGGATCACCAGATTTGTAGCACAGCACATTCGCCGATACACTACCGTTCACCTTACACACTCACACACGCACTCACATGCTCACTCATTCACGCAACCAGACGCTCACTTACACATTCAATCAATCACTCACACACTCGCGTTTTATTGCATGCAGCAATATCTTCAGGAGCTAAATGTCAATTATTGAGGTCTGTTAAGATAAGCGAGTGTGTGGGTGTGTGGATGACATAGCAATAGTGGGTGAGTAGGTGAGTGAAGAGGTGAGCTCAGTAGCATGTTGCAGGTCTTCCCCAGGACAAGGCGGGTCATATTTAGGGTGTGTAACATGTTGATTGACTGGGTTGAGTGTTGTGTTTGTGAGCGAGTAGGTGAGCTCACTCGAATGTCGCAGGTCTCGCCCAGCGTTTTCCAATCAAAGATTAAACAGATGAATGATTGGTGGGATTTTTGTTATTGTTTTCAGGTGAGCAGCACCACCTTAACACAAATATCTGTATTACACCTTCATCCATGTAATAGCTGTGTCCGTCTTACACCTCCATTTTCTTAGAAGCCTCTGGATTTGACATAGGGCATCTTTTTCTGTGTGTGTGTGTGTCTGTGTGACCCAGTCCTGAACCTTCCCTCGGTCGACTCACCCTCTAAAGAGTACCTGGTGCAGTGTCTATAATAAACATCAGCAATTGGGAGAGACAAAGGTGGCCGCGTGCATGGTGTTGGCCACATCACATCCCCACAGCGGATTTTGGCGAACCATCGAACAAAGGCGGTCGCTGCATCGCACTTTCAGAAGCGCTTCTGCGGCCGTCTCGAACGCTCTTCTGATATTAGAAGCCACTGGAGCTGTGCACTTTTACATCTAGATTGAAAACTCATTTCTTTGGAACTACTTTTTGTGCTTACTTTGTTGCCCTTCCCCTGCACCTCCGATTAGCACGGTTGGCTACGTACCGTGCAAAAGAAGTTCAACATACAAAATACATACCACCCCCTCGTGTGTTCCACAGCACAAGGCTCCACAACTTGCCCTAACATGTCTATTGAGGCTACTTTGGTGACCTGTGTGCGTGCATAATTAATTATCATTATTTTATTAAATGGCCTTCATCAACAAAGGACACGAGTCCATTGAGGGACGGGGACAGCGTGGGACCCTTCGTGGAGCCGATTCTCACAATGGCGGAGGAAGAGTTGGAGGGATGCAGCAGAGGAGGGGGTGGCACCGCACAATGTTCGTGCTGAGAGTGAACGTGGCACTGGGGGAGGCTCCGGAGTTGGGCCTCTTCAGGGCGACTGGCGATAGAGTGGAGAAGTCGAGGTGAGAGTGACTCGGGGAATGGGGGTGAGGTGAGTGGAGGGGTGACTCGGGGAGTGAGATTAGTGGAGGGGTGACTAGGGGAGTGGACGTGCACCTGATTATGCACGAATGTGAGTGGACTGCCCATGCATTCATCATCATTATGGGGATCATCACCAGTGGTAAATCCACTGTTTGATGAAGGCCTCCCCAAACCAACGTCACTTCTCGTGACGCCTGCGCTGTGACAATCGGCCCCAGCACCTCCTGTGCATGAGCTTCCCACCTCCTCCCCTCCAAGTTACTCTTGATCATCAGCCATCGTCACTTCCAGAAACGTTTTTATCTGCGTGTTGCTCTTTCCTTCTCATCATGGTCAACATGAGGAGGGATCTTACCTCTGTGTATGTTCTCTCATCTGCGCGTTCCTCTGTCTTGGTGTGATTTCGAGCACGCGTCTCTGCATGCTTCTCTGCGCAGGGTTTGTTCTGTACGTGTTTTTTGAGCTGGTGGCCGCGTCTGAACCGTGTCGTGTCCGTCAGGATGCCACTCAATACAAAACAAATGGAAGGAGTGAAATTATCTTGGGACCACAGCCTTGTCTCAATTCTTCACCCCTGGTGTACAAGTCAGCAGCTGGGACCATCACTGCTATCCATTAATATGTACGGGCTGCTAAGGATTCTCTTCATCTCTGGGTCTCTACCTCTAAATGATGACTGAGTATTGACCGCAGTGCATTTCTCAGCTCTATCGAGTACCCGGTAAGATCGAGAAACTCTCAGCTCACACGGTGGCTTCGGGTGATCAGCCAATGAATACATCAGGATGTGCACCCTCATGAATAACAAACGTGCATTGTGGAAGGTGCCGACTGACTGCCATGCTGCATACTGCTGTATAAATAACCCACCCACACATGCACAAGCCTGTGTGGGTATGCGTATTATCCAGTAATTGTATAGTGTTTCGCGTATTGCGCGATGAACTTGGCAACACCAGTACCGATGAACTAAAGTGGTTTTGGGCTAACCCGAGGTCGACTCAGCCTCCAATGAGTACCTGGTGCGGTGTGTAAACATCACTACTCAGGAGATAAAGGCGGCCAGGCATGGTGCTGGCCACCCTCCCCATTGTGTACCATGCTGGCTTTCATAGTTGCTCGCTAAAAGCACTTGCCTCAAGAGTCCGTTGAGGTTATACAGACAACCTTTGTGTTTGTGTTTAATGTTTTAATTGGTAGCGGTGTAATTTTAAATGTAAACATTTTTCATGGCCGACTTGCACTTTGGCCACTTCCAGACCCAACAAATAAATCTGTTCCTTTTCTTAGTGGCGGTGGGTGACGGTGGTGGCGGTGGTGGTTTTGGTGTATATTTATAGAGTGCCTTCTCTCTTGACATAACAAGCACAAGGCAGTGACAGAATGGAATGATTTAGATGGCAGGGGTGTACGACGTTTGAGGAATAAGTGACAGCGATAGACAGTAATGGGATCGGAGAAGAGTAGGGACGAGAAGGAGTGGAGGCTTAAGGGGAGAGAAGAGGTAGAGAATGGGCAATGGAGAAGAGGTGGGGCTTTAAGGGAGGAATGGAAAAGGTTAAGTAGAGGGACCATAAATGAGATTTGGCACAAAGAGGAGGGACAGAGACAGAAAATTGGGAACAAAGAGGACGAGAGAGGACATGGAAGGAGATGAAAGAGGCAAAATTATGTAGGGCAAGTCCATGGAGAGGTTTAAAGACCAGCGACAGGTATTTTAAAAGACAGCGGTAGTGAACGAGAAGCCATTGGAGTTGGAGGAGAGGCAAAGTGTGAGAATTAAAGGGGAGATTGAAAATAACTCGTGCAGAAGAATTTTTTTATTTGGTGGAGGGGAATGAGGGCAGATGCAGGGAAATCAAGAAGAAAATTACATTTGTAATTAGAGGTAGCTCTGTTATATCCACTTCTGTGGGTGACTGTCTAATACATGTGGTTCATAAAGCAGTGCGCCAACCACAAATAACTCTGTCCGCGTGTGATTTTTTTCTCACAATTTAAAGGATTTCAACTGCACGGCAGTGCGTACAGCTGTAGACCCCTAAGTCGTATGCGCTGTGCAACTTTTAGGCCTTGTAAATATTCCCATACACAGATCTTCTTAATGCGATGTTTTTTCAATTGTAGAGGATTATCATCGTTAAAATGTTTACTCAGGCACGTGTATATGCATAAACACGATTTGATCAAGACTTGTCACACTAGACTTTCGCGACTACAAAGTAGAGCAGTAATGCATGGTGCTGTTTTTGTTTTATATTTAATTACTTAGATTCGCTCGGGGAGGGTACATGCGGAGTGTTTTTGTATCTGAACGTGTAAACGTGACTTTACCGTAAAAAAACAAGTATACTATTTTCACTGATACCATTGTGAAATCTATTGTTTCCAGCCTGCATAATTTATATTTGTTGTGATTGGTTTTCTCATCATTTACAGATTTGATTACTGTTACCTTTAGACAACTGTCTATGGGGTCACCATAGTGTAAAGGTCATCTCCATATATGGGGCTGCCAGAGGCATATGGCAAGAGAAAGTATTGATTACCGTCCTGCACTAATGAGTCCTAATTAGACGAAACCGGTCCACAGTTGTCTTTGTCTCACTGCTGCCTGTTGCTGGGACGGCCACGTGTTCTCAACGCTTTGAGTCTGTGGTCTAAACCAGGGGTCCCCAACCCCCGGGCCGCGGACCGGTACCGGTCCGTGGCCTGTTAGGAACCGGGCCGCACAGCAGCAGGCGAGCGGTGGGCGAGCGAGCGAAGCTTCATCTGTATTTACAGCCGCTCCCCATCGCTTGCATTACCGTCTGAGATCCGCCTCCTGTCAGATCAGCGGCGGCATTAGATTCTCATAGGAGCGCGAACCCTACTGTCAACTGCGCATGCCAGGGATCTAGGTTGCGCGCTCCTTATGAGAAGTCGGAATCCGTAACTTATTTTAGTCTGCGCGTGGCCTGCCCATTATTGTATTTACCACTTCCGTCCGCGCCTCTCTCCCGCACTGCGCACTTGTCTCAGTCACAGTTTTGGTATAAATCCCACAAGCTAACCCTCGGCAAAATGAGCAAAAAACAAACGTCGCTGGAGAGTTTCTTTGAAAAGGGGGAAAGGCCCAATGATGACCCCCCCCCCCAGTCCGTGAAAAAATTGTCTTCCACGAAACTGGTCCCTGGTGCCAAAAAGGTTGGGGACCGCCGGTCTAAACGACAACTTGGTCACAAATTCAGTTTTTCTGAGCTGTTGGTCTAGATAAGTTGGAGAGGGTGGGTGCATGCATGCTGCACACCTATGTATGGTTTTTCATCTAAGATGACTCCCTGTCCCTTCAAATGCCGTGAATCCTACACGTGGAGGGTGATGGTGGTAACGATGGTGTGGGTGGTGACGTTGGTGACGGTGGTAACGATGGGAAAGTGGTGACGGTGGTAACGATGGTGTGGGTGGTGATGATAGTGACAGTGGTGACGATAGTCACGGTGGTGACGATGGTGACGGTGGTGACGGTGGTGACAGCGCTGACACTGGGACGCCTGCACGGCGCGACTGCCTCTCAAAGGCAAAGCTGGGCCACGTGGTTTGCGAGGAATGCAATCCCCTTTGCACCTCTAAAGGGCACCCCCAGTGGCAACTTTTTTTTGCACAATAAGAAGGCGACTCAGCATTTCACCTGCAAGCGGCTTTGCTCTGCACGTAGGGGTGCTGATTGCTCGATGTAAAATACAATTGAGTAATGTCCGATTATCACGGTTGGCTAAGCACGGTGCAACAGAAGGTCGACATACATACAAGGATCTTATTGCAGCCTCGTAATTTAATAACACACCGATCCACATTCTCGCATTTAGCCACAAACACACGCGCAGTTGAGCACACCCACAGCTAGACGATAACGCGTGCTTCTCTCGAGTTATCTGCTGTCATCTGGCTCTCGTGATCGCCGGCCTTGCCTCGCCACAGCTGCTGTGGAGTCGCCTTTGTGCAGAATATAAATTACAACGTAGAAACGCATACAGCCCCTGTCTACTGATCTATTTTATCATCTGTAAAACAAGTAATCCTGATTTGTTTACAGATGTTTTACTAACTAAAAGTCTATCCTCCCAAGAGCGGGTGAGTGAGCGGATGGGTGTGGGTGGGTGAGCGGATGAATGTGTGGATGGGTGAGCGGGTGAATGTGTGGATGGATTGGTTGGTGAGCAGGTGGATGTGGGTGGGTGGTGAGTGGGTGGGTGGTGAGTGGGTGGATGAATGGGTGGGTGGTGAGTGGTTGGGTGGATGTGTGAGTGAGTGGATGAGCGAATGGGTGAGTGGGTGGGTGGTTGAGCAGGTGGCAGGTGTGTGAGTGGGTGGGTGAGTGAGCAGGTGGGTGGTTGAGCACTTGGGTTGGTGAGCGGGTATGGTTGGTGAGTGGGTTGGCGGGTGGGCAGGAGGGTGGTGAGTGAGTGGGTAAGCGATTGGGTGAGTGGATGGGTGGCAAGATGGTGGGTGTGTGAGTAGGTGAATGAGCGAGTGAGCGGGTGGGTGGACGAGCGGGTGGGTGGGTGGGTAAGCAGATGGCAGGTGTGTGAGTGGGTGAGTGAGCGGGTAAGTGAGCGGGTGGGTGAGTGGGTGGGTAGGTGAGCGGGTGGGTTGGTGAGTGGATGGGCGGGTGAGTAGGTGGTTGGTGAGTGTGTGAATGAAGGAATGGGTGGATGGTGAGTGAGTGGTTGAGAGCGTGGGTGACCGAGTGAGTGGGTGGACGAGTTGGTGGACGAGTGAGTGGTGAGCAAATCGGCGAGCGAGTTGGTGAGCCGGTGGTGAGTGGGTGAGCGAGCAAGCGGGTAGGTGTATGAGTGGTGGGTGGGTTAGGAGGTGAGCGGCTGGGTGAGCGAGTGGGTGAGCAGGCGGTTGAGTGGTTGGGTGGTGAAGGGGTAGGTGAATTGCTGGATGGTGAATGGGTAACTGGCTGGTGGGTGAGTGGGAGGGTGAGTGAGTGGGTGAGCGGGTGGGCGAGTTGTGAGCGAGTGGCAGCGCTGCTCGTGAAGCTGTGAGTCTGTGTGTCTCTGTTTAAGCCTCCGTGTCTCTGTGCGAGTCTTTGAATCATGAGGTGAGTTTATTTGCGAGTCTTAGCGTGCGTCTTTGTGCGAGTTCACGAGTCTCCGTGTCTCTCTCAGGACCCCCTGGATGCGTTGAGGCAGCTCTGATTGCGTAACTTGAAATCTCTCAAGGCGGAGTTCTCCAGCGGAGAGTCTCGCGTCTTGTCCTGGACTCGCACCCAGGAGTCCTTCGCCCAGGAGCTCCTGGATCTGCCCCACTGCCAGGACCACTGCGTGCATCTCCACGCCAACTGCCGTAGCAATCGCGGCAACCAACATCACCGCGATGGTCACCGTAGAGACCGCCATGATTATAACAACTTCCATCGCCATAGCAGCAACCACCATCACCACAGTAATCACCGTAGTTACCACCATCACTGTCGCAGCAACCACAGCGTAGAAACCACAATCAGTCTAGCAACAACCACCATCACCACAGCCACCAATATGGCAATGACAACACAGCAATCACCATCAACATAGTTGCAATCACAGCATAGAAACCACATTCACTCTAGCAGCAAACCACCATCACCACAGCAATCATCGTAGTAACCACCGTCACCAAAGCAACCACCATAACTGGAACCCAATAGGAATGAGTCATTATGTTGATGATGTTGACGATGATGTTTTTGTTGCTGCAAGTTGCCAATCAACTTTTTTCTAAACTCAAATGAAGAAACACCATCTCAACCCCCCTTTCCTCGCGCTCGGTTGCCTAGCGACGCCGTGTGTGCTGTATGTACCAATAATAAGTTCATAGTTCATTTATTTGGTATAGCCCTGTGAGCCATTCGGCTCTTGAATCGGGTGCAACCGCAACAAACAAAAAACATGAACAAGAAAACGTCTTAAAGTGATTATGTGACTGTGCAAACAGAAAATACAGGAAAAAAATATCAAAATATTCCTGAAATAGCACCGTACACCAACGCTGTGCGCAAAAATCCCAGTGGGATGCAAGTCAAAATAACAACAACAACAACAACCACAAGACAACTAAGATTAAGGCCATCAGTCAACTCCGTACTACAATAAAAAAAAACATGGCCAAAACAAAAAAAACTTTTCGAAATCACCAAAATAAAAGCCATAAATCCAATGTAACAGTGATCATAGGGACTGTGACCGAATTTTTTTTACAATAAACTACATAAATTAATTATAACACCAAAATCTAGAGCCATATTTTAGGCCACTGAATAGCAGTGGCAGCTAGGGTTGTACAACTCCTCTAGAGCAGTTTTGAGTGAAGATCTCATAGGTAGTGATTCAAGTTGCAGTTTATTGGCAATAACATTCCAGACCCTACGGGCATCAATAGCAAAGGCCCTTCCTCCAGTTTAAGTACGGCAATAGGGAATGTGAAGCTGGTAAATAAACACCGAGTTGTCTCCAAAGTCCGTGTCTCCGCGATCTCTCTCCCTGATATACTAAGGTTTTAAAATTTTTCCCCCCTGATTCTGCTGAAGATTTCCTCTTCATACTTCCTCGTCTCCTTGTTCTCGAGTGCCTCTTCTCATTGCGTTCTGGATGTCCATTTTAATTTTAGTCGTAGGTTGCATAGTACCAACCACTGAGGCATGGACAGTCCTAAACATGGGATTGGAAACTGCAAAACAGGGAGTGGCTCTTCTTTTGAATAAAACAATGAATGCGGTGTGGGAAGCTGCGAATCTCAAGTAACGGTGGGCTCACCTCCCCATTATCGGGAGTCAGGTAATGGTGGCTTGGTCACAGGAAGATGCGCTTGAGAGTCTTCCACTCTGGTGGTGGGTGTCCATCTCGGACCCCATTAAAACCGACAGTGGCCTGGTTTCAGCCAGCTGATGAAAGTTGTAATAAATAATTTCATCATCGCTTGCAGTTGGGGTTGGCATCGTCCCCCTCTCCTACTTATGCCCATCCATCCTGGGTTTAACCAGGCTGGATTGTGAGCTCACATCACGTGAGCTCTTCCAACGGGCAATGCTTGAGTTGACTGGGTCATCTAGCCAACATAGCCAGCCTCCACATGCTCAAGTAGCTTATGTTGGGGCAGATAGAGAGTTATAAACGGACATCACACAGGCTGGAAAAGAGATGGATTGATGCAGTAAAGGAGAATGTGGAGCCGAGTGTATTTGCTAAAGACGGCGCTCAGGGGAGAGCTGCATTTTGGGGACATGGGTGTTACGAGATAAGAAATAGGCTGAGCCATTTTCCCAAAGAGCACTTGACCCTGTATGGCTATTAGGGGTTCTTTGTCTCAGCTTTTTGTGTGGAGGAGAGGGAAAGAGTGCTCTTAGCAGAGAGAGAGAATTTCAAATATGATAATAACAATGTTGTCCATCTATCTGCGATAACATCACCGGCATCCCAAGACTAATTTTTTTAAGCCTGCCCTGGAACGGCTGACCATTTCCATGAAACAGGTGTTTGGCTTTGTGTGGGAGGGAACCGGAGTACCGGGAGAAACTCCACCTTGCACATGAGAGAATAACACTCACAGTTCTGCAACCAGATGGAATTCACAGACCCACTTGCTGTACTGCTAGATAAAGGCCTTCCTATGTATTATCTGTAGTAATGCTTTTTTTTCTAGATTTGAAGCTTTCGTGACTGCAAGGATCCATACTCTTTGGTTCAATTCGGTAAAGTCACGTAGGTAAAAAAGAAAATAACAAAAATCACGACGTTTCGGCCACAACACAAGTGGCCTTCATCAGGTGAAGGGACCGTGCTGTCATGAGGACAGCGTTGGAGTGAAAACAGCCAAGCCCAGGTCGCGTCATTTAAGCTGTGTGGGAGGAAGCAAAACGCTTGACAAAGGAATTAGCATAAAAATGAGCATGATGTACGTAGGAGGTGCATGGGCCATGATGGACCAGCAGCGTGGGGGGGGGGGGGGGTAGAGTGAGTGAGTGAGTGTAGTGAGTGAGTGAGTGGAGTGAGTGAGTGAGTGGAGTGAGTGAGTGAGTGGAGTGAGTGGAGTGAGTGGAGTGAGTGAGTGGAGTGAGTGAGTGGAGTGAGTGATTTAGAACATCTTTCCAATGATTGCTTAATTTGAAACCATCCTCTTGGTTGAAATTGTGTCTGTGTTTGTAAATCTGAATTGCCTCGTGGACAAATCTCTGATAAAAACCCGTGAGTTTGCAGAGAACCTTGGTATCGGAGAAAACTATATCGTGATCACCCACAGCATTGTAACAGTGGTCAGCTACGGCAGAATAATGCGTTCTGCAGTGTTTCAAATCTGATTTGTGCTCGCGAATTCTGTCAGACATGTCGCTTCGTCTCCCCGATATAGCAATCACTACAAGTGCAGCTCAATTTGTAAACCGCGGGGTACTGTAAGTCAGGAACGACTTCCTTCACGGATGGGATCAGGTCACGGATTTTGTGCACTGTATTGAACCGGACCAGGATCTTGTGTTTGTTTGGAATTTTGGAGATCTTTTTAGTAACGCCTGCTATATATGGTAGAGTGATGGTTTTGACCGGAGTATCAAGTGGTTGTTTCTGTATGGAGGGAGAAACAGCTTGGCGGATGGTATGGTCAGAGTATCCGTTTCTCTTGAGGGTCAGGTGTACATGTTTTAATTCACTGGTCAGGTGTTGTTGGTCCGAAATGCAATGTGCCCTGTGGTATAACGTTTTGATGAGATAATTATTTTGATCTGGGTGGTGGTGGGAATCAGGTTTCAAGTAGGAATCTGTGTGGGTGGGTTTCCTGTAGACAGAATGCCCCAGTGAGCCATCAGGTCTCCTCTCAAACAGAACATCCAAGAATGGTAGCTTGCCATTTTTCTCCACTTCCATGGTGAATTTGATGGCGGGATGTCTAGAATTGATGTGGTGTAGAAAAAGGTTCAAAGCTGGGAGGCCATGAGGCCAAATGACGAAAGTGTCATCCACATATCTCTTCCACAGGGAAGGTCTGAGGGTGAAAGTCTGGATGGCGTCTGATTCAAATTTCTCCATGAAAACATTGGCTATCACTGGTGATAAGGGAGAACCCATGGGGGTACCCTCATTTTGTTTGTAGAAGCTGCCATTCCAAGTAAAGTAGGTAGGTATTGGTGAGGCAGTGTCTAATCAGCGCAGGTGTATCGGGGTCTAGTCCATGTTGGACCAAATTTTCAATTATTTCAATGGTATCAGGTACCGGGACCTTGGTGAACAGGGAGACCACATCGAAGCTTGACAAGGATATCGTCAGGGGACAGTACAACGTCTTTGACCATAGAGACCAAATGAGCTGAGTTAAGTACTGCTGAGGAGGTCTTGCCAGTGAAAGGTAGCAAGGTATCTGACAGAAAACGTGCTAGCTTATAGGTAGGGGAGTTGATCGTGGATACGATGGGTTGTAGTGGAGTGCATTCTTTATGAATCTTGGGGAGACCATAGAATCTAGGGGGTCTTGCAGCAGAAGGTTTTAAGGAGGGACGTTTAGTTGGTTCGATTAGGGAGGTCGAACTTGTGATGATCTTGTTGGTTTTTATAGTTAGGCTATTAGTAGGGTCATTTTTAATGTTTGAGTAACTTCAATCGTTGAGTAGGTTCTGGATTTTGTTGTTGTACAATCTTTATCCATAATTACAGTAGCGTTGCCTTTGTCGGCTGAGAGGATGACTATATCACTTGTGGTTTTTAAATTCGCGAGTTCAGAGCGTTCATTTTTGCTTATGTTGCTAATGGGTTTCTTAGCATTATTCTTAGCTCTTTCGGTAAAGTCACGTTGAAGGGAAACAATAAAATAATAAAATATATATAAAACAATAAAAAATTCTCACGACGTTTCGACCATAACACAAACGGTCGTCATCAGGGGTGTCGGTATGCATAAATTTATTTATTTTTAAACGGTGCATTTATATATTTATAAAAAAACATCAGCGCCACGCGCAGCGATTTGGCAGTTTATTTAGAAGGACTAGTCCATCTATGTTCTGAAAAGAGGAGGGGGGAGACGAAAAATTAATGTATGCTGTCTGAAAGCCACTGTAAGCGTGAACAATCAATTAAGACCTGAAATGGTTTATCAAATCTTTCCAATGATTGCTAAGCCAGAATCCATTTTCTCGGTTGAAATTGTCTCTGTGCTTGTATATGTGGATAGCCTCATGAACGGATCTCTCATGGTAGCCAGATGGCTTACAAAGAACACCGTTTAAAATACACCGTTTAAAAATAAATAAATTGATGCAAACCAACACACCTGATGACGACGGTTTGTGTTATGGTCGAAACGTCGTGAGATTTTTTTATTGTTTTATATGTTTTATTGTTTCCCTTCAACGTGACTTTACCGAAAGAGCTAAGAATATGAATTACTGCAGGCACGAAAGCTTTAAATCAAAATTTCTTAGCATTCTTAAGAATAGTGGCTATTTCAGCTCTCGCAACGTATGCTTGGATGTGTCCTATGCCTTTAAGGGCCGCATCGACCTGAGAGATGATATCTACAGGAATATGTTTCGGGGTGACAGCAAAATTTAGCCCTCTAGCCAGTACTGTTTTCAGATTGTCTGAAATCGGGGTGCTACTCTGATTAATGACGATTTTGTTAACGTCTAGTTTTGTTATATGTGGGACTGGGTTCTTCTTCGATAGGTGGTTGAATTTAGAAATCAGGTTAGCTTTGTATTTGACTGAAAGTGAATCGGCAGAAGAAGCAGTAATGTTGTCTACGTGGTTCCAATCAGCAGGTGACATTTTTGTGTTAGCGTTAAATGAGCTTGTAGGAGAGTCCTGTCTAAAGTATCGAGTCAAAACGGAGTAGTCTTATCCTCTCTGAGATTAAAGATAGGCTGGCCTTAAACAGAATCTGTTTAGAATTCGGTGAGGATACAGCAGCAGATGTTAGTGTGAAAGCGATGGGTATTACCTTGTTGTCGCGGCATCTTTTGAGGAAGGTCAGCGTCTCGATGAGCTTTGACTTATTGTCCCGTAGTCTGTTGAAAGCTCTAACAGATAGGTGAAAGCCCTCCCCGTAGAGGTTATCAATTCTAGATTTGAAGCTTTCGTGGCTGCAAGGATCCATACTCTTTAGTTCTATTCGGTAAAGTCACGTAGGTAAAAAAGAAAATAACAAAAAACACGACGTTTCGGCCACAACACAAGTGGCCTTCATCAGGTGAAGGGACCGTGCTGTCATGAGGACAGCGTTGGAGTGAAAACAGCCAAGCCCAGGTCGCGTCCTTTAAGCTATGTGGGAGGAAGCAAAACGCTTGACAAAGGAATTAGCATAAAAATGAGCATGATGTACGTAGGAGGTGCATGGGCCATGATGGACCAGGAGCGGGTGGGGACCATGACGGACCAGCAGCGGGGGGGCGGGGGGGAGTAGAGTGAGTGAGTGGAGTTAGTGAGTGGAGTGAGTGCAGTGAGTGAGTGGATTGAGTGAGTGGAGTGAGTGGAGTGAGTGGAGTGAGTGAGTGAAGTGAGTGGAGTGAGTGAGTGGAGTGAGTGGAGTGAGTGAGTGGAGTGAGTGAGTGGAGTGAGTGGAGTGAGTGAGTGGAGTGAGTGGAGTGAGTGGAGTGAGTGAGTGAGTGAGTGGAGTGAGTGTGTGGAGTGAAATAAGCAGCTGTGAAAGTTTGGAATACCAATACTTGAAGAAAAAATTACTGTACCATTGAAAATTAGTTTAATGTGTGGTTTGATTTAGAACATCTTTCCAATGATTGCTTAATTTGAAACCATCCTCTCGGTTGAAATTGTGTCTGTGTTTGTAAATCTGAATTGCCTCGTGGACAAATCTCTGATAAAAACCCGTGGGTTTGCAGAGAATCTTGGTATCGGAGAAAACTATACCGTGATCACCCACAGCGTTGTAACAGTGGTCAGCTACGGCAGAATTTGTTCTGCCGTGTTTCAAATCTGATTTGTGCTCGCGAATTCGGTCAGAGACAAACATTAAACTAATTTTCAATGGTACGGTATTTTTTTTTTTCAAGTAGTGGTATCCCAAACTTTCACAGCTGCTTATTTCTATCCACTCACTCCACCTCACTCTCCACCCACTCACTCTCCACCCACTCCACTCTCCACCCACTCCACTCTCCACCCACTCCTCCACATCCTCCACCCACCCACCCACCTCCTCTACTCTCCACCCACCCACTTCTCCACTGTCCACCCACCCACTCCTCCACTCTCCACCCACCCACTCCTCCACTCTCCACCCACCCACTCCTCCACTCTCCACCCACCCACTCCTCCACTCTCCATCTAGCCACTCCTCCACTCTCCACCCACCCACTCCTCCACTCTCCACCCACCCACTCCTCCACTCTCCACCCACCCACTCCTCCACTCTCCACTCTCCACCCACTCCTCCACTCTCCACTCTCCACCCACTCCTCCACTCTCCACCCACCCACTCCTCCACTCTCCACTCTCCACCCACTCCTCCACTCTCCACTCTCCACCCACTCCTCCACTCTCCACTCTCCACCCACTCTTCCACTCTCCACTCTCCACCCACTCCTCCACTCTCCACCCACTCCTCCACTCTCCACTCTCCACCCACTCCTCCACTCTCCACTCTCCACCCACTCCTCCACTATCCACTCTCCACCCACTCCTCCACTCTCCACTCTCCACCCACTCCTCCACTCTCCACTCTCCACCCACTCCTCCACTTTCCACTCTCCACCCCTCCTCCACTCCCCACTCTCCACCCACTCCTCCACTCCCCACTCTCCACCCACTCCTCCACTCTCCACTATCCACCCACTCCTCCACTCTCCACTCTCCACCCACTCCTCCACTCTTCATTCTCCACCCACTCCTCCACTCTCCACTCTCCACCCACTCCTCCACTCCCCACTCTCCACCCACTCCTCCACTCTCCACTCTCCACCCACTCCTCCACTCTCCACCCACTCCTCCACTCTCCACTCTCCACCCACTCCTCCACTCTCCACTCTCCACCCACTCCTCCACTCTCCACTCTCCACCCACTCCTCCACTCTCCACTCTCCACCCACTCCTCCACTCTCCACTCTCCACCCACTCCTCCACTCTCCAATCTCCACCCACTCCTCCACTCTCCACTCTCCACCCACTCCTCCACTCCCCACTCTCCACCCACTCCTCCACTCTCCACTCTCCACCCACTCCTCCACTCTCCACCCACTCCTCCACTCTCCACTCTCCACCCACTCCTCCACTCTCCACTCTCCACCCACTCCTCCACTCTCCACTCTCCACCCACTCCTCCAATCTCCACCCACTCCTCCACTCTCCACTCTCCACCCACTCCTCCACTCTCAACTCTCCACCCACTCCTCCACTCTCCACTCTCCACCCACTCCTCCACTCTCCACTCTCCACCCACTCCTCCACTCTCCACCCACTCCTCCACTCTCCACTCTCCACCCACTCCTCCACTCTCCACTCTCCAACCACTCATCCACTCTCCACTCTCCACCCACTCCTCCACTCTCCACTCTCCACCCACTCCTCCACTTCTCCACTCTCCATCCACTCCTCCACTCTCCACTCTCCACCCACTCCTCCACTCTCCACTCTCCACCCACTCCTCCACTCTCCACTCTCCACCCACTCCTCCACTCTCCCACCCACTCCTCCATTCTCCACTCTCCACCCACTCCTCCACTCTCCTCTCTCCATCCACTCTCCACTCTCCACTCTCCACCCACTCCTCCACTCTCCACTCTCCACCCACTCCTCCACTCCCCACTCTCCACCCACTCCTCCACTCTCCACTCTCCACCCACTCCTCCACTCTCCACTCTCCACCCACTCCTCCACTCTCCACTCTCCACCCACTCCTCCACTCTCCACTCTCCACCCACTCCTCCACTCTCCACTCTCCACCCACTCCACCCTCTCCACTCTCCCACCCACTCCTCCACTCTCCACTCTCCACCAACTCCTCCACTCTCCACCCACTCCTCCACTCTCCACTCTCCACCCACTCCTCCACTCCCCACTCTCCACCCACTCCTCCACTCCCCATTCTCCACCCACTCCTCCACTCCCCACTCTCCACCCACTCCTCCAGTCTCCACTCTCCACCCACTCCTCCACTCTCCACTCTCCACCCACTCCTCCACTCTCCACTCTCCACCCACTCCTCCACTCTCCACTCTCCACCCACTCCTCCACTCTCCACTCTCCACCCACTCCTCCACTCTCCACTCTCCACCCACTCCTCCACTATCCACTCTCCACCCACTCCTCCACTCTCCACTCTCCACCCACTCCTCCACTCTCCACTCTCCATCCACTTCTCCACACTCCACTCTCCACCCACTACTCCATTCTCCACTCTCCACCTCCACCCACTCCTCCTCTCTCCAATCTCCACCCACTCCTCCACTCTCCACTCTCCACACACTCCACTCTCCACTCTCCACCCACTCCTCCACTCTCCACTCTCCACCCACCTCCCACTCTCCACCGACTCCTCCACTCCCCACTCTCCACCCACTCCTCCACTCCCCACTCTCCACCCACTCCTCCACTCTCCCACTCTCCACCCACTCCTCCACTCTCCACTCTCCACCCACTCCTCCACTCTCCACTCTCCACCCACTCCTCCACTCTCCACTCTCCACCCACTCCTCCACTCCCCACTCTCCACCCACTCCCTCCACTCTCCACTCTCCACCCACTCCTCCACTCTCCACTCTCCACCCACCTCCTCCACTCTCCACTCTCCACCCACTCCTCCACTCCTCCACTCTCCACCCACTCTTCCACTCTCCACTCTCCACCCACTCCTCCACTCTCCACTCTCCACCCACTCCTCCACTCTCCACTCTCCACCCACTCCTCCACTCTCCAATCTCCACCCACTCCTCCACTCTCCACTTTCCACCCACTCCTCCACTCTCCACTCTCCACCCACTCCTCCACTCCTCCACTCTCCACCCACTCCTCCACTCCCCACTCTCCACCCACTCCTCCACTCCCCACTCTCCACCCACTCCTCCACTCTCCACTCTCCACCCACTCCTCCCACTCTCCACTCTCCACCCACTTCTTCTCTCTCCAACTCCACGCCACTCACCTCCACACACTCCACTCTCCACTCTCCACCCACTCCTCCACACTCTACTCTCCACCCACTCCTCCACTCCCCACTCTCCACCCACTCCTCCACTCCCCACTCTCCACCCACTCCTCCACTCCCCACTCTCCACCCACTCCTCCACTCTCCACTCTCCACCCACTCCTCCACTCTCCACTCTCCACCCTCTGCTCCACTCTCCATTCTCCACCCACTCCTCCACTCTCCAACTCTCCACCCACTCCTCCACTCCCCACTCTCCACCCACTCCTCCACTCTCCACTCTCC
Source organism: Petromyzon marinus (assembly GCF_048934315.1). Lineage (NCBI taxonomy): Eukaryota > Metazoa > Chordata > Hyperoartia > Petromyzontiformes > Petromyzontidae > Petromyzon > Petromyzon marinus. The sequence goes on from NW_027423213.1 coordinate 370,594, forward strand.
ACCCACTCCCCCACTCTCCACCCACTCCTCCACTCTCCACTCTCCACCCACTCCTCCACTCTCCACTCTCCACCCACTCCTCCACTCTCCACTCTCCACCCACTCCTCCCACTCTCCACTCTCCACCCACTCCTCCACTCTCCAATCTCCACCCACTCCTCCACTCTCCACCTCCACCCACTCCTCCACTCTCCACTCTCCACCCACTCCTCCACTCTCCACCCACTCCTCCACTCCCCACTCTCTGCCCACTCCTCCACTCCCCACTCTCCACCCACTCCTCCACTCCCCACTCTCCACCCACTCCTCCACTCTCCACTCTCCACCCAATCCTCCACTCTCCACTCTCCACCCACTCCTCCACTCTCCACTCTCCACCCACTCCTCCACTCTCCACCCACTCCTCCACTCTCCACTCTCCACCCACTCCTCCACTCTCCAATCTCCACCCACTACTCCACTCTCCACTCTCCACCCACTCCTCCTCTCTCCAATCTCCACCCACTCCTCCACTCTCCACTCTCCACACACTCCACTCTCCACTCTCCACCCACTCCTCCACTCTCCACTCTCCACCCACTCCTCCACTCTCCACCGACTCCTCCACTCCCCACTCTCCACCCACTCCTCCACTCCCCACTCTCCACCCACTCCTCCACTCTCCACTCTCCACCCACTCCTCCACTCTCCACTCTCCACCCACTCCTCCACTCTCCACTCTCCACCCACTCCTCCACTCTCCACTCTCCACCCACCCTCCACTCCCCACTCTCCACCCACTCCTCCACTCTCCACTCTCCACCCCACCTCCTCCACTCTCCACTCTCCACCCACTCCTCCACTCTCCACTCTCCACCCACTCTCCACTCTCCACTCTCCACCCACTCTTCCACTCTCCACTCTCCACCCACTCCTCCACTCTCCACTCTCCACCCACTCCTCCACTCTCCACTCTCCACCCACTCCTCCACTCTCCAATCTCCACCCACTCCTCCACTCTCCACTTTCCACCCACTCCTCCACTCTCCACTCTCCACCCACTCCTCCACTCTCCACTCTCCACCCACTCCTCCACTCCCACTCTCCACCCACTCCTCCACTCCCCACTCTCCACCCACTCCTCCACTCTCCACTCTCCACCCACTCCTCCACTCTCCACTCTCCACCCACTCCTCCTCTCTCCAATCTCCACCCACTCCTCCACTCTCCACTCTCCACACACTCCACTCTCCACTCTCCACCCACTCCTCCACACTCTACTCTCCACCCACTCCTCCACTCCCCACTCTCCACCCACCCTCCACTCCCCACTCTCCACCCACTCCTCCACTCCCCCACTCTCCACCCACTCCTCCACTCTCCACTCTCCACCCACTCCTCCCACTCTCCACTCTCCACCCTCTGCTCCACTCCTCCATTCTCCACCCACTCCTCCACTCTCCACTCTCCCACCCACTCCTCCACTCCCCACTCCACCCACTCCTCCACTCTCCACTCTCCACCCACTCCTCCACTCTCCACCCACTCCCTCCACTCTCCACTCTCCACCCACTCCTCCACTCTCCACTCTCCACCCACTCCTCCACTCTCCACTCTCCACCCACTCCTCCACTCTCCACTCTCCACCCACTCCTCCACTCTCCACTCTCCACCCACTCCTCCACTCTCCAATCTCCACCCACTCCTCCACTCTCCACTCTCCACCCACTCCTCCACTCTCCACTCTCCACCCACTCCTCCACTCTCCACCCACTCCTCCACTCCCCACTCTCCGCCCACTCCTCCACTCCCCACTCTCCACCCACTCCTCCACTCCCCACTCTCCACCCACTCCTCCACTCTCCACTCTCCACCCATCCTCCACTCTCCACTCTCCACCCACTCCTCCACTCTCCACTCTCCACCCACTCCTCCACTCTCCACCCACTCCTCCACTCTCCACTCTCCACCCACTCCTCCACTCTCCAATCTCCACCCACTCCTCCACTCTCCACTCTCCACCCACTCCTCCACTCTCCACTCTCCACCCACTCCTCCACTCTCCACTCTACACCCACTCCTCACTCTCCACTCTCCACCCACTCCTCCACTCCACCCCCCACTCCTCCACTCTCAACTCTCCACCCACTCCTCCACTCTCCACTCTCCAACCACTCATCCACTCTCCACTCTCCCACCCACTCCTCCACTCTCCACTCTCCACCCACTCCTCCACTCTCCACTCTCCATCCACTCCTCCACTCTCCACTCTCCACCCACTCCTCCACTCTCCACTCTCCACCCACTCCTCCACTCTCCACTCTCCACCTCCTCTCCACTCTCCACTCTCCCACCCACCGTCCATTCTCCACTCTCCACCCACTCCTCCACTCTCCTCTCTCCATCCACTTCTCCACTCTCCACTCTCCACCCACTCCTCCACTCTCCACTCTCCACCCACTGCTCCACTCTCCACTCTCCACCCACTCCTCCACTCTCCACTCTCCACCCACTCCTCCACTCTCCACTCTCCACCCACTCCTCCACCTCTCCACTCTCCACCCACTCCTCCCACTCTCCACTCTCCACCCACTCCTCCACTCTCCACTCTACACCCACTCCTCCACTCTCCACTCTCCACCCTCTCCTCCCTCTCCATTCTCCACCCACTCCTCCACCTCTCTCTCCACTCCATCTCCCACCCACTCCTCCACTCCCACTCCACCCACTCCTCCACTCTCCACTCTCCACCCACTCCTCCACTCCACCCACTCCTCCACTCTCCACTCTCCACCCACTCCTCCACTCTCCACTCTCCACCCACTCCTCCACTCTCCACTCTCCACCCACTCCTCCACTCTCCACTCTCCACCCACTCCTCCACCACTCTCCACTCTCCACCCACTCCTCCACTCTCCACTCTCCACCCACTCCTCCACTCTCCACTCTCCACCCACTCCTCCACTCTCCACTCTCCACCCACTCCTCCACTCTCCACCCACTCCTCCACTCCCCACTCTCCGCCCACTCCTCCACTCCCCACTCTCCACCCACACCTCCACTCCCCACTCTCCACCCACTCCTCCACTCTCCACTCTCCACCCAATCCTCCACTCTCCACTCTCCACCCACTCCTCCACTCTCCCACTCTCCACCCACTCCTCCACTCTCCACCCACTCCTCCACTCTCCACTCTCCCACCCACTCCTCCACTCTCCACTCTCCACCCACTCCTCCACTCTCCACTCTCCACCCACTCCTCCACTCTCCACTCTCCACCCACTCCTCCACTCTCCACTCTCCACCCACTCCTCCACTCTCCACTCTCCACCCACTCCTCCACTCTCCACCCACTCCTCCACTCTCAACTCCCACCCACTCCTCCACTCTCCACTCTCCAACCACTCATCCACTCTCCACTCTCCACCCACTCCTCCACTCTCCACTCTCCACCCACCCTCCACTCTCCACTCTCCATCCACTCCTCCACTCTCCACTCTCCACCCACTCCTCCACTCTCCACTCTCCACCCACTCCTCCACTCTCCACTCTCCACCTACTCCTCCACTCTCCACTCTCCACCCACTCGTCCATTCTCCACTCTCCACCCACTCCTCCACTCTCCTCTCTCCATCCACTTCTCCACTCTCCACTCTCCACCCACTCCTCCACTCTCCACTCTCCACCCACTGCTCCACTCTCCACTCTCCACCCACTCCTCCACTCTCCACTCTCCACCCACTCCTCCACTCTCCACTCTCCACCCACTCCTCCACTCTCCACTCTCCACCCACTCCTCCACTCTCCACTCTCCACCCACTCCTCCACTCTCCACTCTACACCCACTCCTCCACTCTCCACTCTCCACCCACTCCTCCACTCTCACTCTCCACCAACTCCTCCACTCTCCACTCTCCACCCACTCCTCCACTCTCCACTCTCCACTCACTCCTCCACTCCCCACTCTCCACCCACTCCTCCACTCCCCATTCTCCACCCACTCCTCCACTCCCCACTCTCCACCCACTCCTCCAGTCTCCACTCTCCACCCACTCCTCCACTCTCCACTCTCCACCCACTCCTCCACTCTCCACTCTCCACCCACTCCTCCACTCTCCACTCTCCCACCCACTCCTCAACTCTCCACTCTCCACCCACTCCTCCACTCTCCACTCTCCACCCACTCCTCCACTATCCACTCTCCACCCACTCCTCCACTCTCCACTCTCCACCTACTCCTCCACTCTCCACTCTCCATCCACTCCTCCACACTCCACTCTCCACCCACTCCTCCACTCTCCACCCACTCCTCCACTCCCCACTCTCCGCCCACTCCTCCACTCCCCACTCTCCACCTACTCCTCCACTCCCCACTCTCCACCCACTCCTCCACTCTCCACTCTCCACCCAATCCTCCACTCTCCACTCTCCACCCACTCCTCCACTCTCCACTCTCCACCCACTCCTCCACTCTCCACTCTCCACCCACTCCTCCACTCTCCACCCACTCCTCCACTCTCCACTCTCCACCCACTCCTCCACTCTCCAATCTCCAACCACTCCTCCACTCTCCACTCTCCACCCACTCCTCCACTCTCCACTCTCCACCCACTCCTCCACTCTCCACTCTACACCCACTCCTCCACTCTCCACTCTCCACCCACTCCTCCACTCTCCACCCACTCCTCCACTCTCAACTCTCCACCCACTCCTCCACTCTCCACTCTCCAACCACGCATCCACTCTCCACTCTCCACCCACTCCTCCACTCTCCACTCTCCACCCACTCCTCCACTCTCCACTCTCCACCAACTCCTCCACTCTCCACTCTCCACCCACTCCTCCACTCTCCACTCTCCACTCACTCCCTCCACTCCCCACTCTCCACCCACTCCTCCACTCCCATTCTCCACCCACTCCTCCACTCCCCACTCTCCACCCACTTCTCAGTCTCCACTCTCCACCCACTCCTCCACTCTCCACTCTCCACCCACTCCTCCACTCTCCACTCTCCACCCACTCCTCCACTCTCCACTCTCCACCCACTCCTCCACTCTCCACTCTCCACCCCACTCCTCCACTCTCCACTCTCCACCCACTCCTCCACTCTCCACTCTCCACCCACTCCTCCACTCTCCAATCTCCACCCACTCCTCCACTCTCCACTCTCCACCCACTCCTCCACTCTCCACTCACTCCTCCACTCTCCACCCACTCCTCCACTCCCCACTCTCCGCCCACTCCTCCACTCCCCACTCTCCACCCACTCCTCCACTCCCCACTCTCTCACCCACTCCTCCACTCTCCACTCTCCACCCAATCCTCCACTCTCCACTCTCCACCCACTCCTCCACTCTCCACTCTCCACCCACTCCTCCACTCTCCACTCTCCACCCACTCCTCCACTCTCACACCCACTCTCCACTCTCCACTCTCCACCCACTCCTCCACTCTCCAATCTCCACCCACTCCTCCACTCTCCACTCTCCACCCACTCCTCCACTCTCCACTCTCCACCCACTCCTCCACTCTCCACTCTACACCCACTCCTCCACTCTCCACTCTCCACCCACTCCTCCACTCTCCACCCACTCCTCCACTCTCAACTCTCCCCACTCCTCCACTCTCCACTCTCCAACCACTCATCCACTCCTCCACTCTCCACCCACTCCTCCACTCTCCACTCTCCACCCACTCCTCCACTCTCCACTCTCCATCCACTCCTCCACTCTCCACTCTCCACCCACTCCTCCACTCTCCACTCTCCCCACTCCCACTCTCCACTCTCCACCTACTCCTCCACTCTCCACTCTCCACCCACTCGTCCATTCTCCACTCTCCACCCACTCTCCACTCTCCTCTCTCCATCCACTTCTCCACTCTCCACTCTCCACCCACTCCTCCACTCTCCACTCTCCACCCACTCCTCCACTCTCCACTCTCCCACCCACTCCTCCACTCTCCACTCTCCACCCACTCCTCCACTCTCCACTCGCCACCACATCCTCCACTCTCCACTCTCCACCCACTCCTCCACTCTCCACTCTCCACCCACTCCTCCACTCTCCACTCTACACCCACTCCTCCACTCTCCACTCTCCACCCACTCCTCCACTCTCCACTCTCCACCAACTCCTCCACTCTCCACCCACTCCTCCACTCTCCACTCTCCACTCACTCCTCCACTCCCCACTCTCCACCCACTCCTCCACTCCCCATTCTCCACCCACTCCTCCACTCCCCACTCTCCACCCACTCCTCCAGTCTCCACTCTCCACCCACTCCTCCACTCTCCACTCTCCACCCACTCCTCCACTCTCCACTCTCCACCCACTCCTCCACTCTCCACTCTCCACCCACTCCTCCACTCTCCACTCTCCACCCACTCCTCCACTCTCCACTCTCCACCCACTCCTCCACTATCCACTCTCCACCCACTCCTCCACTCTCCACTCTCCACCTACTCCTCCACTCTCCACTCTCCATCCACTCCTCCACACTCCACTCTCCACCCACTCCTCCACTCTCCACCCACTCCTCCACTCCCCACTCTCCGCCCACTCCTCCACTCCCCACTCTCCACCCACTCCTCCACTCCCCACTCTCCACCCACTCCTCCACTCTCCACTCTCCACCCAATCCTCCACTCTCCACTCTCCACCCACTCCTCCACTCTCCACTCTCCACCCCACTCCTCCACTCTCCACCTCCTCCACCCCACTCCTCCACCTCTCCACCCACTCCTCCACTCTCCACTCTCCACCCACTCCTCCACTCTCCAATCTCCACCCACTCCTCCACTCTCCACCTCTCCACCCCACTCCTCCACTCTCCACTCTCCACCCACTCCTCCACTCTCCACTCTACACCCACTCCTCCACTCTCCACTCTCCACCCACTCCTCCACTCTCCACCCACTCCCCACTCTCAACTCTCCACCCACCTCCTCCACTCCTCCACTCTCCAACCACTCATCCACTCTCCACTCTCCACCCACTCCTCCACTCTCCACTCTCCACCCACTCCTCCACTCTCCACTCTCCACCAACTCCTCCACTCTCCACTCTCCACCCACTCCTCCACTCTCCACTCTCCACTCACTCCTCCACTCCCCACTCTCCACCCACTCCTCCACTCCCCATTCTCCACCCACTCCTCCACTCCCCCACACTCCCACCCACTCCTCCAGTCTCCACTCTCCACCCACTCCTCCACTCTCCACTCTCCACCCACTCCTCCACTCTCCACTCTCCACCCACTCCTCCACTCTCCACTCTCCACCCACTCCTCCACTCTCCACTCTCCACCCACTCCTCCACTCTCCACTCTCCACCCACTCCTCCACTATCCACTCTCCACCCACCTCCTCCACTCTCCACTCTCCACCTACTCCTCCACTCTCCCACTCTCCATCCACTCCTCCACACTCCACTCTCCACCCACTCCTCCACTCTCCACCCACTCCTCCACTCCCCACTCTCCGCCCACTCCTCCACTCCCCACTCTCCACCCACTCCTCCACTCCCCACTCTCCACCCACTCCTCCACTCTCCACTCTCCACCCAATCCTCCACTCTCCACTCTCCACCCACTCCTCCACTCTCCACTCTCCACCCACTCCTCCACTCTCCACTCTCCACCCACTCCTCCACTCTCCACCCACTCCTCCACTCTCCACTCTCCACCCACTCCTCCACTCTCCAATCTCCACCCACTCCTCCACTCTCCACTCTCCAACCACTCCTCCACTCTCCCACTCTCCACCCACTCCTCCACTCTCCACTCTACACCCACTCCTCCACTCTCCACTCTCCACCCACTCCTCCACTCTCCACCCACTCCTCCACTCTCAACTCTCCACCCACTCCTCCACTCTCCACTCTCCAACCACTCATCCACTCTCCACTCTCCACCCACTCCTCCACTCTCCACTCTCCACCCACTCCTCCACTCTCCACTCTCCATCCACTCCTCCACTCTCCACTCTCCACCCACTCCTCCACTCTCCACTCTCCACCCACTCCTCCACTCTCCACTCTCCACCTACTCCTCCACTCTCCACTCTCCACCCACTCGTCCATTCTCCACTCTCCACCCACTCCTCCACTCTCCACTCTCCTCCATCCACTTCTCCACTCTCCACTCTCCACCCACTCCTCCACTCTCCACTCTCCACCCACTCCTCCACTCTCCACTCTCCACCCACTCCTCCACTCTCCACTCTCCACCCACTCCTCCACTCTCCACTCTCCACCCACTCCTCCACTCTCCACTCTCCACCCCACTCCTCCACTCTCCACTCTCCACCCACTTCTCCACTCTCCACTCTACACCCACTCCTCCACTCTCCACTCTCCACCCACTCCTCCACTCTCCACTCTCCACCAACTCCTCCACTCTCCACTCTCCACCCACTCCTCCACTCTCCACTCTCCACCCACTCCTCCATTCCCCACTCTCCACCCACTCCTCCACTCCCCATTCTCCACCCACTCCTCCACTCCCCACTCTCCACCCACTCCTCCAGTCTCCACTCTCCACCCACTCCTCCACTCTCCACTCTCCACCCACTCCTCCACTCTCCACTCTCCACCCACTCCTCCACTCTCCACTCTCCACCCACTCCTCCACTCTCCACTCTCCACCCCACTCCTCCACTCTCCACTCTCCACCCACTCCTCCACTATCCACTCTCCACCCACTCCTCCACTCTCCACTCTCCACCTACTCCTCCACTCTCCACTCTCCATCCACTCCTCCACACTCCACTCTCCACCCACTCCTCCACTCTCCACTCTCCACCCACTCCTCCTCTCTCCAATCTCCACCCACTCCTCCAATCTCCACTCTCCACACACTCCACTCTCCACTCTCCACCCACTCCTCCACTCTCCACTCTCCACCCACTCCTCCACTCTCCACCGACTCCTCCATTCCCCACTCTCCACCCACTCCTCCACTCCCCACTCTCCACCCACTCCTCCACTCTCCACTCTCCACCCACTCCTCCACTCTCCACTCTCAAACCCACTCCTCCACTCTCCACTCTCCACCCACTCCTCCACTCTCCACTCTCCACCCAATCCTCCACTCTCCACTCTCCACCCACTCCTCCACTCCCCACTCTCCACCCACTCCTCCACTCTCCACTCTCCACCCACTCTCTCCACTCTCCACTCTCCCCACCCCTCTCCACTCTCCACTCTCAACCCACTCCTCCACTTTCCACTCTCCACCCACTCCTCCACTCTCCACTCTCCACCCACTCCTCCACTCTCCACTCTCCACCCACTCCTCCACTCTCCACTCTCCACCCACTCTCCAATCTCCACCCACTCCTCCACTCTCCACTCTCCACCCACTCCTCCACTCTCCACTCTCCACCCACTCCTCCACTCTCCACTCTCCACCCACTCCTCCACTCCCCACTCTCCACCCACTCCTCCACTTCCCACTCTCCACCCACTCCTCCACTCCCCACTCTCCACCCACTCCTCCACTCTCCACTCTCCACCCACTCCTCCACTCTCCACCCACTCCTCCACTCTCAACTCTCCACCCACTCCTCCACTCTCCACTCTCCAACCACTCATCCACTCTCCACTCTCCACCCACTCCTCCACTCTCCACTCTCCACCCACTCCTCCTACTCTCCACTCTCCATCCACTCCTCCACTCTCCACTCTCCACCCACTCCTCCACTCTCCACTCTCCACCCACTCCTCCACTCTCCACTCTCCACCTACTCCTCCACTCTCCACTCTCCACCCACTCCTCCATTCTCCACTCTCCACCCACTCCTCCACCTCTCTCTCTCCATCCATTTCTCCACTCTCCACTCTCCACCCACTCCTCCACTCCCCACTCTCCACCCACTCCTCCACTCCCCACTCTCCACCGACTCCTCCACTCACCACTCTCCCCCCACTCCTCCCTCTCCCACTCTCCACCCACTCCTCCACTCTCCACCAACTCCTCCACTCTCAACTCTCCACCCACTCCTCCACTCTCCACTCTCCAACCACTCATCCACTCTCCACTCTCCACCCACTCCTCCACTCTCCACTCTCCACCCACTCCTCCACTCTCCACTCTCCATCCACTCCTCCACTCTCCACTCTCCACCCACTCTTCCACTCTCCACTCTCCACCCACTCCTCCACTCTCCACTCTCCACCCACTCCTCCACTCTCCTCTCTCCACCCACTCTCCAATCTCCACCCACTCCTCCACTCTCCACTCTCCACCCACTCCTCCACTCTCCACTCTCCACCCACTCCTCCACTCTCCACTCTCCACCCACTCCTCCACTCCCCACTCTCCACCCACTCCTCCACTCCCCACTCTCCACCCACTCCTCCACTCCCCACTCTCCACCCACTCCTCCACTCTCCACTCTACACCCACTCCTCCACTCTCCACCCACTCCTCCACTCTCAACTCTCCACCCACTCCTCCACTCTCCACTCTCCAACCACTTATCCACTCTCCACTCTCCACCCACTCCTCCACTCTCCACTCTCCACCCACTCCTCCACTCTCCACTCTCCATCCACTCCTCCACTCTCCACTCTCCACCCACTCCTCCACTCTCCACTCTCCACCCACTCCTCCACTCTCCACTCTCCACCTACACTCCTCCACTCTCCACTCTCCACCCACTCCTCCATTCTCCACTCTCCACCCACTCCTCCACTCTCCTCTCTCCATCCACTTCTCCACTCTCCACTCTCCACCCACTCCTCCACTCTCCACTCTCCACCCACTCCTCCACTCTCCACTCTCCACCCACTCCTCCACTCTCCACTCTCCACCCACTCCTCCCACTCTCCACTCTCCACCCACTCCTCCACTCTCCACTCTCCACCCACTCCTCCACTCTCCACTCTCCACCCACTCCTCCACTCTCCACTCTACACCCATTCCTCCACTCTCCACTCTCCACCCACTCCTCCACGTCCCCACTCTCCACCCACTCCTCCACTCCCCATTCTCCACCCACTCCTCCACTCCCCACTCTCCACCCACTCCCTCCAGTCTCCACTCTCCACCCACTCCTCCACTCTCCACTCTCCACCCACTCCTCCTCTCTCCACTCTCCACCCACTCCTCCACTCTCCACTCTCCACCCACTCCTCCACTCTCCACTCTCCACCCACTCCTCCACTCTCCACTCTACACCCACTCCTCCACTCTCCACTCTCCACCCACTCCTCCACTCCCACCTCCACCCACTCCTCCACTCCCCATTCTCCACCCACTCCTCCACTCTCCACTCTCCACCCACTCCTCCACTCTCCACTCTCCACCCACTCCTCACTCTCCACTCTTCACCCACTCCTCCACTCTCCACGCTCCACCCACTCCTCCACTCTCCAATCTCCACCCACTCCTCCACTCTCCACCCACTCCTCCACTCTCCACTCTCCACCCACTCCTCCACTCTCCACTCTCTACCCACTCCTCCACTCTCCACTCTCCACCAACTCCTCCACTCTCCACTCTCACCCACTCCTCCACTCCCCACTCTCCACCCACTCCTCCACTCTCCACTCTCCACCCACTCCTCCACTCTCCACTCTCCACCCACTCCTCCACTCTCCACTCTCAACCCACTCCTCCACTTTCCACTCTCCACCCACTCCTCCACTCTCCACTCTCCACCCACTCCTCCACTCTCCAGCTCTCCACCCACTCCTCCACTCTCCACTCTCCACCCACTCTCCAATCTCCACCCACTCCTCCACTCTCCAACTCTCCACCCACTCCTCCACCTCCACTCTCCACCCACTCCTCCACTCTCCACTCTCCACCCACTCCACCACTCCCCACTCTCCACCCACTCCTCACTTCCCACTCTCCACCCACCCTCCACTCCCCACTCTCCACCCACTCCTCCACTCTCCACTCTCCACCCACTCCTCCACTCTCCACCCACTCCTCCACTCTCAACTCTCCACCCACTCCTCCACTCTCCACTCTCCAACCACTCATCCACTCTCCACTCTCCACCCACTCCTCACTCTCCACTCTCCACCCACTCCTCTACTCTCCACTCTCCATCCACTCCTCCACTCTCCACTCTCCACCCACTCCTCCACTCTCCACTCTCCACCCACTCCTCCACTCTCCACTCTCCACCTACTCCTCCACTCTCCACTCTTCCACCCACTCCTCCATTCTCCACTCTCCACCCACTCCTCCACTCTCCTCTCTCCATCCATTTCTCCACTCTCCACTCTCCACCCACTCCTCCACTCCCCACTCTCCACCCACTCCTCCACTCCCCACTCTCCACCGACTCCTCCACTCACCACTCTCCACCCACTCCTCCACTCTCCACTCTCCACCCACTCCTCCACTCTCCACCCACTCCTCCACTCTCAACTC